>NC_089673.1:1148928-1472857 GCF_037042795.1 Molothrus aeneus
CAGAGAGGCAGAAGCATCACGAGGGGTTCCCCATATCTGCCCCCCCCAGAACAGGGATGGAGCCAGGCTGGGTCCAGGGGGACACGGAACAGGCAGGAGGACACTTGTCCCCTGGAGGTTCCCAGCTGTTTTGCTGGGGGTCCCCTGTGCTCAGCCCCCCCTTTTTGCCCCCCCAGGCTGTCTGCTGCCCCGACCTCGTGCACTGCTGCCCCCAGGGCTACACCTGCGACCCCGAGGGGGGCAGCTGCGTGCAGGGGGGGGGCACCCGCCAGCCCTGGGTGCAGAAGACCCCGGCACTGCCCCATGGGGGACAGGTGACATCGGGGAACGTCAAATGTGATGAAACCACGAGCTGTCCTGATGGGAGCACGTGCTGCCGGCTGAGCCTGGGCACCTGGGGGTGCTGCCCCCTCGAGCAGGTGTGGGGGAGTCCCTGGGGGTGGGAGCAGCCCAGGGGTGGGGTGTTGTCCGAGGGAATGAGGATTTGGGAATGGAATGGAGGGAGGTTGGGACAGAGCGTGACTGTGGGGGTGACCCTTTGGGGACAAGCAGCGCTGGGAGGGGCAGGGACATGGGACACTCCCACATTTGTCACTGGTACCCTCCATGCAGGCTCTGTGGGCACCTTGGGGACAGGGTTTGGCACAGTCCCTGGGTCTCTGCGTACCTCTGTCCCTGGTACCCGGACCTCTGTGTCCCCCAGACACTTGTGTCCCCCACTGTGACCCCACTGACCCCATCCTGTGTTCCCCCCAGGCCGTTTGCTGCGGGGACCACAAGCACTGCTGTCCCCGGGGCTACACCTGCAACGTGGCCGCCGAGAGCTGTGAGAAGCTGCTGGCACCCACCCCACTGCTGCCAACCCCCTCTGCCCCCCGCCCGGCCCCCCCTGCCCCCCGCCGGGCACCCCCCGTGCCGCTGCGAGCCGCTGGCACCCGCCCGGGTGGCCTCGTGCCCTGCGGTGCCACTGGCTCCTGCCACGGGGGCCAGCGGTGCTGCCAGGCCCGGGGAGGCTCCTGGGGGTGCTGCCCCTTTGCCCAGGTGAGTGGGGGGACACCAGGGTGGGGGTGAGGGTGGCATCACCCCCTCCTCACTCCGTGTCTCTCTGCAGGGCTCCTGCTGCTCCGACGGCCGCCACTGCTGCTCCGCGGGGTCCCGCTGCACCGGGGGGGGCTGGGGGTGCAGCCCCCAGCGCTGGGACCTGCTCTGATGGCACTGGGGACACCACCACCACCACCACCCACCCCGGGTGCCACCACCCCAATAAACGGTTTCTAGGAGAAACTCCACCCGTGGCTCCTGGCGAGGGGGAAACTGAGGCAGGAGGCAGAGGCAGGGGGGATTTTGTGTGTTTAATATATTAATGCCTCTAAGGAGCAGGCAGGACGTGCAGGCAGGTGCAGGCAGCAGCTCCCTGCCCAGCCTGGCACCCGGGGGGGTCCCCATGGCCCCCCTTTCTGCCAGCCTGGCCCCAATGACCCCTCTTCATCCTCACCACGTAGAAAACGTTTAGAAACACAAGTTAAAATCCAAAGGGGGATGAGGGTGGGGGGACAGGGGCCCCCTGGCTCCTATGGCAGCTTGGAGGCACCACTGGCTCGGGGGGCAGTGCCAGCCCCCCCTGTCCTGCAGGGACACAAAAGGGGACATGGCTCAGGACTGGGGGAACATGGAGCATGCAGTTCCCACCCCCAAAAGAACAGGGATGGTGGTGTTGGGTGGGACAAGGAGGGAACAGGGGCAGCAGGATCCCGTGTGGCAGAGCCTGGTGGCACAGGGTGAGGGTCCCAAGCAGATGGGGGACACGGGTGGCCTGGGTGTAGCCTCTGGTCCCTCCCCTGGCAGAAAGGGACCGTGGTGGTGGGATGGGATTGTTGTGGGCTGGGACAGTGATGGGACACGATGATGGCAGGAGAGGATGGTGGTGGGCTGAGACAGTGGTGGGAGAGGACAGTGACAAGGCAGGATGGTGGGGAAGGTGGTGGGACAGCATGGCAGGATAGGATGGGACAGTGACAGGACAGGAGGGTGGGATGGGGATGATAGCAGTGGGAGGAGATGATGGCTGTGTGGGATTGTGGTGGGATGGGACTGATGGGGCAGGATGATGGATGGGATAGTGCTGGGATGAGATGGCAGTGGGACGGCAGCGATGGGACAGCGGTGACAGAGGACAATGGTGGGAGGAGACGGTGGCCGGGCAGGACAGTGGTGGGCTGAGGTGGGTGACAGCAGTGGTGTCCCCATCCCAGCACCCCCTGGGACTTGCCTCCCACCCCGGACCAGGGTGGTCCTCCATCCCCATACTCACTTGACATTGAAGACCATCAGAGGCCGCTCCTCCCGCTTCTGCCAGGGGCTCTTGCGGTCGCCCCCCTCGTCGCCCCCGTCGCCCGCCTCGGTCAGCGCCTCCTCCTCGGGGCTGGTCAGGGAGTCTCGGGGGGCTTCGCTGGCGCTGCTGCGCCCGCTGCCCCCCCCTCGCCGCCCCCCGCTGCCCGCTTCCAGCAAGGGGGCGAGCGAGCTGTCCTCGGGGGAGGCTGCGGGCAGCGGGGGCCGGGGTCCCCCGTCCTCCTCCCCGCCTCCGGCGGCCCGGGGGAGGCGGGGAGGGGGCGCGGGACCTGGGCCCCTCTCGCTGCCCTGCAGGTCGATGTAGGAGTGCCGAACCTGCGAGGAGCGCCCGTCCAGGGACACGAACCAGGCTCTGGGCGGTGGCGGCCCCGCCAGTTCCAGGAGCTGCTGCCCGGCCAGCGCCTGCAGCTCCCCGTTGAGCTGGGCCACCGCCGACCCGTCCAGCAGCACCGGGATGGCCACCGAGCCGCTCACCGGTTGGGGGGCACGAGCCCCGGCCCAGTTTTCCCCTTCCTCGAAGGGCTGCCCGGAGGCGGGGGGGGGCGGGGGCGCGGCCGTCGCCGCCGTCGAACCGGGGCCCCCGTCGGCTTCGGGGGGACCCTCGGGCTCGCCGGGCGCCAGGCGCATGTAGCGGGCGGGGATGAGCAGGGTGGGCATCACCCCCCGGTAAACATCCTCGGGGCCCCCGCCGCGCTCCAGGGGCCCGCAGAGCAGCAGCGGCCCGGGGGGAGCCAGCGAGGGCGGCCGCGGGGGGGGCTCGGGCAGCGGGTGCTCGGCGGGCTGCGGCCCGTAACGGGAGAACGAGGGCGAGGGCGGCCGCGGGCCGAAGGCGGCCGTGCCCCGGGGGTGCTCGTCGGGCGGCTGCAGCCCGTCCACCGAGCGGGCGGCCCGCAGGCCGAAGGCTTCGCCAGAGCGCCCGTAGTCCTCATGGGCGGCGGGCGGGCGGCGGCGCGGGCCCAGCGTGGCCGCCGGGGGCCGGAGGCCTGCGCGGAGCGGGGCCGGGGCCGGCGGCTGGAAGAAGTCCGGCCGGGCCGGGGTCAGCTCGCGGGTGGAGGGGGGCAGGCTGGGCGTGGGCAGGTCGGTGTCGCCCCCCGAGGAGGCGGTCTCCAGGTGGCTGCCCCCGCACAGGAGGTCCAGCTGGGACACCGAGGTGGCCTGGTCCCGGCGCGCCGCGTCCAGCGGGCCCGGCAGCGGCAGCTTGCGGTGCTGAGCCCGCGGCTTCAGGCAGCGCCGCCTGCGGGGACACGGGGGGTCGTGGGTCCCCCTGCTCCCCCTCTCCCTCACCCGCTGGAAGGAGCTAGAGGAGGGGGCTATAGGGCACCCAGGGGTGCTGGGGAGTGGTGTGTCACCCCCCAAATGCAGTTATAGGGCACCCAGGGGTGCTGGGGAGTGGTGTGTCACCCCCCAAATCCAGCTATAGGGCACCCAGGGGTGCTGGGGAGTGGTGTATCACCCCCCAAATCCAGCTAAAGGGCACCCAGGGGTGCTGGGGAGTGTTGTTTACCCCCTCCCAAGCCAGCCATAGCACACCCAGCCATTCTGGAGATCAGTGTCTGGCTCCCAAATCCAGCTAAAGAGCACCCAGAGGTGCCGCAGGCTGGTGCCTCCTCCCCATAGCCAACTATTGGGCATTTGGGGGTTCCAAGGGGTGGTGCCCTGTAGCCCCAGAATGGCTACAGGGCACCCAGGGGTACCAGGAGAATGCTGCCCCCTCCTATAACCAGTTTTAGGGTGCCAGGAAATGGTCCCCCCCAGCTATGGGGCACCCAGGGGTTACAGGTGGGTGCTGACCCCCATTCCCACATGGAATGTCAGGCTCTGTTCCCATCCCCCTGCCACGAGCAGGACACTGACCTGCAGTAGTAGATGAGGAGGCAGAGGAGGATGAGGACCAGCAGGGCCAGGGCACCCAGGATAGTGAGGAGGAAGATGGTGTGGTAGGTAGTGATGTCTGTCACACCCGCTGCCATCGCCACCAGCCCTGGGGACAGCAGGGTCAGAGGGACAGCCCCCCCTGAGAGTACCCTGGGGGGCTGCAGTGTCTCCCCAGCCCAGACAGCCCTGGGGACAAGGGACTGGGGGGAGCCCCCACCCCACCAGGAGCAGCCCTGGGACTGGGGGGGCAGAGGGGAAGCACCCCAAGGTGCTGCCATCCCCTCTCCATCCAGCCTGTCCCCAGAGCCAAGGGACACAGGGCACTCACAGGTGTCACCTTACCCGTGCTGGGGGAGGGCAGAGCTGCGGCCCAGTATCCCAGCTGGGAGGAGACAAAGGTCCAGTACAGCTGCCGGCCCTCCTTGCGGATCAGCCCCGTCCCGTTCCGCACCCACAGCCCTGCGGGGACACACGGCTCAGACCTCATCACCCCCCGACCCCATAAGAGGAGCTGTGTCCCCCTGTGTCCCCTCTGCCACCTCCAACAGGAGCTGTGTCCCCTTCTGCCACCCCAGCCACAGCTGTGTCCCCTCTGCCACCCCATAGCAGGACCTCTGTCCCCTCTCCCACCTTCAACAGGAGCTGTGTCCCCCTTTGACACCTCCAGCAGGAGCTGTGTCCCCTCTGCCACCCCCAATATGAGCTGTGTTCCCTCTGCCATCCCAAAAAGGAGCTGTGTCCCCCTGTGCCACCCCTAACAGGAGCTGTGTCCCCTCTGTCACCCCCAACATGAGCTGTGTCCCCTCTGCCACCCCAATAGGAGCTGTGTCCCCTCTGCCACCCCATAACAGGAGCTGTGTCCCCCTGTGCCACCCCCAAACAGAAGCTGTGTCCCCTCTGCCACCCCAATAGGAGCTGTGTCCCCTCTGCCACCTCCAGCAGGAGCTGTGTTCCCCTGTGCCCCCTCTGTCACCCCATAGCAGGAGCTGTGTCCCCTCTGCCCCCCCATCCGGAGCTGTGTCTCCCTGTGTCCCCTCTGCCACCTCCTGCCACCACTCACCGCTCTTGGGGTCAAACCTCCAGGCTGGCACACTGGTGGCCACCACGGCCGCGGCATCGGGGCCCAGAGGGACGGACAGATGGACGGGGCCGGCCAGCGGCACCTCGGTCCCGTTGCCGGTGAACAGGTGGACGCTGACAGCCGCCACCGGCGCCAGCTCCAGCCACGTGCCATTGCCTGCGGGGACAAGGACGGCGACATCCCTAAGGGGGGGGCACATCGGGTGCGCCCCCCACCCCTAATCCCCGGTGTCCCCCGTACCGCTGCCGTCCTGCTCGGCCCCGAGGAAGGCGGGGAAGGCGCGGGCCGGGCCGGGGCCGGAGGCGGCGGTCAGGGACGCGGCCAGCTGGCTGTAGGTGGAGCTGCGGGGCAGGCGGGCTGCCCGCCGGGGGAACTGCGCCCACGGCTGCCCGCGGCCACCTGCGGGGACACGGAGGGTGGCAGCACCCGGGGCGATGGAGGTGTCACCACTGCCGTCCCCGTGGTTCGGTCGGTGGTGTCACCCAGGGCCACCCCCGTGTGGATCTCACCTGGGGATCCCAGGAGGATCTGGACCAGGTCCTCGTAGAGGATGAGCGTGGCCGGGCGCTCCGGGAGCAGGTAGAGGCTGATGGAGGCATAGACTGCAAAGGGAAGGGGGGGTGGGGGGGGACCCCAAAATACCCACACATGGACCCCAAAAACCCACACCTGGAGCCCAAAAAACCCCACACCCGGGCCCCAAAATACCCAGACCTGAACCCCAAAAATACCCACACCCGGACCGCCAACATACCCACACCTGAACCCCAAAAATACCCACACCTGGACCCCAAAAATACCCACACCTAGACCCCAAAAATACCCACACCTGGACCCCAAAAATACCCACACCTGGACCCCAAAAATACACACACCTGGATCCCCAAAATACCCACACCCGGACCCCCAAAATACCCACACCTGGACCCCCAAAATACCCACATCTGGACCCCAAAAACACACACACATTCCTCCCAGGGTTGGGGGGACTGATGGGGAGAGGGGGAGATGGGGTCTGAGGAGGGGGTGGCGAAGGGGGACCCAGCAAGGGGTGAGGTGCATTTGGGGACAGGGACAGGGACAGGAGGAATAGGGTGGCAGCACCCCCTCCACAACCCCATCCATGCACCCTCCATCCCTGTTCCTCTACTGCTTCATCCCAGTACCCTCCATTCCCCCATCCCCAATCCCTGTACCCCATTCCCACATCCCCAGCTGGGTGCTCCCATGTGTGCCACCCCCCAGTCCCCCCTGCCCTGGGGAAAAGGGCTGGAGTGCATCCCAGGGGACACCCCAACTTCCCCTGGGATGGGATGGGATGGGATGGGATGGGATGGGATGGGATGGGATGGGATGAGGGGACTTGGGGGCCACCAGGACATGGTTGTCCCCTCCCAAAGGGACCTGATCCCTCCCAAACACTTTTCTATAAGGGATCCCTACACTGAAACCTATTAGGGGTCCCCTGTAAGGAAGGGACTGAGGTCCCAGTAAGGGACTAAGCACCCCACACCAGGGCTCAGAGCCCCCCAGTTGGGAATTTAGGACCCCAAATCAGACCCAGAACCCTCAGGAAGGGATTGGGGATCCCCCATCATGGCTCAAATCCCCTTAGGAAGGGATTGGGGGTCCCCCATCATGGCTCAAATCTACTTAGGAAGGGACTGGGGATCCCCCATCATGGCTTAGGAAGGGATTGTGCCCCCCAGACAGACTCAGACACTCCAGTAAGGGACTGGGGACCCCCAGGCAGAGCTGCCCAGGAGGGCTCTGGGGTCGGTGACTCACGTGGCAGTTTGGTGACGCGCCAGGGGACAGAGGCGGTGACATATCCGCGGCGGGCGGCGGTGACGAGCAGCCAGGAGCCCAGGCGGTAGGGCACGGGCAGCACCGCCGAGCCCGCCTGGTCCGTGCTGCCCGCGGCCAGCGCGATGCGGCCGCCGAACACATCCAGGGCCGCCTGCGGCAGCGGGGCCAGCGAGCCACTCTCCAACACCTGCACCCGCAGCAGCACCTCTGGGGACACGGCACAGGGGACACGGCGTGGGCACAGGGGACAGGGTGGGGGGGAGCACAGCCACCGTCCCAGCAGGGTGGGACACAAACTGGGGGTCACAGACACCGTCCCATAGGGCACGGCCACTGTCCCAGGGGGCTATGGGTACCCTCCCAGGGAGTCACAGCCACCATCCCAATGGTTCATAGCCACCATCCCAGGGACTCATGGTCACCATCCCAGGAGGTCATGGGCACCATCCCAGGGAGTCATGGCCACCATCCCAGAGGGTCACAGCCACCAAACCGGGGGGTCACACCCACCATCCCAGGGAGTCATGGCCACCATCCTGATGGATGATGGGCACCACACCAACAGGTGGTGGGACCTGTCCTGCTGGGTCATGGCCACCATTCCCATTGCAGGGGGTCATGGCCAACAGCACAGGGGGTCTGGCCACCATTTCAGGAGGTGGTGGAACACACCCTGCCAGGTCAAGGCCACCATCCCAGGGGGCCCATGGCCACCATCCCAGGGGTGTCATGGCCACCATCCCAGCGATGTCATGGTCACCATCACAGCCACCATCCTGGTGGGTGATGGTCGCCACCCCAGCAGGTGGTGGGACCTGTCCCAGTGGATTACAGTCACCATCCAGGCAGGATGGTGGGACCCACCCTGGCAGGTCACAGGTGCCATCCCAGAAAGCCATGGCCACCATCCTGGTGGGTCATGGCCACCATGCTAGCAGGTGGTGGGACCCATCCCAGTGCCCAGCATGCCCAGCAGGTCACAGCCACCGCCCAGGTGGGTCACAGGCACCACCCTGGCAGGTCACAGGTGCTCCCCAGTAGGCAGCAGGCACCATCCTGAGGGGGTGTGAGCATCACTGCTGTGCCCACCCTGTGTCCCCCCGAGGTGGCTCCTGGCCCCAGGGTGCCGTGCCACCCAGCTGGGTGCACCCAGTCACATCACTCTCACCCCCCCCACCAAAGGCCACCCCCAGGTGACTCTCACTCCTGTCCCAAGGCCAGGGGGTCTCGAACCCAGCAGACCCCAGAGCAATAAGGGGAGGGATCCCCCAGGCCAGTCCCCACTGCAGGGCCCGGCTGAAGGGAGGGGGGGACCCTAAACCCCCGTGTGCCCCCGGCCCCCCCGAGCCGGCGCCATCCCGCGCATGATCCGCAGCCCTTGGCAGCGGTCCCGGCTCCGGCGCCGTCACCCAGGCAACGACCTCCTTCATCCCTTCATCCCGCGCCCCGGGGCTGCCGCCGGGCCCCCCGCAGCCCCGGAACCCTCCGCTCCACCGGGCACCCCCCACGACCCGCCCCGGCCCAGATGCGGCCCAGATGTGGCAATGGGCGAGGGGGGGAGATTCGCAGCAGCTGCTCCGGCGATGCACAGGGGCGGGGGGGGGGGCGGGCTCAGGAATGGAGGGGCTGGGGGTGTCCCCCTGCATGGCGGGGACAGCCGGCACCCGCGGGCAGGAATGTCCCCGCGGCCGCACGCCGGCCACCCGCAGCTGCCGGGGGACAGCTGGCATCAGAGGGGGCCATGGTGCCACCCCCAGCGCGGGGACGCAGGCACAGGCACGGCCCCGTCCCCACTCTGTGTCCCCGCGCCGCCACCAAAGGGTCAGAGGTTGGTGCGGCCACCCCGAGGTGCACCGGCCCCTCGCTGGCTCCCCAGTGCCCCCCAGTCTGAGCCCAGTGTCCCATGAGCAGGGCGGGGGGTGCCAGGCCCTGGGGTGGCACTGAGGAGCTCTGTCATGTCTGTCACCCCGCGGGGACGGGGATGGGCAGGGGTGACGCCAGCGGGGAGCTGAGCCAGCACAGACAGGACGGGCCAGGGACCCCTCCTCAGCCCACAGCCCCCCTGCCACCGCCGAGCACGCCTCACCCTGGCACAGGGGCTCTGCCAGGAGGGTTTGGGGTGCAGGAGGGGTCACAGGGAGCCGCGGGGACCCCGAGGCCCACCCTGCCTGCCGGATGCACCCCCCACCATCCTGCACCCACGGCTGCTGCTCAGGACCCCCTGCCCTCCCACCCTCCTGCACCCCCTGGCCTGGGACCTCCACCCACCATCAGACACCCTCCCGCTCTGCTCAGCACCCCCACCCACCCTCCTGCACCCCCAGCTCTGGCCGTGATTCCCACCCAACTTCCTTCACCCCCTGGTTTGTGACGCCCACCCCCCATCGCGACCCCCTGGCGCTGCCCGGGACCCCCCCCCCAATCCTGCACCGCAAGGTCTGGCACCAACCCCCCCTTCTCGTGCCCCCAAGCTCTGTCCGTGACCCCCACCCAAGCAGCTGCACCCCACCCATCACCCCCTTCCCGCCGGTGGCCAGAACGGGAGGGGACGGGGAGACAGACGGACAGACGGACAGACGGGGGTGCGGCCGGACAGACAGAGCCGGGGGATGGACGGGGGGCGCAGGCGCGATGGGGGGGTGGGTGGGCAGGGATGGGGGTGTCCGAGCCGGGGGGGCGGGAGGGGATGGGGGTGTCGCGATGGGGATTGGGGCGGGGGGCGGGTGGGGCTGGGCTTTGGGGTGCGGGGAGGGGGCCGGGGCTGCCGAGGGGGTGAGGAAGCCAAGGGACGACGGGGGGATGTCGGGGCGGGGGTGATGCGGGGATGGGGGGGCCGGTGCCGGGATCGATCGGGGGGCGATGCGCGGGGGGGCGACAGGATTCAAAGGATGCCGGGGGGATGTAGGCGCGGGGCTCGGGCGGGCGTGGGGGAGCGGGGGCGTCGGTAGGGCTGGGGTGGAGCGGGGCAGGGGGTGGAGGCCGAGGGATGCCGGGGGGATGTGGGCGCGGGGAGAACGCGGGGGTGTTGCCGGCGGCGCCCCCCGCCCCGCACACAAAGGCCGCTCTCACCGTGCGCTCCCGGCTCCGCCGCGCCCCGCGCCCGCCGCCCGCCCGCGGCCGCCAGCAGCAGCAGCACCGGCAGCGGCGGCAGGAGGCGGCGGGGCCGCATGGTGGCTCCGCGCCGTTACCCCGCCATGCCCGGCCCGCCCGGCCCGTCCGCCCGCCCGCCGCGGGGACCGGGCTCCACCTGCCGGAGCCGCCGGGCACGGCCGCCCAGCGCCCACCCCCGGAGCGGCACCGCCCCGGCACCGGGACCACCCCCGGCACCGCCCCGAGACCCCCGGACCAACCTCCGGCACCGCCCCCTGCAGTGCCCCGAGAGCCCGGACGCCCTGCCGGTACCGCAACCGACACCGGCACCCCTCCCCGGGACAGCTCCGGGACCTGGACCCGGACTCGGTACCGTCACCGGCATCCCGGGACTGACCCTGGTGTCGGCAGCGGCATCTCAGGACCCACCCCCGACATCGGCACCGACCCCTGGATCCATCTCTGACACTGCTCGAGCCCCGGCACTAACCCCGGTACCGATCCCGACCCGCTGTACCCATCCCCGGCACGGCCCCGAGACCAGGACCGGGACTCGGCACTGCAGGGCTCTCTCCGGTACTGGCATCGGCCGCCTTGCACTGCCCCCGGTACCGCACGGGCCTCCCGGGACCCATTCCCGGCTCCACTCCGAGCCCCGGGACGGGGACAGGGTACCGGCACCGTCATCCCGGGACTGGCTCTTTACCGGCACCGTCATCCCGGGACGGGCTCTGTACCGGCACCAGCATCTCGGGACTGCCCTGTACCGGCACCAGCCTCCCAGGACCCACTCACGGTACTTCCTCGAGCCTCAGCGTCGAGCCCCGGTACCGCAGCGGCATCTCGGGACTGACCCTTGGCACTGCCCCGATCCCCCGGTCCCGCCCCGGTACCGTGACCCATCCGCGGTACCAGAACCGGCCCCGGTACTGATCCCCCAGCAGTGCAGCAGCCCCCGGGACTGAGCCTGGCACCAACCTCCCCTCTGCCCTCCAGGGGCACCCCACAAGGACACACGGAGGTCCCCAAAATCCTCCGTCCCCCCCCCCAGACCCCTGGTGCAGCCCCGGAGGACACAACCACAGCCCGCGGGCAGCACCGAGGGCAGGGCAGGGATTTATTGTCCGGGGGGAGCAGAGCGGGGCTGGGGTCCCACGGGCACGGGGGGGCTGGGGAAGGTGAGCGAGTGGGGATGGGCACGGGGGGACCCCGCTAGTCCTGGGCCTGGCCCGGCTCCTGGGCACTGCCCGGCTCCTGGGCACTGCCCGGCTCCTGCGTGTCCCCCTCGGCAGGTGGCCGTGTCCTCTTGAAGAAACCCATCTGCAAGGGGACACGGTGACAGTGGGGCCCTGGGGGACCCCACGGCAGCAGCCCCAGGGATCCCACAGGATCAGCCCCCCGGAGATCCCTGTGACACCACCGCGGGGACCCCATGGCATCGCTCCTGAGGGACCCCCGCCTCTGGGGACCCCACAGTGTCACCCGTGCTGCTGTCCCCCATCTTGTCCCACAGCCCCCACCCCCAGCACCGTGTCCCGTGTTTCGTGGTCCCTCTGGTGCCAGTGAGGCTCTACCACCATGGTGGATGTCCCCAGTGTCCCCCTGCACCCACTCACCTTCCACATGAGGAGGATGAGGAGGGTGAGGAGCAGGAGCCCGGCCAGGACCCCCAGCACCACCCACCCCACGGGCACAGCCCCCTCGCCCCCAGGGCTGGTGCGCACCACGCAGGTCTCAGTCTGCAGAGGGACAGGGGTGTGACACCGCTGCCACCGCGGCCTGTCCCCGTGTCCCCAGAGCCACGGCAGCCCTACCTCAGCCTTGCCGCTGGGCAGGAGCCGGGGCTGGACGCGGTAGGGCATGGCCGAGGTGTTGAACCACGCTTGTGACTGGATGCGGAACTCCAGGAGGTGCTCCCGCTATGGACAGCAGGGGGACACACGGGGACACATGGGGACACATGGGAACCTGGCATCAGGGGTGCTGGCAGCTCACAGGGCACCCATGACCTCACACATGGTTATCCCCAGGGTGCTCTCTGGAGACCACGGTGCAGAAGAGGACATTGCAGGGGTGCCCTAAGGCCACAATGCCACCCCGTCCCCTCTGTCCCCAGGAGGGGACAGTACCTGCTGCAGGGTGTCCATCCAGAGCAGGGCGTGCACGCTGACCAGTGCCCGCTGGTCCTTGCCCAGGCTGGGCACATGGCAGGTGATGTCCACGCACGTAGCATTGTCACAGTCCTGGGGGTGGCGTCCAACACGGTGGGTGTTGGGGAGCCCCCACCCCAGTGGACACTCCCAGCCCTGTGCCCACCATGGGCCGCAGGTCCCCAGGGTCACCCAAGGGATGTGGCCCCCCCCGGCAGCCCCAGCCCTGCCTCCATCACTGCGGGCAGGTCCCCAGGATCCCCCGCTCACCACACGGACGAGGTCCCCCAGCCCCTGGTCCCCCAGCCCCGCTCCCGGGGCCGGCTCCGCCTGCCGGCGCTCCCGGTGCTGGCTGCCGTTCCCGGGCGCTGCTGCCGTCGGAGCGGAGATCTCCAGCTGGAAGGGGACACAGAGGTGACACCACCTCCCTGACATGTCCCAGCGCCCCCGGCGGGCAGGGTCCCGCAGCCCCTACCTGGGCGGGGTTGAGGGCGGGGTGCTGGGAGCAGTTCATGCCCCCCTGGGTGCCCAGCTCCAGCAGGTAGAGCAGGACGTGCTCGCCCAGCAGGTGAGGCACGGCGAGGCTCAGGGTGACCCCGCTGACGGTGCCGGGACCTTTGTTGTGGAGCTGCGAGAGGACGGTGGGTGATGCCCAGCACAGGAGATGGCGCCGGGGAGGGGACAGAGGGGACATCCCCTGAAATCACCTCATAGACGTGCTCCACCCTGATGCCGTGGTCCTCGAGCCGCCGGCTGCCCTGCACCCCGTGCCAGCTCGTGGGCAGCACCATGGTGGCAGGCAGGGAGTTGCTGGTGGGAGAGGGGGCGTCAGTGTCCCCCTTCGTCCCCCCGGTGTCTCCGTGTCCCCCAGACCCTCACCCTCGCAGCTCCATCTCTGCCTCTGCCTCCACGGGCACTGTCACCGTCACCGAGGCGTGGCTGGGGCTGGGGCTGTTCTTGCTGTGGGGACACAGCGGGATGAGAATGGACACTGAGTCTGGCGACATGCTGAGGACACCAAGTCTGAGGTGACAGTGTCCCTGCAGTGGGTGGGGGACGGGGGGCAGCAGGGTGTCACCTCCGCAGCTGGAGGTGGAAGGTGATGGCATCCCCCATGTCCTCCAGCCCGGACACGCTCAGCTCCATGTCCACGGTGATCTGGGGACAGCAGAGGAGAGGGGCAGGTGTGTGACCAGCCCCAGTGGGTGACAGGCACAGCAGGGACCCCCCTGCCCCCTTACCCTGGCTCCTGCTTTCATGGGATTGCCCAACTCGCAGAGCACCACGTGGGTCCCATTCTCCTTCTTGGGGTTGCAGCTCAGCTTCTCCTGTCCCTGTGGGGTGGGGACATGGGGTGCAGACACGTCATGGACCCCACCAGGAACCAGCCACACGGGGGACCTGCATGAGCTGAGGGCAGGGCTTGAGCCCCACACCTCAGACACCCCTGAACACCCAGTGGGGACCCTGTGAAGGGTGACGGGACCTTTGCCCACCAAGGGCAGGACAGGAACCCCCAGCCCAGGATCCCTGGGCAGCCACCCCCACCAGGCAACCCCATGGAGGATGAAGGACACAGTGTGAGCCCCCCGATTTGGGTCACCCCTCTGTACCCAGCACTGTCCCCATTCCCAACCCTGAGAATGTCCCCTCTGTCCCTCTGCCATCTCCAATCCCTCCACAGGACGTCCCCCTGCTGTCCCTGCTCCCTCCTTGGTGTGTCTCAGGGCATGTCCCCAATCATCTCCCTGGATGTCCCCTCTGCTGTCCCCATTCTTCCCTCTCGGAGATGTCACCTCCCTCCTCTCCATGCCAGGTCTCTCCCTGGAATGTCCCCTCTCTACTCTGCACTGTCCCAGATCTCCCCTCTGGGATGTCCCCTCTGGCCCCTCCACCCTGGGCACCCCCTGACACCCATCCCCACCGGGCACCCTCACGGAAGGTGACAGCACCAAGGACAGTTTAAGTCCCCCACCCTGGGCATCTCCCAGCACCCATCCCCACCGGGCACCCCCAAAGAGGCAGGTGATGGCCAGCAAGGGCAGGACGTGCCCCCCCAGCCCTGGTGACCCCTGTGACGCCCCTGGTCACCCCCCAGCCCTGTCCCCCGGTCACACTCACCGGGATGGTGCTGCGGGCAGCCTGGTAGTGCGTGCCCGGGGGCAGCTGCACCCTCAGCTCCGCCTCGAAGGCGCCTTCGCCCGCGTTGGTGGCGTTGGCCCGCAGGGACAGCACGGCCTCGGCCCCGATCAGCAGGCGCTGGCTGGGGCTGGGGGACACGGGGACAGGGCTCAGCACCCCGCGGGGACACCGGGCACCCCCTCAGCCCCCCCTCCCCGGTGCTCACGTGTCGGCGGCCAGGTGCAGGTCGGGCACGCAGAGGTTGTCATCGCCACAGTCCTCCAGGATGATGTGGGTCTGGGAGGGGACAGGGAGGGGACAGGGGGACCCCCCCATCCAGGGTGAGGTGAGAGAGTCATTGGGGACATCCCGGGGTGGGACTGGGCTGGTGGAGGGGCCAGAGGGGAGATTTGGGACAGTGCAGAGAGGGGACATTCCAGGGATGGAGGGGAGGGAGGTGACATCTGTGAGAGGGAAGAATGGGGACACAGAGGGGACATCCACGGGGACGACTGGGGACATACCCTGAGACACGCCAAGGAGGGAGCAGGGACAGCAGAGGGGACATCCTGAGGAGGGACTGGAGATGGCAGAGGGAACAGAGGGGACATCTCGGGGTTGGGAATGGGGACAGTGCTGGGTACAGAGGGGACATCCAGAGGAGGGATTGGGGACTGCAGGATGAGCACAGAGGGCAGAACAGGACGGGCATGCCAGGGAGTGGCAGGAACAGTGTGGGAGCACATTCCAGAGGGAATAAGGGACAGTGGGGAGGGTAGGGGCCACGTCCGAGTGGAAACTGGGGAGAGTGGGAGGGGAACAGGGGCAATCCCAGGGGGTGCTGGGGACACTGGCACAAGCTGGGGACCCCAGAGCTGAGCTCAGCCAGGCTGGGGGTACCCACACGTGCCCTGGTGGGGATGAGCCCACCCCGTGTCACCACGGTGACGTCCCCCCACAGCCATGTCCCCCCTACCTGTGCCTGCACCAGGGTGTCCCCGTAGAGCACCAACCTCGGGGCCTCTCTGGGCAGCGTCAGAGCCACGCTCAGGGCCACCGGGCTCAGCTTGTCCTTGAACTCAGCCTTGTCCTGGGGACACCCATGTGCACAGCACTCCAGAGGGCATCCCATGCCCACCCCAGGGCCCACCCATCACTGTCCCCATCCCTGTTAGCCGCCCTCCTGGGACAGGGAGACACTGCTATCCCCAACCCTGTCCCCAGCCCTGTCCCCATCCTGGCTGGCGATGCCACAGCCCCATTCCCGTCCCCTCCCTGGATGTCCCCTCCCTCTGCCGCGCTGTCCCCGTGCCCGTACCCGCAGGTAGGCGGTGAGGTTCCTGCACACGGGGGGTGCCCCCGGTGCCACCAGCAGCGCCTCCTGCCAGGACGATTGGTGTCCCCGCAGCAGCAGGACCCTCCGCGATGCCCGGGGCTTCAGCCGGTCCAGCTGCAGCTCAGCCTCCAGCTCTGGTGGGGAACGGGAGGTGGAACTGGTGACACCCGCGGTAACAGCCCATCGGTGGCCCTGTGCCAGCGGTGCCCGCCGGGTGACACTGGCACTCACGGATGCTCCGAGGGATGTCCTGGCCCGTCACGCTGACACAAAACTCCACGTGGAAGCTGCGGGGGGACACCACCAGCAGTGCTCAGAGACCTGTCCTGTGCCCAAGGTGGTGTCCCCATGGTCCCCACAGCAGTGTTCCAGCGGTAATGTCCCCATGGCAGTGTCCCCGTAGCAGTGTCCCTATGGCAGTGTCCCCTCACCAGCTGACAGGGACGCTGGAGTTGGGCAGGGAGCAGTCCAGGATCTCAGGGTTCAGCCCGTCGGGGACACTCAGCTGGGTCCGGGCCACCACCACGGGTAGTCCCCTGGGGCAGGGGGACATTGCTGAGGTGCCAGGGGACCCAAGAGGGAGCCCCGGGCCACGGCAGGGACGGGCACTCACAGGTACACGGCCACCTTGGCCGCCCCGTAAGCCCCCACGAGCAGATCTGCAGGGACAAGCAGAGGGTCGGTGCCGGGGTGGTGACACCGGGGTGCCAGGGCGGTGCCAGGGCGGTGTCGTGCCAGGGCTGTACCCGCGTAGCCGTTGCCGTCCAGGTCGGTGGCACCGCGCAGCGCGAAGCCGAAGGCGGCGGGGCCGGGGAAGGGGCTGTCGAGGCGCTGGGTGGGCACCGGCGCCAGCCCCTCGCTCTGCCCGCGGAAGATGAAGACCTGCCCGCTGCCACTGTCACCCCCGTGCGGGGCGCCCACGGCCACGTCTGGGGACAGAAGGGACGTGAACACCCCCCCTCCCCGCGCTCTCCTGCCTCAGTTTCCCCCAGGCGCGGCCCCGGGGGTGGCACAGCCCCATGCCCGCCCCGCCGCGCTGTTACCGCCGAATCCGTCCCTGTCCAGGTCCCCGAGGCTGGCGATGGCGGCGGCGAAGCGGCCGTAGGGGTGGGTGCCCGTCAGGGTCTGGGGGGGCCCGGCGAGGCGCTGCTGCCCCAGGTAGAGGTAGAGGCGGCCCAGCTCGCTGCGCTGCCCGTCCGAGCGCCGGGCCATGAACAGCGGCGCCCCCACCAGCAGATCGTCCCTCCTGTGCCCGGCGCGGGGTCAGGGTCAGGGTCCGCGGGTTTGGGGGCTGGGGGCACCCAGCGCTGTGCCAGGCACGGGGCAGCACCCCTGGGTGTCGCCGTGGAGGAGGGGGGGACGATTGTCCCTGCTCTCACCCGTCCCCATCGACATCGGCCACTGCCACCGTGTGCCCGAAGTACGAAGCCACCTGGAAAGGGTGAGGGTGGCACCGGGGGGTGCCAGGGGCACAGTGGGCGGGGGGAGCTGGGGCTGGGGTGCTGTGGAGCACCGGGGGTGTGGGGGTGTCACAGGGCAGGGGTACCTGCTCGCTGGCGATGCCCCGCAGCCGGCGCAGGGTGTACCCTGCAGTGAAGATCTCCACCTGCCCAGGGCAGTGTCAGACGCCAGGTCCAGCCCGGGGCGACACATGGGGGTGTCCCCTGGTGTCCCTTGGCACCGGGCACTCCGCAGCACTCACCTCACCCCTCGTGTTGCTCTTGTTGGGGACCCCCACCACGTACTCTGTGAGGGATGAGAGCCCTGAGTGCTCCCCTGGGACATTGAGGGGGGCACGGGGATACCCCCGGCATTGGGGTGGGCACAGGGATACCCCTGGTGCGACATGGGGTCATGAGGGCACAGAGATGGGCGGGACCCCTGTCCTGGCACGCCCTGTCCAGCCCCCTCGAGAAGGGGAACAAGGTCACTCTGGAGCCCCGGGGTGCCCCAGGCCCATCAACCCCCGTTCCCTGCACCCCTCAGCCCTACCTTTGGTTTTGGGGTTGCCATCAAACTCGCCCACAGCCACCGAGTATCCTGCAGGGAGGTGGGCACTGGTGACCCAGGGTATCCCAGCAGGAGCTGGCAGTGGGGCAGGGTGCCCGTGCCCGCTGCTCACCCCGGTACCCGTCCTCGTAGTCCCCGAACACCGGCTCCGTGGGGCGCCCGGGGCTCCCCAGCCACAGCAGGGACGTGCCGAGGAAGCGCCTGAGGATCTTGTCCAGCTCCACCGAGTACACGAGCCCTGGGGCACACCGGGGCAGGGAGCACCAGCCCTGACGGGGCACCCGCCCCAGGCTGGCAGTGCCACTGCGGGTGGCACTTACGGGGTACCCCATGTCCGGGGTGACCTCTCCCCGCCGTGCCCACCCCGGGAGCAGCGCCAGCAGGAAGGACTCACCTGTGAAGTAATACCCGCCGGGGGCACCCAGCACCAGCGTCCCATCCTGCGGGAGGAGCTGGCTCAGCACCCCCCGGGGTACACCGGCATCCCCCCCGAAGCATCCTCACCCAAATATCCCCCACCCTGGTATTTCCCATCCTGGCACATTCCAGCCCAGCATCTCCCAGCCCGGCACCCCGACCCCGATGTCCCCCCCACTCCTAGGACCTCTCCTCCCGGAATTCCCACTGCACATCCCCCAGCTCAGCATCCCCACCCCAACATCCTCCGCCGTGACGCCCGGGTACCATCCTGGCCGCACCCTCTGCATCTCTCTCAGCCCCCTCTGAGCATCCCGGGGGGCACCCCCCGATCCCTCTAAGGTGCCCGAGTCCCTCGAGTCCCCCGAGCCCCTCCATCCCCTCTCACCGGGGTGACAGCGGCGCTGAAGCCGATCTCGCAGTAGCGCTTGTCGTGCGCTGCGGGTACAGGGCAGGGTCAGAGGGACGCGGGGCTGGGATCCCGGCCTGGGATCCCCCCGCTCCCCGTTCCCCCCTCACCGTAGCCCGTCTGGCGGTAGGTGCTGGCCATGGTCCGGTCGCGGCAGGGCGAGTACCACACGTCGCGCTCCGGGCTCCGCACGAAGCAGGTGCCCGTCGGGGTGCGGAACGCTTCGTGCTGCCCCTCCAAAGCGTTCCAGTGCTGCAGCGGGGCACAGACCTGGGCACGGCGATGGGACGGGCTGGGTGCCCACCCCGTGACCACCCAAGGCTGCCCACATCCCCCGCGATGCACCCACCACCAGGTTGCCTTTCCAGCTGGTGACGGACGCTCCCAGCCACTGGTGCGATTTGTAGGTGCGCAGCTCCAGGGTGCCCTGGCTCTCGCTCTCGTCCTCTGAGGGAGCGGGAGAGGGGCAATGTGCGGAGCTGGCACCCCCGCGCCCGCTCCCCGCCCCACGGAGCCCACGCACCCGCAGTGTCGATGAGCAGGGGGTGGCAGGGGGTCCTGTCGGGGGGCCAGGAGCAGAGGAAGACGGCGCCGGGCTGAGCCACGCCGGGCTGGGACGTGTTGGCACGGGGGGCTCCCACCGCCACGCTGGGCCTGGGGGGCAGAGCGGGTGTCAGGGTCGGCGGGCGTGAGCCGTGCCCGACCCCGACCCCCCGGTGCCTCCCTACCTTCCCTCGCTCCGGTGGAAATCCAGGGCGAAACCGAAGTAGCTGCCGGGGGGCCCCTCGTAGATGGTGGGGGGCTCCTGGAGAAGCCCCAGCGTGGGGGGCAGGCGCAGCCCCCCGAGGAGCAGCAGCACCCGCAGCAGCCCCATCGTTACCCCAAAATGTGGCCACAGCCGCCGTGCCGGGGTGTCCCTGGCTTATCTCGGGGGACGCAGCTGGGGCCGGGCCCAGCAGGAACGGGGAACAGGAAGGGCCCCCCCGGACGCGTATCCGCTCCTGCAGGGAGCCGGAGAGGTGCGGGGGAGACGGATGTGGCCGGAGCAGGGCGGGGAACAGGAGGTGGCAGTGCCACCGGGAGACACGGTGACAGGGTGGGGGACACGGCCACAGCAGCCTGAGCCTATCGCCCGCGGGGTGCCAGTCTCGGGGTGGCTGTTCCGAGATGGGCATCTCGGGGTGGCTGTTTCGGGGTTCCAGTCTCGAGGTGGCTATTTCGGGGTTCCAGTCTCGGGGTGGTTGTTTCGGGGTTCCAGTCTCGGGGTGGCTATTTCGGGGTGCAGGCAGTCCCTACCAGCGGAAATGTGGCGAGGGGGGAGGGCAGCAGGGCACAGGGCCCCTGCATCGCCCCCGATCACCCCTCGGCAGCCGGATGGAGCTGACAGCACCGAGCCCGCCCGCACCGGGCATCACCCCCAGTGTCCCCTTCCCAGGGCAGGGACACCCCAAACCCTGCCAGGGCAGGGGCAGCAGCAGCGCCGTGCAGGGCAATGGCTCTGGCAAGCGACCGGGGGCACGGCGGGCACAGTGAACAAGGCGCGTCCTTGTCTCTGTCCCCTGTGCCCTCAGCCAGGCCTGGGGCAGCCGCGGGGCTCAGCCCAGCCTGGACAGCGGCATCAGCCCTGAACCCACCTACAGAATTAATTTAAACTCTATTAATTAAGGACAGTCAGAGTGCCCGAGGTCTCTGGGCCCTCCTGGTGCCAACCC
The DNA here is from genome assembly GCF_037042795.1 of Molothrus aeneus. Taxonomy (NCBI): domain Eukaryota; kingdom Metazoa; phylum Chordata; class Aves; order Passeriformes; family Icteridae; genus Molothrus; species Molothrus aeneus. The sequence continues at coordinate 1,169,288 of NC_089673.1, forward strand.
AGCACCCGTGGCCGGGAGAGGCCCCGGAGCAGCTCCCTGGGAGCCAGCCCGTGTGAAACGGGGCTTTCCTCCTCCGTCTCTGAAGCTGCAGTGGGAAGCAGGACAGGACAGGGACTCGGGGGGTTTGGGGGACACAGGGGGTCCCTGCAGGGCACCCTGGCCCCTGGAGCGGGGTCAGCTCCAGCCCTGCGGAGCAGCTGCGGCTGAGGAGAGCGGGGTTTGCCCAAAGCCGTGGCACAGCTCCGAAGGGTGGGAAGGGTTCAGCTGGACCCGGAGCAGCTCCGGGAGAGGACACCGGACTCAGGGGCAGCTGCTCCTCCTCGGGAGGTCTCGCCCCCAGCTTGCTGCAGCATCTGAACCCAGCTGGAGCCCACACCAGAGCCCCTGAGGGCAATTATAATCCTTTCTTCTGTCCAATTACTTCATTTCCTGTTTCTTTCAGCACTGCTGCACCATCCCTCATCAGCCACCGCCAGGGAAGGGCAGGTGGCACCCTGGACCCCTGGGGCCTGCTGGCATGCAGGGGGGTGGATTTTTTCCTTTAATCAAACCAGGTCTTTGGTTAGGAAAAGAGGCTCATGCTCTGCACAGCAGCTCCCCACCACCACACAGCATCACATTTCTTTTTCCACAAATCATTGGTTTATTAGAAAGGTTTTTTTCCCTCATTTTACAGCATATATATATATTTATATATATATCTTATGTGACAAAGTTAAATACAGTCTGTTTATGCTTGTAAGTAATGACAGGTTAATTATTTTAGCGCTATCCTGAAGTCCAAAAACAAATCCCTGCCCACAGTGCAGTGGGACCAGGGCACAGATGGGCCCTATGAAGCTCAGCTCTGACAGTAACACTGAATTGTCTGGTATTTACAGGAAATTGAGTCCCTTTTTTGTGACTGCTGTCACTCTGACCTGCTCCAATTTCTCATTTACATGGTGAGGGAGCTCAGGGGGTTTTGATCCTTTGACTCTGCCTGGCCTCGTGCTGCACTCCAGGAGAGGACAGGGAAGAGGATGAGGATGGGGAATGGGACAGGGATGTCACCACATCCCCACACTGCTCTGAAATCCCTCCCTCCAGTGGTGGTGGCCCAAGGGCTGTGACACCTGCAGTGCCCTGTGAGTGGGGACAGCAGCAGTGGGGACACTGCCTGCACTGGGGCGAGGAAGCTCCCACGGGCACTGTCACCTGAGCTGGGTGATACTGGGAGAACTGGGAAATCCCTCATGGACTAAGCTGGGGTAACCGTCTGCGTGGGATGGGAGCAGTCCCAAGGCTCCTCCTGCACCAGCAGGGTCTGCACATTACTGCTTCCAAAGGGGGGGAAAAGGAAAGGAAAAAAAGGGCTCCTATTCTCTGGGAGCACCCTGAATTCCTGCTGCTCCCCAGGCTGCTCCAGTGCCCATTCCTATGGTGGGGAGGAATGCAGAACCTGCCAGAGTCACTGCTATCCCCACACCCCTCACCTTGCCCAAGTCTCACCTGTTGATTTTTTTTTTCTTCTGCAAAATTCTAAATGAAGATCTTTTTTTGTTTGTTTTTACATTTTATACTACATAAAAACTTCAAAAATACATGAGCTTGATAAAATATACATGCTTAGCTGTTCTGCATCTAGCTGAAACTATAAATTGAACCTTTACAAGTGTCTTGGGTCACCTACAGCAAACATATTTACACAGAAGCCACCAGAACAAGTACCACTAAGAACTGGCTGTAAAAAATATTATTGCGATATACTACAAATGTAACCTTTGATAGGAGCTACAAAAAGCAGCATCTTTGTTTACAGAGTTCAGTGCAATTCTTTACATAAAAAAAAAAATCCTATAAATTAATAAAGAAACCATCAGTGTTACAGAGGAAAGAACATGTTTTACATCCAGGCCGCGCTCCCCTGTCCTCTGTATTGCTTCAATTCCTAACAGGATTTGCCTTCTCTCTCCCATCCCAGTGCCTCTTTCCCAACCCCACAGAAGATGGAATTCAGAGTGATTTCCCCCCCCCTTTCAGGAGAAGAGTGGTCAAAGCCCAGACTGGAATCCCAGCCCCAGAACCTCTCTCCAGTCTGGGATATCCAGGCATGGTCCTGGCGCAGGAGAACGTGGATGCAGGATGGGGAAGGAAGGGAGCTCTGGGCACACACACAGAGCTCCTCCTCCTCTTTACACTAAGCTCTTACTTCCACCTTTGCTGCTCACACCAAGAAAAACCCACGTCTGCAGAGACAGGGGCCAAGGAACCTCCTGCAATGCCTGAAAGCTGAGGCCTCCAGCCCCTCCACAGACGGCAGCGCCCGATGTTCCATGACCGATTACAAGCCGGATTCAATCATGCTATTTTAATTAGATGACCTCATTAAAAGGATTTTTAGAGATCCTATTAGTGTGTATGAAACCTCATTTATCATATACAAGGTGGCAGAAGGAAGATGACCAAGTGTAAGAATCCAGGGGGGGGAAAAAAGCCTTTCCAAGTGTCTGGCTGTTCTAAAGGTGAAATGGTTCTTCTGGAGCGGTGCTGCTGCGTGCGCGGAGGAGTCGGAGCGAGACTTCCCTGGGATGCAGCCAACTGCCCAGCCCTCGAGCCTCCGGCTTCTTTGGCTGCTCAAGAGTGAAAGGAAATGCTCAGGCCTCACCTGCCCGCTGGCTCGACTCCAATCCCTTCCCAAAACGCCAAATATTCTCCTTCCTCCGAGGTTCCTTCATTTTGTCCTTCATGTGCCGTGGCTGGGTGGATGCTGCAAGTCCTGTCCTGAGAAAATGGGGTGCAGCAGGGGGTGGAGGTGCAGGGCTGTGGCAGCAGCAGCAGCTGCTGGCCTCGGAGCCAGGAGGGTCGGGTAGAGAGCGTGAGGGACAGGGTGGAAGGTGAAGGGGCCAGGGTGGATGGCGGATGCCGGAATGATGTGGATGGGGTGGCTGGCCAGGAACGTGGCGGGGTGCCCCGGAATAATGGAGTGGGTCAGGTGGGACAGGGAAATGGGTGTCAGGTGTGGCTGGGGGATATGGTGGACCTGAGCGAGGGGCTGTGGGTGCGGGTGGGGGTGGATGCCGATGGCAGCGGCGGCGGCAGCGGCGTGGTGCTGCAGGATGGCGTGCTGCACCGTCGTGATGGACGTGGCCGAGGCCGCCGCCGGCTGCTGGATGTGGATGGGCTGGAGCGCGGGGGCAGCCGGTGCCAGGGCGGCCGAGGTGGGGAAAGCCTTCACTTGCTTGGCCAGCAGCTGCTGCTGGATGTGCTGCTGGGCAGCCTGCTGCAGCTTGCTGTATTTCTCCATCTCCTCGGGCGTGAAGGTGATGGGCTGGCTTTCCAGCGGGGCTAGAGAGGAATCTTCTCCCCCCTCCCGATCTCCTTCCATGCTCGGCTCCCCGCTCTGAGGCACGTAGCCAGGAAAGTGCTCAACATCTGGAACTAAGGGCATCATACTGGTTTCCACTGGGACTGGCTGGTTGCCCCCGTCCATAGGCTCCAGCCCATCACCATCGCTTGGATCTGAGAGGAAGTTGTGTGGCATGACCAGATCTCCGGAGCCAAAGCACTCAGGGAGCGCCGGCGTGTCCAGGGGAAGGGATGGCATCTCCACAGAGGCTTCATCACGTTTCTGCTCATCCAGAGGCTTGTCCTGAATTACCATCACCACATCTTCCAGGAGAGACTGGCTGGCCAGCTGACCCTCCTCCATGCCTTGGGAACCATCTTCAGCATCTGACAGCTCCTGCTCCTCACCCCTCTCCAAGCCAGACTCCTCGTATCTTTTGGAGTTTGGTTTCCGAATAGTTGGCAACTTCCCAATTAAGGGCAGAACTGGTTTGTTGCCTAAGGAAGGAGGCAGTTTGGGGCCAAAGTAGCCCTGGGGAGGATCTTTGAGCTTTATTCCCACTTTGTTTGCCCCTGACAGCATCTCATCAGTGACACAGGGCTTCTTCTCAACCTTCCTGGACTGCACCTTTTCCAAGAGCAGCTTTGCAGTGACGGAGTTCCTCTCCTCAGGACTGCAGTCCCCTTCTGAGGCCCGCCCCGTGCCTGAGCCGCTGCTGTTCTGGGACAGGGAGCTAGATCCTTTCAGATCCTCTCCTTTGCCATCCTCCTTCTTGGGCAGCGCCCCTTCACCTCGGCCTGTCCGGAAATAGTGAGGAGACTGGGAGCGATAGATCTTGGACCTAATGAAGTCCCTTCTGCCAGACCTTCTCTCCTCGGGGCTCTCGTGGCCCCGCGAGCCCTTCCGTGACAGGGACCTCTGCGAGTGGCTGCGGGTGCTGCGGCTGCGGTCCCGGCTGTAGCTGCGGCTGCGCTTCCAGCTGCGCCCAGTCCCGCTGCGGCTCCTCCTCTTGCTCCGACTGCGGCTGCAGCTGCTGCTGCGGCTCCTGTCCCGGCTCCTCGATCTCGACCTGCCTCGGGGGTGGCTTCGGCTCCTGCTCCGACTCCTGGACCTGCTCCTGCTCGAGCTGTAGTCATCTTCTGACGAGGAGTATTTGCGCCGCTTGGAGCGGTGGTTGGAGCCGTTGTAGTCGGAGTCATCCTCCGAGTCCTGGGAGCGCTTGGAGTGGCAGCGGGAGCGGTCGCTGTAGTCGCTGTAGCTGTCATCTGAGTAGCTCCTGTGGCGGCTGTAGCGGCTGTGCCCCGAGGACGCCTCCGAGCTGCTGGAGTAGGACCTGTGCGAGGAGCGCCTGCGGCCCGAGCGGGAGCGGCTGCGGGAGTGCTCGCTGCCCGACTCGTAGTCATCATCGCTGTACTGCGACGGGGACTTCTGGTGGCAGTGCTTGCCAGGGGAGCCCTCGTCACTGTCATCGTCACCGCTGCTCTGCCGGCTCCGGCAGCCGCTCCGGGGCTGGGACAGAGCCGGGCAGCGCCGCCTCGCACCAGGCACCTGCTGCAGCTCAGCCTTGTGTCTTTTGCTGCCGTGCTCTTGGCAGGAGTTACCCCCATCCTCCTTTTTAGTGCTGCTTCCCTCCTCAGCAGACAGGGATTTCCTCTGGGACTCCTGGGAGCATCGCTTTTTCTTCTGGAAATGGCTGCAGTCTTCAGACAGTTCAGGTTTCAGCGCCCGGTCTGACTCGGTCGAAAGGGAGGATTTACCTTTTTTGTGCCTGTGCCTTTTCCGTTTCTTGGGTTTCTCTTCCCCCAGCTCAGCTTTCCGGGCCTTTTCCTCAGCTTCCTCCTTGTGTTTGCGTTTGTGTCTGCTGGACTTTTTGTGCTTCTTTTTCTTTTTGTGTTTATGGGACCTTCCAGATTTACTCTTACCCGTTATACTCTTACTGCTGTCTTCCCCCTCTCCCTTACCAGTGCTCCCCAGACCGGACTCCTGCTTGCTCTGGGATTTGTTTTCCATTTTTTGAGCAGAACTGTTCTCTACACTTTCAGCCTCCTTGGCTTTGCTCACCTCACCAGGTTCTGTGCTCTGAGTGTTGTCTTTACAAACACCCCCTGGATCCTTGGATTTCTCTGCCCCTTTCCCTTTTGCATCCTTGTTACGGGAGAGCTTGAAGTCGAAGTACAGGGGGTTGCAGCTGTAGGACACAGAGGGCTCAGCTTTGGTGAAGATGAGCAGCTCTGAAGGCCACTGCAGTGTCGTGCTCTCGTCCTTACTCAGAACAGGGAAAAAAGGTCCCGTGGGGTGCTTTGGTCCCTCAGAGCCATCTCTGCAGCCCGAGGCAGGAGGAGGAGCTTCTTTAGCAGTGTCTGGCTCGGGGGGATTGCTCTCTGGAAGGTGCTTGCTCTCCTGTGTATTTTCATTCTCTGGGATGTCTTTTCGTTCTGTTTTGCCCTGCTGGGCTGCAGTTTCAGTAGTACTCTGCTCCTTCTGCTGCCCTGTGCCCTCGGCAGCCTTTTCTGTGTGCTTGCTGGGTTTGGGTTTGGGGGAATTCCCCTTTTTCACTTCGTGCGCGTTTTTTTTGTTCACATTTTCCGCTTCCGTTTGCTCAGTAGCCTTCATGAAAAGCAGGAATTGAAAGTTGGGCTTTACTTTACAGTGGGCTGGGGGGATGTAGTGGTAATATTCTGGTTCCACAGCTGTTGGTCCATCTTCTCGCCTCATCTTCTTCAGTTTGGATAAGGTGCTGGCCAGAGCCCCACTGTCCTTGTCGTGATGGTCATCGTCCTCCCCCTTGCCATCAGAATTATTGGTGCCTTCACCCTCCCCAGACTTCTGCAGGCTGCCAGCCTCTGAGGACCCCCTCTCATCACCTTTTCCCCCATCTGCAGAACTGGACTCATCCACGTGGTCCTTGAAAACAGAAGCGATGGTCTCCAGCTTCACTGGGGTCTTCTTGGCAAAGGAAAAGGACACCCCGATCTTCTGCAGCGGAGTTCCCAGAGCGCCCTTAATGCCAAAGCTGATGGCCTGTGCCCCCTGTGATGTCTGGCCTGGCATCACAGTGCCTTGCCCAGTGCTCAGGAAGCCTCTGTCCGTGGTCATCTCTGTGGTCTGGCCGGAGCTGGTCTGGACAAAGGAGCCGCTGTTGGCTGCGGAGTCATCGTCGTCTCCACCTTCCTCATCCACAGCCACCGTGGTGGTCCTGAACATGGGCCCACTTCCAGGAGCACTGGAACAGGGGAGAGAGAAAACACAGCTTACTGGTGTCCCTGTCCTGCTGCAGGAGGATCCATCCCTCAGTGGAGACAGTCTTATGCAGCTCAAGTGCTCTTGCACCCAGACACACACATTAAAATATCAATATACAGCCACTCAAAGTTTTTCATAATATTAAATTACTGAAGAAGATGTATTGCTGGATAAAGCAATTTGGGAATGCTCTGCATGAGCAGTTTAGTGAATTCACTCCTACCAAAAGCACAGCAGTGTGAGGCTTTGCCCTCAAAGCCTGTGCAGTATCCCAGAGCAGGAATGCCAGCCCAGGCCAGGGGTGCTGGGGACCCCCCAGACTCACCACTCAGGCTGCCTCCTCTGCTCTGCCAGCTCGTGCAGGCGCCGCAGGGCCTTCTCCTGCTTCCTCTCATCCTTCCGGGATCTCGACGAGACATTGCGAGCAAATTCCCTTTGCTTGAGATCTTTCAACCTCTGAGGCAAAAGAAAGCAGGGATGGATCAGATCAAAGCTGTTTGTGGTTTGTCCAAGAGCAGCTCTTTGCTGTAGCACTGGAAATTGCGGTGTCAAGCCCCTCCCCAGGGACATTTCTTGAGCCAGGATGGAGCAACAGCATCTTAGCTCAACAAAGCCCACGGAGCACACTGCCATCCTCCCAGCAGCTGAAGGAAAAGACAACTGGTGGTCACTTTTGGCTATGACTTCAAGTTCTGTGTATACCCCTTTCCAATCAACACTACTGGTTTTCTTTAGCATGGACAACAGAGCTGATTTCGAAGCAACAAGCAAATTCTGGAAGGAAAAGGGGAAAAGAAGAAGGATTGTTTACTTTGCTGCTCTTGCAGTGTGCAGATGTACTTGACAAACAGTGCATGACACGAGTCAAAAGCATGGGCCAAAGGACAGGAGGGATTAGCTGGTGCCAGAGCTACCCAGGTATGACATCTGACAAAAGCAATGTACCATTACATTGGAGAAGGAGCCAAAAATCCCATGCAAATGATTTCATAAGCAAACCCAGAGTACAACATACACCACAACCAGTTACTTGTTTTCCTGACAGTAGTTCTGAGAGGGTCAAGAAACAAACTGCTCTAAAGGCAGAAGGGTTTCTCAGGGTTGAATACTTTGTGGGAGGGAGAAGCACCAAGTTCCCCAGAAATCTTATCATGAGGGAGCAAACCCAATCCCAAGGAATTTCAAACATCCTAATAGCACTGAGGAAGTCTAGGTAGCCATTTCTAACAGAAAATAAACATCCAAGACTTCAGAACATTTTGGAAAGTCCTTGTCTCACAGCACTAGGAGAAGAGGCTGCTGGTTTTTCTTGGAATATATGTGGATAGTCACAACATTTTTTTAGAGTGCTCTACAGAAGTTTAAGTAACAGAAAGCAACAAAGACAGACCTCTACCATCCTAAAGAGACTAAATGTTTTTTTTTTAAGTGCACAATTCAAAACCCTTTCAAAGGGCCCAGTTCCAGAACGCATCCTGTACTCAGCTTTTGGAAAAAGTTTCATGTTCTTCAGGCATTTCATGCAGGGCCTGGGAGACTAACGAGACTCAGAGCAGGAGTCACTTTGGAACAATTCTTGTACAGGATGTACAAATCACTGGTGAATTCTAAATACTTCTGGCTGGCTGACTCTGCCTCTTTCCTGGAGCAGAGTCAGACTGCCACACACAGAAACAGTGGAGCTGGAAACCAACCCAAAGCTCAAATTAGAGGAATTAAGCTGGCCCAATGTAAAGAGAACATTGCTTTGTGAAAAAGGGAGAGATTGGACAAGACAGAGGATTCTCTTACCTAATTGTATTTACTAAATGTGGTTGATTGTTACCAAAATCAGAGGGGAGGACACACAGAAAAGATACAATTACAGACACCAGTAGAAAGAAACTCACTCTTGTGATCTGGACTCCCAAATTAGAAGGGTTTGCTTTCAATACATCAGCTGAAAACGTCACATCACAAAGAAAAAAAGAAAGTAAAAATATAACAAGAGTGGAAGAGAGGAAAAGAAAACCAAAAAACCAACAAGCAAGCATGACTAGAGAGCTGTGGGGGAGTGTGCCAGCTACTCTACAGAGCAGGGGCACGGGAGGAGCCGGGGTCTGCAGCAGGGACACACGGACACGCACGGACACAGCCATGATCCCACCTGGAACAGCAGAGCTACTTTCACCAGGACAAGTAAAGGGCTCAAGGGTTTTGTGGTGTGTGTTAAATGTTGAGGAGGAAATTTTTTTCCAAGAGGAAGGAAAAAAAAAATAAAATAGATGGACTGAGCAATGCTATCAGCTTTTTCATGCTGATTTTGAAAGTGTGTCTGAAATGCTCTGGGAAGTTACAGCCACCAACAGCTGACAAAACTATTTAATGGGGGCTGATGCCAAGTCTCGAGATCACTCACCCATTTGGAAAAAAGTATGACCCAGCTATTTACACCAGACATGAACTGTGACCTTTTCCTCCCCAGAGGAAGGTGCAATGGTGCACTCAGAGCCCCCTGTGCCCCAGGCATGGTCCTGATCACCCCCCAGGACACAAACTGGGCTCAGAGCTGTTGGGAACATGCAGCTGCCCCCAGGCTCTCCTGCCTCCATTACATGGCACTTTGAATGCAGACAGAATTAAATGCCCATTATTAAATGCTGACCTTTGTGTGTCTCTGCTCCCCCAAACCTCCCACTCTCAACACTTCAAATTTAGAGGTGTGAAGCAAATGAACTACCCCAAAGCACTGTAATCCAGAATATGCACCACAGCAACTCCCAGCTGCACCCAAACCTGGGCCCTTGAGGCTGACAAACCACTGGCCCTGGTGTCAAGACTGCTGAGAATTTGGTACTTCTAAAATGGGGGAAGAGTTGGTCTGGTTTTCAAAGGACCAAGAGATCTCAAGGCTGAGTTTCTTTTTGTCACACAGGAGTCAGGAGGAAAAAGAGTCTTGCTGGGGAATACAGGATAGAAAAGTTCACAAATGCACTGTGCCAGCTCCTTGGAAATGCAAAATACTGAACAGAACACAGCTCAGCTTCTTAGACTGACCTAAACCAACAGATCTATAGCCAGAAATGACTCCAGGTGTGCAAGAGACCTGCCTGGACTGCATTACCTTCCCTAAATGCATCCTGGGGGAGGGAAAGGGGGGAAAACAGGAGCCCACACTGCTCATGTGTAAGAACAACCTGCTGCAGGAACAAAAAATACCCAGAACTTTTCAAAATAACCTGTAACTCTCCCCTCCTCACTGTTTCAAATATGTCACTGAATCCAGGGATTCATCCCCTCAGAGTGGATAACCAGGTCACTACAGCCATGCCCACCCTGCGCCCCAGTCCTGACTGGGAAGGAGCAATCCAAAGATAATTTCACCAGGTGAAGGGAGCACAAGGAGCACTGAAATGCTGCTCACACACTTCCAGGTCTCAGCCTGCCCAGGAAATCACCTGAACTAAACAGATATTTAGTAATTTGAACCAAACAGATATTTAAGCTGAACTTACACTAAAGAAATTTCCATCTAATCCTGAGGAGAGTGTTATTCTAATCCCCCAAAAACCTCTAAATGACTTTTTGGACCACAGTATATGTGTGGGTGTGAGTGAGGCTGGAGGTGCATGGAACTGCCCCTTCCCCAGCACCATGGAGAAATTCCAACAAGGATTTAACTCAACCACCCTCAGGGAGCTTCTCCCCTCCACAAGGAGCCCTGGGAACTCAGACTTTTGGGGTGAATCGTCCCTTTTAAAGTCTTCCCATTGTGCTTAGCAGGACAATGATTTTTTTTTCAACAGGATTAGAGCCAAACTTGTATTAAATCAAACACATGCTTCATGTTATTACAAGATTTCAAAATTAAGGGGCATTTTTTTCTCCCTGGGCAGTGTGTTTTCTGAGGAAATAGCAGTTTATCCAAGCAGCAACACCCTTTCCAACTGCAGGAGCATGGGGACCATAAAGCCAAGGAATATTTTGCTGGATTATTACTTCAGCTGTCAGAATGGCTACACTGCAGTGACCAGCAGTGACACAAATCACCAGCACTTACATAAAATTTCTCCACATTTCCACATGCTGTAGGCAGTAGTTCACTACCTCCAGCCTTCCTGGCCTCTATTAATAGCTGCCACCCTCCTCAGCTTTGGAACAAAGAATTGTATTTTAAGTTTTCCTAACAAAATTCCAAAATGGTCTCTGCATTTCCACAGGACTGCAAACTGAGTTCCTAAAGAGCAGGTTTGGTATCAAATCTGCAGCTGCCTCTGCTCTGCAGCACAGAGAGCCACAGTGCTGGATTATCTCCCAATCCCTGCAAGCCTCAGGAGAGGCCAAACGGGCAAACACCACCAGCACCTTCCAGTTCTCACAAATCAGCTTCAACCAGCTGCACCACAGCACTGCTGGAAAGCTCCTGAGAGCCCAACCCAGGCTCAGCAAAGGGGGGAAATCCAGGGGGGTGAGCAGGAGTCAGGAACTGCTGCAACAGGACAATCACTGGATCATCATAGGATGTCCTAAGGATCATCCAGTCCCACCCCTGGCCCTGCACAGACACCCAGCAACCCCACCCTGGGAGGGCTGTCCAAGCACTCCTGGAGCTCTGGCAGCCTCAGGGCCATGAGGAAACTCAGCACACCCCAGATTTTGCTGATGAGATGGTACCAGGTAAGACTTCCCCAGAACCCAGCTGGGGTGCAGAGCCTGACAGGCTCAGGACCAGCAGCAAATGGATTTTGGATTTTCTCCATTTAACCTGACAAAACCACACAGCACCACTGAACTGAGGCCCACTGAGAGACATTCTTTGCCTGAAAGTGCAGAGCAGAAAGAGCCCCTGTTATTCTCACAAGACAAAAGCATTGTCACCAGACCTGAAGATGTGAGACTTTCATGCCAAGCCTCACACTGAGATTGGTCAAAGCAGATCCACCTCTGGGGCTCGAGGCAGGAGGCAGCACCCATGACATCAGAGCCCCCTCCTCCCTTGCCATTGTTCTCATGTCTCTCTGCCAACCCACATTAAATAAAATAATAATAATAATGTACTTTTCATTCTGTGCCAACAGATTTCTTGCTTTCTAAACTTTTTGATGTCTGCTTGATTCTTTGCCCCAAAAGCTTTTGGGACTGAACAACACCATGAAACAGAAGCTCAAAGGATGGGAACCTTGATCATTTTCCTGAAGTGGGAACACAAGCCTGGCTTATCTTTGGTCATCAACATTCTTTGCACGCTTATAAATGAAGTGAAAAGAACAGAGGGGAAATGGCCTGCAAATGCTGCTTTATTTCATCTTCATTTCCTGCCTAGAAGGAATCAGTATTTTTCTTAGGTGGGTTAGGAAAAATATAGAATGGGTTGGGTTGGAAGGGGCCTTAAAGCCCGTCCAGTTTCACCCCTGCCATGGCAGGGACACCTTCCACTAGTCCAGGCTGCTCCAAGCCCCAATGTCCCACCTGGCCTTGGGCACTGCCAGGGATCCAGGGGCAGCCCCAGCTGCTCTGGGCACCCTGTGCCAGGGCCTGCCCACCCTCACTGGGGAGAACTTCCTCATCATCTCTAACCCAAACCTACTCCCTCTTCAGTTAAATCCATTCCCTTCTGGTTTATCACTCCATGCCCTTGTCCAAAGTCCCTCTCCAGTTCTCCTGCAGACTCTTCATTGGTAACTGGTGGGTTTTCTGAGGGCAAAGCATTTCTGGAGCAGAAGAACCTCCCCTGTAACACCAAGTACCTCAGGGATTCCCTCCTCAGTCTTCTCCATTCAAGTTGTGCTTGGAGGCCCAAGGTTTGGGAATCTCAAGTCTCCCCAAAACACAAAGTTCAGGGTTTGCATTCAGAGTATTCCTCCACCCCAGCAGTGACTGTCTTGGTAATTTTATTGTGCTTGAACAGATCCCTCCCCCTCAGCATGAGAAGCAAAGATGCAGCTAATTAGGGCACAAAGAGAACTGCACATCTCTACTTTCAGTTCTGAGTTCCACCCTCTTTCCCAAAGAACTCTTTATGAAATACACTCCCTTTGCCCTTTTACAAAGAGAAGCTAGGCAGAATTAATCACCTACACCTCCAAAACACCACGTACTTAGGAGAAAAAACAGCTACATAAAATCTGCATTTCAGTGCTGGTTTGTGTTCTCCCAGGGAACCTGGCACAGGTTCACTCAGAACACGTTTGTTTTTCACAGGCAATGCAGAAGGGGAATGTTTTGATTCTGTTGGGTCAGTGACTCAGTAAACAGCTCAGCCCTCAGCAGGCACACGAGCAGAACGAGGTGATGGTGGGAGATTCTCCAAGTTCTTGGGTTGTTAAAAACCCCCCACAGTAAAAGCTGACTGTAAATGCTACATAACTTACACACAAGGTAATTCCAACCATAACTCTGCAGGCTGCTTCAGGTGCTGGGCCCTGCACATCCAGGTTTATTTGACAGGAACACACAGACTGGGCACAACCCAGACAAGGGGCTCACACTCCTCTTCACACAAATCTAACATGAGGTCTTTATCTTAATGTCAAAATCCCAAAGCAAATAAAGAGCCCTCACAGGTGTAATGCCTTAAGGACACATTCCCACTGAATCCAGAGTGTTCTAGGACTGTGGGAGCTGCCAAGGGTCAGGACATTGTGGATCTGCAGGAGAGCAGCACAAAAATCACAGACTGGTTTGGCTTAGAAAAGATCTAAAGATTACCTTGTTCCACCCCCTGCCATGGGCAGGGACACCCTGCACTATCCCAGGTTGCTCCAAGTCCTGTCCAACCTGGCCCTGAACACTTCCAGGGATATACACTGGCTCCAGCTTCACCACCCAAGCCCCTTCGTAGCTGCAGGAGTTTTCTTTCTACATTTGCCACCTTCTCTCTGTCAATTATTATTAATTATTACTCTGCTGACTGTCAGGACTGGGCATCATCAGGAGTGGGGCCCTTCATAACCTACCAGGCCTCCTAGATTAAAATCCTAGAGATAAAAAAACCATCATTAAAGACATCAGCAGCAGTACAAGAAGTTGTGAGATTAGCCTTTTCCAGCTGCTCACTGCAGGGTGTGTGAGAGAACTGAGCTTATTGTCCCTCCTGCAGGGCCACCTGCACCCACTCCAGCTGCCTGCAGTCCCCTGAGAGGGACAGGCCATGTGCTGACCAGAGGGTGACTGCTCCTTAGAACAGCTGCACTTCTCATCAAATATCAACCTAATTAAAACCAGCTCCAGAACAACACTGCACACTTCCAACACAACAGCTACAACATGCCAGTGGTTTGGGAGAATAAATGCAAGGATCTTTTCCCAGGTAAGGAAATGCTGCCTTTTGGAGAAACTTGGTGTTGAGGTTCATTCAGATGTAGCCAAATAGTCTATGAAACCAGGACAGGCAGGAAGTAAAGAGAATAAACCTCCCCTTTAATTGTTTGGTGTTGACACAATTTTGGTGGGTCCAAAATTCATCCGGTTGGGATCAATACACTTACCTATCATCCCTGTTGGGCAATAATCCCGAGTTCCTTCCTGGAATACAAGACAGTGTCTTTATAACTCGGGAGTGGAAAGGGATCTGAGGATGGAACATCTATTTACAGGGACAGCCTAATGCTTGCAGAGCCACAGAGGGATAACCAAACACTTCAACGTCAGCGGGATGTGGAACTAAAAATACTTAAAAGCAAAAATGCTGTGGAAACTGAGCCAAGAAAAAAGCAAAAACGAGCTCTGTTGCCTCAAAAATTACCACTGAGACAACAAAATCTTGCAGATGATGTATACCAAGCTGGGTTGTTGTAACTAAGATACTGTAATGGCCTTTCTTTCCAAGAAAGCCAACTGATGGCCTACTTTTAGGGAAAAGTTCATGTTTTCCCTCAAAAACTTTAAGCTCACCTTTCTATAACCTCACCTTCTTCTCCAAAGAGAAAAACTATAAAACATCAATGTGCAAATTATCAAAAGCACAGCTTATTTTATTTTTTAACTATTTTAAAATTCAGGCTGGACTGCTGGGTGTGAGCCTCCCTGGAGCAGGGAGCACAGCAGAGATAAAGTTCCTTATGCAAATTCACTTCATTCTGTCTCAGGGGTTTCAAGTTCACTCCCTGAACGCTGACCCAGCGGGGTCACACACATTTCAGCCCGACAAAGCTGGACAAGCAATTTTTTTCCCTAAGCAAAGCATGATTGCTTCTTTGTTTAAATCCCTCTGTAACTAGAAATTAATGCTGGGTGATGCAGCCAGAGTTTGGAGGCTCATTTTCTCCAAAGCCTGCCTGAAGTGACTGCAATAGATGGAATTATCCAAGAACATAATTCCTCTCAAAATAATCAGCAGTACCGAGCAACCCCCAAGTTCTTTCTCCTGATGAGATGACCCCACCCTGTGTGCACACAAGATATTTTTCTCTCAGGCCACTCCTGCTGATGACTCCTTTTCCACAGGTTGGTTTCCTCCTCCACAGCATCTGCAGCTGCTGGAAGAGCTCAGAGCCTGGCCAGGCTCGTGTCAGTGCTCCAGCAGCTCATGGAATCCCACGGTGTCAGCACACCAAGAATGTGACACAAACAGGTCCTGCCACCTCCCACATAAATGCAGGTCACTGCACTTGGGTTTCAGCCAAACTGATGGAGACCTTCCAAGGAAGTTCTCTGCTCTCAGGTGTCACGACTGAGCTTGGCCAAAACCACCCCTTTGCCCAATAACCAAGGGAAAAAATGAATTTCTGCTCTTGATTCTACCAAACCACTCCTCTTCACAGAGCCCAACTGCCCTGACATGAGAATTCCTGACCAGACTCCCTTAGCTCAAAGCAGATTCTCTGTCATATTCTACACTTAATACACACAAACAAAAATCATACTCTACAGCCACATTCTTGTTTTTAAGCTGTTTTCACTGCTATTTTGCAAGCTCCACAGCACATCCTCCACGAGTTACCAGCATTTTGATGATTGTGTTGTTAGAATTTATGATTAGGAACATCAAACCCCTCCTCTGAGCCCTTCCAGCCCTGGAGGAGCCCAACACTGCTATCTGCTGTGCAGTTACATCTCATTTAGCAGCTTAAATGGTCAAACAGATCAGGCTAACACAAGAACTTCCATTACTTACTGTGCAGCATGAAACACCCTGCAGACACTACAGTACATCCCTAGCTTGGGAAAAAAGCCAGCTCCACTCTGAACCCACCTTCTCTTGAGAATTACAGAATTGGGGAAGTGCTCCTTTCTTAGGATTCCTTTGATACAGCCCATTATTTTCTAGTCTGTTTTCAGTAACTCCACAGAACAGACTCAGGTAATAAAATCTGGGGAACCATCACTCCCCAAAGCTCTACCAAAGCAAGCTGGGAGCCATCCACCTCCAGGTGTACTCTCCTCAGTTTTACACCAGCACAGTTTCATCCCTCAGTTTTATCCCTGCCCCTGGGTCTTTGAGAAATGGGGCTCCTTGATGCCACCCATGGAGTGGGGCTTGGGGCTCTTCTGTTGTTTTGTGTTCTTAAATGAATGGTGGGCATAAAAATCTTACCCAGAGACATAAAACACCTATTCCAGGACCAGTAAGGAAAACAGATACACCAGGGAAACTCCAGGTATTAACCACAAACAAGACCACTACAATGAACAAAAAATGGATGAACTGTGCTGTCTACAACTGCTTACCTGCTTGTGAGCATGGTCATAGGAGTTTATGTGGTTGTCAAACTCCTGGTGCTTCTGATACTGCTTGTCACAGAGTTCACAGTAGAAGTTTGCTCTGAGGTCCTCCAAAGCCTTGGCAATGGCCTTTTCTTTATCAACATAATCCTGAAAAATTAACAAAAAATTGCTTCTGTTAAGCATCCTGTAGAACAGCCTGGAAGATGATGGGTTAGTCCTTAAAGGAAAAATAGTGCTTAATAAAAACTTTGTGTACATTGATTATATTTATTACAGGATCACTGAGGTTGGAAAACACCTCCAAGATCACTGGGTCCAACCTGTGCCCAATGCCCAATTTGTCCCCAGCCCAGTTTCTGAGTGCCACATCCAGGCCTTCCTGGGACACCTCCAGGGCTGGGCACTCCAACCCTCCCTGGGCAGTTCCAAGGCCTGACCCCCTTCTCATGGGGAAATTCCTGCTGTGCCCACCCTGAGGCCGTTCCCTCTGCTCCTGTCCCTGTTCCCTGGAGCACAGCCCGGCCCCCCTGGCTGTGCCCTCCTGGCAGGAGCTGTGCAGAGCCACAAGGGCCCCCTGAGCCTCCTTTGCTCCAGGCTGAGCCCCTGCCCAGCTCCCTCAGCCCCTCCTGGGGCTCCAGACCCTTCCCAGCTCTGTTCTGGGCACTCTCCAGCCCCTCAGTGTCCTTCTTATAATGAGATGCCCAGAACTGGACACAGCACTTGATATCCCTCAGCAGTGCCAGCTCAGGGGACAGTCACTGCCCTGGTCCTGCTGCCACCCCAGTCCTGGGACAGGTGCCAATGGCCTCTTGCCCACCTGGGCACACCTGGGCTCGTGTCCAGCCTCTGCTGGCCAGCACCTCCAGGTTCTGTGCAGCTTTTCAGTCATTTTGTCCCCACCTGGAACCTCCCATGGGGTTGCTGTGACCCAAATGCAGGTCCCAGCACTTGGCCTTATTGAACCCAGCAGCCTTTGCAAATTCACAGGTGGGATTCCAGAACTTTGCAAAGCTGCCAACCTCAGTGCTATTTGTTAGCCAGAATCACAGAATATTCTGTGCTGGAAGGGCCCCACAAGGACTGAACACCCCCTGGTCATAGCAGAAGGAGCACTAAAAGAAGACTGCTCCAAACAAGTGCTGATGGGGTGAGGCAGCTCTGCCTCAGGGGTGCCTCCTGGATTGTCTGTGCTCCAAGGAGAGGTTCAAAGCCTTGAGCTAACCCAGAGAGCATCACTGGCATCAGACCTGGGAGGATCCCTGCCTTGGGAACAGAACCTTACACCTCTGAAGCTGACACTGCTCCATTTGGAGTGCTAAGAGATGTCTGCTTGATCTTGGCTTGGCTGCCTGAATTGAGGAGGGAGGAACATGGCTCTGGCTGGGAATTACCCTTCAGAGCCTGCTGAGCCCAATCCACTCCAGTGAAATATTCCCAGGAGCAGAACTCCCAGTCCCTCAGGCTGGGCTCAGCACACTGCAGTGGGCACAGGGAGCTGCATTAAATGGGAGTGAGGGAGGGGTAACAGCCCTGGGGTGCTGAGAGGGTCTTTCCCCTTCTACAACTGAACACCTGCACAGGTGGAAAACCAAACCTCAGGCAGAGATGAGGTGTCTCACCTGGCAACAGCCACATCCTTCCCTCTTTTGTTCCAGCTTTTGAATATGTACTGAGCTGTGGGACTGGGGAAATCCCAGTCCCTCAGGTGGCTTCACTGGCTGGAAATCCAGGTGTGGAAGGAGCCTGTGCTGTCCCCAGGGCTGCTGCACACCTGGGGGTCTCTGAGACACGGACCCTGATGCTGGGACACAGCAACCTCGGGGTTAGGCAGCTGTTCCCTTTTGCCATGCTATATCAATTACAACCCCCCAGCAGAATTAATAAAACATCACCACTCTTCACGAGCTCTCTGGGGAAGGTTTACCCTGAGGAGGTGAAGGTTTTACTCAAAATCAGCTATAAATGCTTCATCACAAAGCCCACTGTACTCACTGCAGCACTCCCCATATAACCATTGACCATAGGCATTTCAACTGGAATAAAGAGAAATTATATAAAAAAACAGCCTAACATTAGAGAAAAAGCACTTAAGGATCTTTTTTTCCATCTTCAATACAATCTCCTATGGGAAGCTTCCTTCCTCAGCAAGAGGAGGCTGCAAACATTTAAGACAGACAACTTTGAAAGGTTTTTCCTTTGTATTTCAGATCTTGTTCAAGGCAATATGGTTTATCTCCTAGTTACCACATCAAAATGGCATTAAAATAACATTACTGAGCGTATTTTATATTATATAAAATTTATATTAAAAAAATTCAACACCCAAGGAGAGGAAAAAAAAATCTAAAAAATGTTAGTGCTCATGTTTGGGATTGTTTTCAATTTCAAGCACTTCTACATAAAAAAGGAAGCAACTTCCTGCTTCCATCAATTACCAGATGCACTTGACAAGGAAAAAAAAAAAAAAAAAAAAGAAAAACATCAACAAATCTGGAGTTTTGAGCCTGAGGCAGGTCCCCAGGAAGACAAGAAAGCAAAACAGAGCAGCGTGAGCTCCACAGAACACGGAGGTTGAAAGTTCCTCTGAATCCCAGACAGGCTTCCTGTGCCATGTGTAGGTTTATTTGAGCAAGCATCCTGTGGCTAAACAATGAAACCCAGGCATTTGAGTGATCAGAATTTGTACAAAAGAAGGGAATTAAAGCACACTTCTTGGCTGCAGAGTTATCTGAAATTCTCTGAGGCTCCCTGAATGGCTGATCAGGATGCACTGCCATTGGCACTTACATAATGGACTCCTGTGGAGCAGCAAAAAGTAATGGCTGTAGAGATTTTGCACAGATTAATACCAAAATGCAAGGGGATAAGGATGAACTGAGCTTATAAAAACCCACTGGAGCTGGGAGAGACTGCTACTGCTCCTGCTAGAGCTCCTGAAAAAACCTGTGCTGGATGAGGGAATGAAGAGAAAAGAGTCTCAGAGCAAGAGAGCTTGGGCTGTGTTGGGAAAGATGATTGTAAACTCCAAGAACTCCAGGATCACAAAATGATTTTGGTTGGGAGGGACCTTAAAGCTCACCCAGTCCCACTGCCTGGGCAGGGACACCTCCCACTAGACCAGGCTGCTCCAAGCCCCATCCAGCCTTCCCAGGGATGGGGAATCCACAGCCCCCTGGGTACCCCAACACCTGCAGTTCACTTCCCAAGCAAGTCAAGGGCTCAAGAAAAAAAAAAAAAAATAAAGAGGAGAGGAGGCTATAAATTTTCATAGCTGAACAAACTGCCTGAAGAATTAACTGTTCAACTGGGGAAATGGAATTTTAGATTTGGTGAGGTTTTGTTTAATTTTAATGGCATTGAAACCACTTTCCCATTATTTCTCAAATAATTAAAATTTATGCAAGACTGACACTTCATTTGGATGTCTTGGGCTCTTCCTCAACCCTGGTACTCCCCAAATCTCTGGACAATTGAACAAGCAGGCTTTCCTCAGAGCTGATGGACTGCAGGGCTGGGAAGCAGAAGAGTGGATTAAAGGATGAGCAGAGACCATGTCTCCATAGAGAACCTGGTGACAGCTAATCCAAAAATGCTCCTGCATGTCACACTCAACAGCTCATTTTTATCAGCCCCTGGCTTACAAAATAACCCCACAGGTTTTGTAAATCACATAGAAATACAGAATTTATCTTTTTTTTAATGCTGCCTGAACAATTCTTCCAAAGAGCTCCAGTCCATCGGTTTCTCCAAGCTGGAGTCATGTCCTACCCTTCCAAAGCAAGCAGGATTTATGCAATAACATCCCAATGAACTGCTCACTCCTCACTCAGTACAACAAAAGAGCTCCTCCCCCAGCTGGTAACTGCCCCTCTACACCTGCAGGTTTTGTCCTGACCTGGCAGGCTCACTCGAAAAATCTGGCAGCCCTGGTGTAGGGAAGGACATGTCCTGCTCACCCCAGGACTGCTCCTTCCAGAGCAGGAGCAAAGCACATGGAGAAAGCCCTGCTGCTGTCCTGGGGCTCCTCAGCAGCCAAACAAACAGGAAGGTTGATGCCAGGAAGTGAATAACCAGTGTGTTGAAATATAAATCACCTCCACAGTGACCAAACCCAAGAGCAGTGAATTCCTACCACCATCACTGCAGCAGAACCAGGAGAACTCAGCCCCATCAGAAGAGCTCTCTTCCCAACCAGCCCACGGGCTCTGATGTTGATTCCCCTCTCTCTGTACCTTGTACTTCTGCCTCAGCTCCTCAGTGTCCTCCTTCTCCACCTCCAGCACTCGCCTCCGCTCTGTGGCATCCTCGGCGTAGTCCAGCTGTTGGAAAAAAAATAAAGAGATGCAATTTGGTCCATAAATACACTGCACAATCAAATCTACCAGAAAGCACAACTTAACAACTTCAGCTGAAACAGAATCTATGCAAGTTGTACTTTGCTTTCCCTGCTTTGTCACCCCAAGTGTAAAACAGGTCATTAATCCCCCTGATGTGGAGGGCTCTGGCAGGCCCATGACACTTTGGGGAGGGGAAACCTCAGAGCCCAGGGATTCTGGGGGGCATCCAGAGCCCAGAACTCAGGCTCACAGGGATAAACAGAGGATGCATTTTGCAGACAAGGATGCATTTGGCAGACAAGTGTTTTCTTATTGCACTGATTCAAGAGCAAGTTGCTCTTTGCCTTGGATGCACAAACTCTCACTGTAAATGTCTTTCCCTCCCACTCCCCAGAGGCCCTGCAGGGTGAGGGGAGCTCACCTCCATCTCCATCCGGCCCATGCCCATGACATCATACTTGACAACGATGGGGATGGGATCTGTCCTCCCTGGAAGAGGAACACACAGAGAGGGGTCAGCAGCAGCCCAGCACCACAGCTCACTGTACACATTGGGTTTGGGTGGTTAGAGATCTTGCCTTGGAGTGCAGAGACCAGAAAGCTACAGTGAACCAAACACGAGCCATTCTCACAGCTTACAGCCAACCCTGAGCCCAGCTCCCAATGGCACCCAGGATGATAAATGCATTTTTGTGAACATTAACTGATCATGTAAAAGCTTCTCATGGTTAATGGTCCCCCATGACCAGCCCTAGGTCAGGGCTGATAACAGGACTTGAGCCTTCTCCTCAAGGCTTCCACATCAGGCTCCTCATCTTCCCATAAGAGTGAAGAAGCTGCTAATGACATTTCACTGCTGCAGCTCATGAATAATCAATTAGAACTTCCCTGTAAGAGATGTGGAAGCCTCCTTCCCACCAGCTTTTGCCCTCCCCACGAGCAAGGAATGCTGAGGAGAAGGATGGCACAGAAGCCAAACTTCCCCATCCCAACCACCCAGGCTGGCCAGGGGTGGGTCCCTGCTCCCCCAGCCCTGGAGCGATGCTCTGGCCCCACCGTGTCACCTGTAAGCTGTGAAAAGGACTGGTTGCGAAGAAAATTGACTTTCAACTAATCAAACTATGCTGGAGATTTATTTTTTTTTAAAAACATATCTTTAATCCACTCATAACCAGCCAAACAAAGCAAAATGGGGCAGACAAGCACTTTACTACCACAGCTTTTTTTTTTTTTTTTAATTATTATTTTGATTTTTTTACATCACAACTGGCACTGGTGGTTGTGATGTAACCCACTGACAAAGTACTTACCTTCTCCAGTGCAAACCTTGAGTGAAAAAACAGAATGTTTACTTCCCTTATTATTGCTCTTGTTTGGTGTAAACAACTCTTTTGTTATACACACATACACAGGTATTATACCTTTGGGCTAAAAGATCGACACGTTGGAGTCATGCCGAAATATTCCACTGCCATCCACATGTGCAAAAGGTTAAAGTCTTTAAAACTGCCTCAGAAAACCTGGATAGGTGTGAACTCTTTGCCAGCATCAGTCATAATTCCTGCCAAAAACACAGCCCTAGAAGGGCTTTTGAACTTTAAAGTACAGACATGTGGTTTTATTCAGAAATAAATCCATTTAATTCATTGCTTTATGGTTTTGTTGATATGCCCAGGAATTTGATAGGCAGGTATCCATCAGGTCCAAAAGTAGTGATCACATTGATCTGAAATGGTTTGGAACTGAGCTTTCCTTTGGATATTTTAGGCTCATCTTTGACAAGGTTTCTCTTATGCCCAATGGTATAATACAGTAAGCAGTGACTGCAATTTTTAGCAAAAGGACCAAATTAAAGACAGGTTATAAAAATGACTTCCTAGGTGCAATATCACTTTCATAACGTCTCAGCCAGGGATTTACTGGTAAGTGGTGAACCCAAATGGAATGGCTGGCACCAAGTGCCAACAATTTATTGTACAAATTTTTTTCAAGTTTTTTTCTTTTTTGTTTTGGTTTTGGGTATTTTTGGTTCATTTTTGTTTTGTTTCTCCAGCAATTGAGATCTTTCGATGCAGCCTCATTGGCCTGGTAAACCCCTGTACACAAACAATGCATCAGTACTTTTGCCTTCTAAGGCAGTCAAAGTTTTTTGGGTTGTTTTTTTTTTTAAATTCAAAATCTATTTGGAAATTGCAGTAGCAAGTGCTAGTGCCCATCGTGTTGGGGGAAAAAAAATCAAGTTTGGACAGTATTAAAAATTTATGTTTAAACTGATTTTGGCAGTTCTAACACAAACAGAAACATCCCTTCTTAGCAATACCCTTTAATGAACAAGGATCAGACAAGTGTGCATAAAGAAAGGAAAGGAAAGGAAAATGAAAGACCAAGCAGAAGGATGATGGCTACAACAGAGAAAGTAAGCCTAACATTGGTGCACTGATGACAAAGGAGTAATTCAGTCTGAAAATAAAAAATTACCACTGCTAAGTTTACCATCACCACAACAAGTCCAGGATCATAACGCTGTAAAAAAGAAACACCATTTGTTAGGCAGAAACCATTAGGGGCAGAAAATAGGCCGTTTGGCAGGGAGGATGGGTAAAAAAAAAAATAACAGGAGGCTTCTTGCTCACCCCTCCACCCCATGACCGTGCTCTGCCCTGCAGAACCAGGAGCCATTGGAGCAGCTCTGACTCCTGCTGGGTGCTGGGAGAGCTCCTGGTGACGGCCCCGCTCCGAGGAGGCTCTGAGGCACATGGAAGCAGGCAATTTAAAAAGGAAACAAATCAGGATCTTAAGGAATAACAAATATTCTGGGCCAAAAGGAACTCTGCTTGCAGGTAAGAGGAGAATATTCCATGCAAAAAGCGATGCCTCTGTTTTAAACTGAACCATCATTTCATTATGAAGGGAACCTCATGTGTGACATCCAGGTGACAAGTGGCATATCCAGGCATGTAGCACAGCTATGGCAGCAGTGCCAACCCCACATGGATCCCCTGGAGCCAGCTGGGGCAGCAGCACTTGCTGCTGGGCACTGGGGTGGCCTCGCTCCTTGTCCAAGGAAAGCCACGATGGTGAAGGGACAGGGACAGGCTCAGGGCCACCCCTTGCCCCTGGCTGCCAGGTGGG
This sequence comes from Molothrus aeneus, assembly GCF_037042795.1. Taxonomy (NCBI): domain Eukaryota; kingdom Metazoa; phylum Chordata; class Aves; order Passeriformes; family Icteridae; genus Molothrus; species Molothrus aeneus. Next base: position 1,192,973 of record NC_089673.1, read on the forward strand.
ACATGGGGAGCAGCAAAGGGGGAAATGGGACTCCACAAGCTCAGCTCATGACTTCTCCTTGGAAAGAATTTCCTTGAGGAAAGTTTGTCCTACTGCTGGCCATGATCCTTCCCAGCAGGTAAACGTGGCTTGGATCTTGGGAGCCTCCCAGGTTTGGGGTCCCTGCTGAGCCTTTCCTGTACCAGCAGGCTTTGAAAGGAAGGTGAGCTTCCAAGGCCCAGAATTCCCACAGTTCCTGCCACTCAGCAGGGCTGCAAGCAGTGCCACATGCAGGGCTGATTCCCAGGGCAAATCCTGCTGTGTCCCTGTCCCAGCCCCCTGCACCTGGTGCCACTTTTGTTTTGAGGCAGGTCACAAACTCCTTCACAGACTGGTCACTGCAGACCCCAAAGCAGAGAGGGTTATTGCATAAAACAGTTCCACACACAGGGAAAACCTCATGGAGAGGACAGAGCAGGAACCTCCATCAGGATGGAAAAAATAAACAGCTCACACAAGAGTCACACCTTAGAAAACCCAATCTCAAAGGAAATTAGGTTAGTAATGATTCCCTGCACTCAGAAACGAAATGAGATTCCCAAACTGACCTGCTGTACCTGTTCTGCTTTCCTCTCCCCAAGAAATGGGAAAACCTTTCTCCTAGCTTGTGAAAAATTGCTCAGACCCAAACAAACCCTGACAGGCATCCCTTCCCAGAGCCCTGCAGTGGCAGGGAGCACGTGGCCAGGCAGGCTTCTCCAGATCCCCTTCTTTTTAACTGCATAAAGCTATTGGGTATGAGCAAATACTTCCCCCCGGTGCTTTAAATGAATAAATCTTGGGAAAATTCATCCTAAGGCTTTGGTATCAGACACAGGTCATGCTGCTTGTGGAGGACTGTGGGTTCAGGGCCATGCTCTGGCTCTGGATGTGGCAAGGATGCTGCTCTGCCCTCTGGAATGGGAATATCCCAGTTGGAGCTGCCATCTGAGCCTGCCTGGAAATGCCAGCATTGTCAACACCAGCCCATGTTTTATCCTGTTTTTAACAAGTCAAAGCAAAAATCAGATTTGTAGATTCAGAGGAACTCCTCCCTCCAAAAACAGCATCATGGCAACAGAATCTCAGAATGGTCTGGGTTGGGAGGGAACTTAAAAACCAGTTTCTCCATGGAACAGGGACACCTTCCACTGTCCCAGGCTGCTCCAAGCCCCGTCCATCCTGGCCTTGGACACTGCCAGGGATCCAGGGCCTGCCCACCCTCACAGGGAAGAGTTTCCTCCTAATATCCAATGTAAATTGATCCTTTATTTAATCGATAACATCTACTTCTTGTCCTATCCCAACAGATAAATTTCTCCATTAAAGGGGCATTCAGATATAACAGGATGAAAAAAAGTACCCCAAGAAGTCTATGTGAACATAATTCAATCAAATCTCTTCCACTGTGTCCCTACTGCACAGTGTGTAAGCAGCACAGATGTAACACAAGAACTGTAATCCTGTTTGTTTTGTTGACATCCTCATAGAAATTCCCCCCAGGTACAAGCTTTGTAGGATCCAATCCTAGAGGAGTGATTGATATCACACTTGTCACTGAAGGAGAATTTCATAAACTCAGCATCTCCAGAGGACACAGACAATAGCATCTGATCTTGTTGGACATGGAAGATTTCTCCTTATTTGTTATCTTTATGCTGCAACTGAAACCCACAGTGAGACACAACCTTCCAAGGGCTTTCAGCTGCTCCTGGCAAGGGATTCTCACTCAGCTGTGTGCAGGGCAGGTTCATGACCACAGCACAGGTGGATAAGGGCTGGTTTGTTCAGTCAGCACAAACCCCACTGCAGGCTCTGAAGGGAAACAGGTGCCTGGAGTCAGCAACCAACACCTGCAGGAATGGATGCACAGGGACAGGGCTCACCTTCAGCTGCACTGTCTGGGAAGAGGGAGACAGGGAGGAATCCCTGTGCTCATGAATGAGTTGCATTTTTCAAGATGAGAATTTTGCAACACTCAACACTCCCAGGACTGTTTCAATACAGCAAGGGGGGCTGGCTCTGCTTCCAGGGAACAAGTGACAGGGCAAGAGGGAACAGCCTCAAATTGTGCCAGGGAAGGTTTAGGTTGGATATTGGGGAAATTTCTTCATGGGAGGGGTTGTCAAGCCTAGGCAGAACCTGCCCAGGGCAGTGGGGGAGTCCTCATCCCTGGAGGGATTTAAAAGCTGAGTAGATGTGGCACCTGGGGACAGGAGTTAGTGGTGGCCTTGGCAGCACTGGGCTCCCTAAGGGTCTATGAGAAACCAAGAGCTGTCCTGTTGAAAATTCAGACTTCCTCATTCAGTACATCAAAAGGGGAGAGAGGAGAAAATCCACTCGTTTTCACTGATACACAAGCCTGGGGTGCTCCTCACTGGGTAAAAGTGACACCATGTTATCAAACTCATTCCAACTGCTGCAAGAAGCAAATGAACAAACAAGGGCAAGCTTTAATCCCAGTCCTCTTTGGGAATTAGATTTGTGAGCTCATCCTGTTTATGTCAGATTTCTGGAAGGGGTCAAAACAATCAAGAGATTCAAACAAAGGTCCATCATCCTTTGTAGCAAACAAAGTTCCAGAGAGGAGAGAGTGTTTTCCAAGAACACAGAAACTGCCCTGTGAATTTAATCCTTACTAAGCAGCGGAAAAATGACGAGAGAAAGTCAAGTTGTAAACATCCCAATCACATGGAAAACTTCCAGTGGGAGCTCAGAACTTTGCAGAACACAAACCAAGGGTGCCACAAGAAAGCCAAGTTGAGGTTTGACACTGAGGCACCAAGCAGAGCTCCTTTTGCAGGGAAAGGAACATAGTGGAGTCTGGGTCAAAAAACATCCCTACCCCAAATGCTGAGCAATGGATTAAAGAGCAACAAAGAAGATGTTGGAAGAAAACCACAATTCCTGGTTGATTGAGGATAGGAATTCAAGGTAAGAGTTGCTGTCTGTGTTCATCTTGGTAAGTGGACAGGGCTGAAGGGCCTGCTCTGATTTGGGGCTGCACTGAGGAGCGAGGCAGGCTGTGCATGGCCACTGCCTCTCCCTTCCCCACACTCCTCTCTCCCAGTTTAATAAAAGTGCTCTTCCATTGCACCAGCACAAAGGGCCAGAAGGCCTCGTGCCAAGCCAGGCAAAGGCAGTCTGTCACAACAAACACGTGGCACTGAAAGCACAACGACTGCAGATTTCACTGGCTACACCCACTCAAGCAACACAAACTCACCACCTGTAATCAAGGGAAGGATCTTACAGCTCCAAAAGCAAACAAGGGGGCAACTGCTTCCCCCAAAGGACACTGAGGCACTGAGCAAACTTCCTTTTTGGTCTGTGGTCTGCTGGGTTTAACACAGCAGTGAAGATGGATATGATGACAGCAACCACAGCAGGCCAGGTTTCTCAAGCTAAATTCACAGGAAAACATCACTCTTAAAACCACTGGTGTGATTTGTGTTGCAAACACAAGCATGGAAATGCTCCTCCATACCAGGATTGAGGTTCCTGTGAGGACATGTGAAGATACAAGAAGATAAGAGAGCGATCACAGCTATTTCTTGGGTAAGACTGCCAAACCAACCCATACCTAATGAATAAAGGCACTGTTAAGCATTTTTATCCGCCTCTCCTGTGTTTTCCCGTATTTATTACAAAGCTCCAAAACCCAGAAAGAAATCTGACACCCCTCAGTCCCTCAGATACTCATTGTTCCATGTTCACAGGCCTGACACCCATCCACTGTCTGCCTCCACGAGATCAGAGGAGCCAACAAATGGAAAACACATGAATATCTGAGCTGAAGCCATTTGGCGAGCAGGTGACAGCACCAGGATTCAAGACCTTGGAATTCAAACCCTGAGCTCATTTCTCCAAGCTGCAGCTGCCAAGTGATCACATTTGAGACTGATCTCAGTTGCTTGAGTGGTCAAAGCTCTGTTTATTGCTCCCCACAGCCTGAGAACATCCAGCAAAGGCAGTGCCTGCAGCCACCTGGCAATGCCCTGAAATGGAGACTCAGATCTGGCTCCATCTCACAGCTGGGAGCACCCCGGGGGCTGCCAGGAGAGGACATTTCCTGCCTGAGCCATGGGATCACAGCTTCACCTGCAGCTCTGAGCAGCTTCCAGCACTTGTCAGACACTTCTGCTCTTCCACCCTGCTCAGCCCTTGGACCAAGAAGGAATGTTTTCCCTTTGCTGAACAGATTTGGGGAGGAATGTGCCAAAGAACTGCACCATAGTGATGCTGAGGGGGGAAGTGCTGACTATATTTATCCTCACAGAAACTGCAAGTCAGAGCACAAATCCACTTGTGCTTTTTCTTTTAATTGAAAACCATGCAACAAAAATACAGCTTGATGGAGGAACTGGATTTTAGCATTTGCTAACAAATTTGTTATACCTGACTTTGCTACCTAGCTGGATGTACTCATGAACGGACAAAATAAACCCAAAGCACTTTCTATTAACTGCTGCTCCCTGTATCACCAGGATGATTTATACAATCCTTGGTCAACAGGAACAGCACTGCCCTGACAGTCTGGGCAGGTTTATTGTTCCAGCCTGAGTGGAAGGGAACCAGGATGCAGGAAGGGTCCCCAGCCCTGCATGGCACTGCCAAGAGAGACACAGGCACGGCCCTGCCCTCTCCTCTCAGTGTTACATCAGCAGAGCTGCTCCCCAGGGAGATGGAAGCAGCTCTTCCAGAACAGTTACACTGAAATGATGCCAAAACTTGGCTAAAAACATAAGCAAACATGAAGGAGGTTATTACTAAATAGGCAGAGGAAGCAGGGGACAGAAGGTATTTCTTCAGGACCAAAGGCTACAGGGAAAGTTCCTGCCACTGTAAGGACCTGTCCCAAAAGGGACATCCCTACCCTAAACAGAAGCACTTGCTGCTTCTGTTTCCTGAGTACTGGAGATAATCCAAATCCCAGCACAGACCAGCAGCCACCCACCTTGAAACTCCTTTTGGTTTCACTCTGAGCATTTTCATGACAATAACCAAGCACTGAATGAGCTGCCTGAGCCCTTGAGAGGAGCAAGCACAGGAATTCCAGAGCTACACTGAGCCCCCCACATTACCTGAGCTGTTTGATTCACAGCTGAGACACTGGGGAGCAGCTCTGCCATGACAAACCCTGTGATTCCTGTTGCCATAGCAAAGTACTGCATTGGGATTCACCTCTCAGAGATACCACAAAAGATCAGGAGAATCTTGGTCTTGGGAATACTGTGGGAATATGCAGGAAATCAATGCCTTAAAACATTTCAAATGAATCATACTGGACACAGTTTGTGGTGTATGGGGAACTTGTAACTGCATCTATACTGGTGGTGGGGCTGTTTGCAAAGGGTCAAGGCTGCAATCAGGCAAGCATGTTTACAACAGAGAACTTCAGAGAAGCAAATCTGTGTTGAATGCAGATGTTACCCAGACTGGCTAAGCTCTGTCCACCAGAGCTGGTCAATCCTTCCTCAGAGCCCCCTCCATATGGCCAGCAAACATCAAACCTTCCTCCTTCCCTCTCCAAACCCTCCCTGCAGAGCTGCCCATCCTCCCCAGGCCCAGCTATGACCCAGGAAGCAGCAGGACAACCTACTCAGTGTCCCCTGATCTAATTAAATGAGATCAAACTACTGGTCCCAGTCTTGCAGATATACCTCTAGAGTACTATTACTTCCTATAAAACACACAAGTCCAAAAGGAAAAGAAAAAATCCAGAAGTTTTCAGCACAATTATTTTTTTCAAACAAGATTCCTCAAAAAATTGACAGGGAAAAGGCAAAGAGCTTATAAAAATATTTTCAAATGTACCATTCAAATTATCCCATTTCTGCACGTCAGTCAGTCTCCTGGCTTTTCATAATACTACTTTAACTTAATGGGAAATACTCATTCCAAGAGAAATCATTAGAGTGTGGTTGAATTCAGATTTCCCTCAGCCCTCTCATTCCCCTCCTGACTTATGTAACTCCTAATTTATTCACAATCCTTGGGCTCATTTAGCACAGGACTTCACACGAAGGTCAGGCAATGCTTTTAACTGATCTTTTGCTAGTTTTATTTCTCCAGGAGACACAAAATCCTGGATTATCAACTACAGGCATTCCCCCAAAGATAAAACAGGCTGCAATCACCATTTTCTCATTTGTCAGAGCACAGCCATCCCATATCTCTATGGAAAAGTGGCTCCCTAAGCCATATTTTCCAAATTAATAAAGATCCCTGTCAACTGGCAACCTCCTCTCCTGCTTTTTCATATTCACTGGCTGTTAGCAAGCTGAAGCACCATTTCCAAATACAACACAAGTTATTTGTGGGGAAATATGATGAAAAACATCAGGGAAAGAGATGAGCTGAAGGATGACTCTGCTGAATTCCTGAGGAGTATCTCTGAAGCAGGACTGGCGTGGTCAGAGCTGACAGCACTGTCCCTGCCTGGTGCTGCACTCAGCACACAGCCCAAATGCAGTGAAAGATGCAGATGTTTCACACAGCTGGTGACAGCCACATCACTCAGGGCATGGGCTCTGTGTTCCCTACCCAAGGGCTCAGCTTTTCTCAGTATTACACCACAAGGCAGCTGCCCCAGGGGGTACAAAACTCCTCCCCCTCTGGAATTTTCCTGCGAATGAGCCATGGTGTACAACACCAGCAGGTTTTTACCACCAGCAATTGGCAAGTGTAGATTTTAGGCTGCTGCAGGTACCACCCAGAGACAGCTCAGCACTCTCACCACAGGATTCCATCCCCCAGTGGGTGCTCAGGATGAAGGAACCATCACAGGGTAAAGTCCTGCAGCGTGAGCTTCTTGCTGAACAACACCACAAGGCTACAAGAAAGAAACATTTCTGCCTGCCAGATGAATCACTTAGGGATTCAAGAGAACTAAAGAGGGAGCCCCAACTCAGACGAAGATCTAGAATTAAAAGCAACATCACAAAACTCAGCACACTGAACTCATCCACTTCCTTTTAAGTTGAAGTGCAGAGAAAGTAGCTGAATGCAGTATCAATTCCATACGTGCAACCCCAAATTTTTGAAGGTTTGATGGAAGGACCTTCTGCAGAGGGTCAGAACCACACCCACAGCTCAAGGCTGCTTGAAGGGGCTCTGTTTCTGCTGCACCTCCTCACCACAGGCTGTGTAAGATTTTAGCTCAAGCAGTGTCAAGCAGGAAGAGTTTAACAGGAACACACCTACATCTCTTTAGAAACCTCTCCTGGTCTTTCCTGAACAGGGGAGTGTGGAAGATGGGAAGAACTTCTGTTCTGTTCCTCCCTTCTCACTGCACATCAAATGTCTCTTCAAACTTTTAGAATAAGATTAAAATTGGATGCAAATGTTTCCTTCCTGACATTTTGTATTTGGATTTTTGGGCCAATCTAAGATTCATGAAGAAAGGTCACTGGATAATGAATTAAACACTCTCAACACAATCATCACCAATGCCACAGGCTCTGGCTGCTGAGAACTCATGAGGAGAAAAGCTGGAGCAGCAGCAGCCTCTCCCTTCCACACCCTCTGCCTGCCCAGACCTCTGGAGAAGTTGGCTGGCAGGTGGACAGGGCACTTCTACCTCCCAGAAGGGCTGAAATTCCTGCACGTGCTCCAAAGCCTGCATTAGGAAGGCTTCAGCACTGAACTGGGTTAAACTGGGGGTTATTGTCACTCCTGTGACCATGCAGGAGGCACAGGAAAGCCCTCAGAGCCCACATCCACGATTTGCTCCCAACCAGCAGAGCTCCAATGATGTGTGAGAGATCTGGAACAGCTCCAGCACAGAGAGGGGCACAGGGGGAACATCTAAATCTGGACAAGGCTCAAAGTGCAAATTCCTGCTGGGCCCATGGGACATGGTGACAGCACCACCCCCTGCCCTGACTCCAGACCTAGCCCCATAATCCAGCTCACTCCAGCACATCTGAGCCTGCAGCACCCTTGGGCTGTGCTCTGGGATCCACCTGGGGCTGGGACAAGGCTTTTCCTTCTTTCAAGTCTGTGTTTCCACTCTGGTGACACACAGAGCAATACAGAGCACCGAGTTCCACCCTGTGATGCACATCCCACGTGCCAAAGGAAAGGCCCAGAGGTGACAGCTACAACCCCACCTGAGGTCTGGCCCCAGCAGGGACACAAGAGGACAGGAGAGTGCCATGCATAAACCAGAGAACTCCAATAAACCACGTTAGAGGAAGCCAGAAGCATTAACCTGCAGGGCAGCCCTGCCTGAGAGGTTAGAGAGCCTTAGTCCAGGGATTAACAAGCATTGCCAGAGTTTGGGGAATTCATTACCTCTCTGCACAGTCCTCCACAGCACAGACACCCCCATCTCTAAGGGGCTCACTCATGGAACATGGATTATAAACTCCCAGGTCTTCAGACTACAGGCACAGGAACATGAGTGAGTTACTGAGGGGTCAGGGCACAGCTGAGCTTCAAACACTGCCACAGGTTCCTACAGAAATGGGGTTCAGTGTCACAGGAAGGATTCAGGCTCAAGACAGCAAGGTCTGGTGTGTGCTGGGCCAACCCACTGAGATTTGCTAATCCCTGACAAACTGCTGGGAACAGGAATAAATCCAACCTGTGACAGTCCTGTGGAGAAACCAGGAGTGAGCCTCTCCCATCCAGAGAACCTCTGCCACCACTTGCCATCTTCAGTGGGCCCTTTCCTGGCCTTCTAATGGCTTCTGACTCCAGTGAGCGCTGACACATCATGGGAACTACCTCAAATCTTTCATTTTTAACACCAAAACATCAGCACAGTTGGAAGCAGCACCACTCCCTGTCAGTGTGGAAAGTGAATTCTCCTTCCTCCACACCAACTCTCACACATCCAGCACACACACAACTCTAACCTGTACCAGCAAGGGAGGCAGCAGCTCCCACTTGCAAACTGCCGAATAGGAAACTCAACAGTGCAATTGTTTGGATATATTAATAATGGAAAGAAAATCTAATCTAGGAACAAAAAGCAGAAATCATTTTGTTAAAGACCGAGGCTGGAGTTGAAGGTTTCAGACACAAGGGACTGGACTTACCCTGCAGTGACTTTCCCAATCCCTGGCCCAGCTTCCAGCCATGTTTCTGGAGTAAGCGATGTCCAATATTATCCTGACAGACAGAACAGAGAAAACAAACCAAAAATATTCCAATAATATATTCTTCCCTTCCCACTGACATTTAAACATGTGATGAGCAAGAGATTTTTCTACATATATATGCATGCAAAAAAATGCTACTGAAAAGGCAATATATGCCCAATAAAGGGAAAGACAAATGTCAAAAATTGCTGGCTAGAATTTTTCCAGGGGGATGGGTATTGGGGACGGTCACTTTCTGATGGTGTGCTGGGCAACTTTTGTGCATCACGTTTAAAAGAAATAAAAAAATAATAAAACTAAAAAGCAATGTGGAAGAAAATAAAGTGTACCAATAAAAATTGACAGTAAAAAGCATAAAATCAAGCTATTTATACAATCATATCCATCACCTAGACAGCACCACTTAAGATTTTTTTTGTAAAGAAAATCTACAATGTGTTTAGTCATTTTGTTTGTGTGTCAGGCTTTTATAATACTGAGTAAGTTGTAAGTGCAAGACTGCCCCACCACTAGAAACCAAAACACAATCAGAGCAAAATCCAGGCTAGACTTGATTGGGTTTTTTTTATATATGTATATATATATATATAAACTAGCATGCAGCCAATATTAAACTGAAAAAACAGTGAGGTTAGTAAAACAAAAAAAAAATAAAATCAATTAAATAAAATGAGCTCAAGCACAGACTGGGTGATGCATTTCACATGTAAACTAACAAAAATACTAAGATGTTAGAATGAAACAGGCCTAGCAATAAGTTAACAGCAAGGAACCATTAGTGCATGTAGGGGAAACAATAAGCATAATGTCTCATCTTCCTAAAAAAAAAAAGCTATTTTGGAATAACTGGAAAAGTACTGACGCAGCAATTAAGTGTCAGCTTTTGGCAATGGGGCTGAGCAGGGCTCAGTGTGGAAATTGTTGTGTTTTCTGCAGGGTTTCTGCCCCCAGACAAAGAGCAGAGCACTCACAGCACCCTCGAACCACCTCAATCTGCCAGCTCGCCCTCAGTGACCAGTTCACCCAGTTACAGGCAGTGACCAGCTCCTCAGAGAAGGACTCTTGGCTGGGACCTTGTTCACCTTCCAATCACAGAAAATAAAAATAAAAATAAAAATCAGGTAGGAACTTGTTGATTATTAATTATCATCAGGCAAACCACAACCTAAGGTATCGCAGAAATATCCTGAATTATAACAGGATGTGACTCCAGAACACTGAGTGGTACATGGAATCCAAAAAATAATTACATCTATATGCTGCAGGTTTCTTTAATTAAATAACAGTAATCAACAGAAACCAGAGTAGGTTTTGTCACTCCACAGTGAAGAAAACGACCACAGGGTTTGCACAACTTTGGTGAATCAGCTTGAAAGGCACAACTTCCCAAAGATATTGGCTGCATGGATACATTTTTCCTCAAAACGATGTTATCAAGTACAAATTTTGGATTTTTTTTCTGATATCCTAGTAAAGTCAGACATTTTTATATTCCTGTATTTCCCAAGGAATAATGTACATTTTTCCCACACTTCTGGCTCTGCCCCAGGACATAATTAGGGCTACATGGAAAAAAAAATTAAACTAGGGGACATAAGGAAATTTCTGGGGATAAAAGGTCAAATGCAAAAAAAAAAAAAAAAAAAAAAAGGAAAAAAAAGGAAAAAAAAAAGAAAAAAAAAAAAGGAGAAAAAAAAGGAAAATAAACCATGAAAGAAAAATAAACAAGGATGGATCCCCACCAGGATCCCCACCACAGGCACCATGGAGAAGGCTCTCTGTTGGGAACACAGGAACACACTTACCTGCAGGCCAATGCCAAGGACCACAGAGTGCCCCATCCTGGCACTGAGGGGCAGCAGCTTGGGAAATGTTTGGGATAAAGCACTGATTGCCCTACCCTGAACAAAGGACCATTAAATCTAAAAGTTGGTGCTGACAAAAATGGCTGCGTTTTCCAAAAGGGGGAAAAAAAACAAAGAAAAAACAAAGAAAAAACCAAAAGAATTCAAAGGACAAGGAGTACTTTGCAGTCTTGGCCAAGGGGAGATGAGACATTGTGCTGACTGTGTGTGTTATGAATGCACTAAAATAAAGACAGATGAAGCAGAACGCTATTCCAAAAGCAGTGCAAGTGGAGTGAAAGCATTTCCATACGAACCTGGCTTTAAAAACTGGGCTGTCAAAAGAACAGTTAAATGTAACACAAAGTAAGAAACTGTCCAATCACTAATGGTAGTTTTTTTCTTTTGCTTTGTTTTCAATTCACTGCTTGCAAGTAATGTATTTATTAAAGAAGAGTGAAAGCATAAAATAAATTCAACAAGTCAAGACCAGCTGGGAGATTCAAGAGCGGTGTGTTGTGACTGACAGTGAAGGGGGAAACAAATGTTAAAGGGAAAAAGAAAAATTTAGAAAGGTTATACACATTAGCACCACTTTTACAGACCCACTCAAGAGGATGGTCCCGAGTTGTTTGACATAAATTGGGATTATGAACATTGCCCTGTCTCAGTTCCCAGGAAGGGGCTGTTTCCCTCCCCGCTCCAAACTTTTCCATTTGTTTGTTTATGCAGTGGAACTACTCCCTAATTTTAGCTCCTCCTCAACTGAAATGGAGCACCTTCTATTGCACTGAATAAGGAGAACAACTGTAATAATTTAAAGTTAACATTTGAGTTGAGACCTGGCCATCACTTTGCTCCTTTCTGGCCATGTTCAGCTCCTCCCTCCTTTTCCAATGGCTAACCCAGACCTCTGATGGAGGCAGACTGACAGAACTGCTCTTCAGTGCAAAAATTAAAATCCTGCCCTAAAAATTAAATAATGGAAGGCCAGGCTTGCTTAGTCCCACGTGAGAGCCTGTCTGCTCTCTAGGGAGCATCCAGGGATATTGGGACCAAAATGTGACATGGGACAACAAATGTTGTAACAGCTGACAGCTTTTTTTTAAAGTGCAGTTTTAAGTGAAAGTTCTGTGAAGTACAGCTACTTTCACATAGAAGAGATGGGGCTTTTCACAGCAAGCTTCCTGCCCGTGTCAGGAGCTGTCACTCCTTTTGAACAGACTGTCCTCACATGCAGCAGTTTTCCTACAAAAGAGCTGCAGTGATGCACAGAAACACCACAGCCCTGGGAGGACAGCGCTCATTTCTCAGCAGAGGGCTGCCATGAGTCTCATCACTTTCTTCTGCTGCCATTTGGGAGCTCCTTGTATTACAGCCACAATAAAAATTATGGGGCCAACCAAAATAAGTCTCCCAAAAGGTGTTTGGGTGAGCAAGGGAGCTCTCCTGGACCACGTGGGCACAGGCTGGGGGATGCTCCATGCAGGGAGAGGGGCTCAGCAGCTCTGGGTGGGACAATGCCAGCTCTGGAGCTGGGCAGCACTGATGGAGAGCTCTGCTCTAATGACAAAGCAGAACTTCTCCAAAGGTGTAGGAAATGTAAGGCCTTGGGTCTACCAGACCTTCACAGAGCTGGGTAAGGTGCTTTGGAAAAACCTCATCCAAAGTGACTGGGCTCCAGCAGCCCTAACTGGCCTGCCAGATCCCCATCCTGTGCCCTGACAAGATGCCCTTGTTTGCTTTCCATGCAGATCAGTGATTCCTGAGCAGGACATCCCCAGCACAAATTTCTGATAACAGTTTGGCCAATAGGAAAAAAAAATTGCTTACAATTAAAAGATGGGTAGAAGCCCAAGGTTTTGATGATGCCTGTGGGATGTAACCCACACCAGCAGTTTTGCCTAGCACAGGTTTTCCATGAGATCCCCACGATCCCATCACTCATCCCGGCTCGGGCAGGAACCATTCCTCTCTTGAGTGGATTGTAAGCTGTGCTGACTGTGTATGGAGGAATCTATAAGCAAGGATCAGATGCTACTGGGTGAACCCATGCAAACAAGAGGTTGAAAAGATTCCCAAAACAAAACCTAGAGCTCACTACAGATGACACAATGAAGACCAGAGAGAAAAGCCAAATAGTAATGCTACACCATTCAGCTTCCAGAAGCACATTATTTATAGCGCTGTCCACATATGGCTGCTGCTAAATGTCAAATCAGCAGCCTCATCAAATGACACTTTGGAACTAGTGGAGTCCACAGATCTGTACAGATTTCCAGTGCCACAACCCGGCTCCGGCTCAGCCAGGCTGTGCCAGCCCCTGGTGCCCAAGCACCACCGACTGCAGCCTGGCACGGGGGCTCAAGGCACCCTCATGGCACCGAGCAGCATTAGAGAGAGGGGAAAGGACATTTGTTAGTTAGGACAAGGACAAACTAACAAGCTCCAGCATAAGTGGGTGATTCCCAGTCTGGCCTCCAACCTGCAGTGGTGACGGCGTGGGTCCACCCCTGACACTGCCTGCATGGGGCCAGGGCTGCTTCTTGGGGGCTCTAAGGGCTGTCTCCTACTCCATCTGCACTGCTGGGATGAGGAAAACCAGGAATTCACAGCAAAGAGACTCAATAAACAAGTAGAGATAAGGAATTAATGTGGAGAAAATCTGGATTCTATTAAAGCTGCAATAATTTGTGACTTCCCATTCAAGTACCTCAACTCAGTGAACTCAAAATGCCCCAAAACAAATGCATGCAGCTTCTTGAGTTTAGAAAAAAGGGTGAAGTGCTCTGATTTTTCAAGGACATCAGTGACTGCACTGACATGAACAGCCAGTGTAAGTGCAGCATCTTTCAAAGCACAACAAGAAAAAAATGTTACTTGTGGGAGGGGAAAAAAATATCAGTATTTGTAGCTCTGAAGAGTCTATTGATATGAAATACTTTCTCCAATTTAGTAATGGAAAACAGCTGGCACTCGTTCAGGCCACGTCCATCCCTAGCTCCTGGCAGCTCTGTTTTCCATAAATGTACTCTGGTTAGAGTTGCATGTTTCAGAGCAGACATCTTTGGCCTAAATGAGCTGCACACAGCAGGATTTCCACAGGAACAACAACACCAGTAGGCTAATTGAGGACATGTTTCAACATTGTAATGATCTGTAGACTCCCAAACCTATTTTTCCAGCCACCTTTGAGTTGCATGCTGTAGCAGTACAGTCAGCACCTCTCAACAGATAATGCTGCAGAGATGGATGTCACATCATGGGGACTGTCACAGGGACATGGCACAGGAAACACTCCCCCCATCTCCAAACACCTGCAGGCTTTGGAGCACCTTCCTGTCACCAAGATGTGGGAAGCTGCAGGGAACATACTTAGGAGAATATACTAAATCCATTCTTTGTTCTGAAGAATGACATTTTAACTGGGAAGCACTTTGATCTGCCATGGTCATAAACAAAGGGTGTTCATCACCCAAACTGTTTCCATACCATGAAGCACAGGCTCACTCACGACTCTGAGCAGATTCCTTGGAAAAGGCCAGTTGGATTGCTAACAGAACTGGTTAAGGATTAAAATCCAATTTGTTAATGCTGAAAATACTTAGATGTGTGGTAGTTCTAAAACATCAATTTACCTTTCCTCCTTCCCACTCAATTTTGGTTCTGGGTGAGCAAACAGAATAAAATAGAAGGGAAATAAAAAGCCAAAAGAGCAGAATGAACCCTCCTTTCCTGGTAAAATATCTTGGAGGAGAGGTACCCCCCTGAATTCTGCCAAGGAAACTCTCCCTTCTGGAAATGTGTGTAATTTGCCAATTCAAAGAGCACACTGACCGTTAATAGTGTGGAGGCAGAATCACCTCCACAGGTGTCAGGAAACACAACAAAGTAATTCCTGCTTCCCAGATGGGGAATTAAGGAATCAACAATGTATTTTTACAAAGACCACGTGAAACCTCAGAAGTGACCAGTTTGTTTCTGACACCACCCTTGCTCAGGCCAAACCCCCTCCCTGTGCAGCAGCCACAGCTCTGAAATCCTGGGATGGACACTGGCACAGCTGCCCTGGGAAGTGCTGGAGTCACCATCCTTGGAAAGGCTCACAGGCCATGGAGATGTGGCATTTGGGGACATGGGTTAGGGGTGGCCTTGGCAGGGCTGCAGGACTGGCTGGGCTCAATGAGCTTAGAGGGACTTTCCAACCTTAATGAATCTGTGATTCTCTTAGGTCAGACAAAAGAAGAGTGGAACAAACTTGATTTTAAAGAACAATTTAAGGTTTTAACTCTTTCTCCTCACAAACCAAGCCATTCTCTTGTCCTCTTTATCCAACTGTTTTCAATTAGGTTGAACTGTACCTACCTAAGGAGTTGTAAAGATTAAAAATGTCCTGACATTTGGATAGTGAGAGACAAGAATAAAATATTAAAGCCATAATTTAACTTTTTTTTTTCTCCTGCAGTTCAGCATTAATCAAACTGCACAAAGCATTACTTCTATGGAGGATGAGATCTGCACAGTGAGCCCACGTGGGCCCAGGGTACCTGCTCATGCTTTACACACTTCCATAGGCATCCTTCCCTCTGGATCACCAGAGATGTAATCTGTGACCTCTTCTATTCCTCTCTTTGGGAAAGCACTTTTGGAAATCAGGTAACCAGTCTAGTCTGTAAGCAGCATTTGAATTATTTTGAAATGCTAATTTCCAGAGTGGCCCAGAGTAGGCTACCAACACATATTTCCCATTATATTTCCATCCAGCTTAGCATTTTAATTCAAATCCCCGTGTCCCAAGGTAAGACTGAAGTATTCAGGAGAAGAGTGAATACCAATTCCCATCTCTGCAGCATTATCTCATGCGTCATCAATTACTGCCATGCCTAAATCTAGCATCATGCCAGCACATTAAGACAGTAGGTACTATATGCAGTGTTCACTGGACCAGAAGAACAGAAATAAGAAGGGGAAAGGAAACCCTAGAGAAGAAATTAAAAAAGGCAGACCGTGCAATACAAACCAGATCATGGCTGCTTAGCTAATATGGGCCAACTGCTGCGGAAGAAAAACGTCGAACACCCCAAGTTGTGTAAATTTCTGGTAAACATCTAACACGCACACAAACACACACAACACCAACCTACACACCAACAAAAATATACAGTGGGCTTTGGCTAACCCTGCTTCTTCTAGGGGCTGACTAATGTGGAGAAACTTGAATTGAACTTCAATTCATAGGCAAAAGAAACACTTGACAAATACTTTCTTAACAAAATCTAGACTTAATCAGAACACCACTAAGTGTCCCTTGATTATTCACCACAAGTTTTCCTTTTTCTGAAGGAAACTGCAAATGAACCTTAGATAAGGCTAAATGTCAAATGTGGGTCCAGTTTAAGCTGAACAAGCTGCTGTACCTAAAACCAGCAGAAGGCACTTTGCAAAGAGAAAAATTAAGAAGCTCCAAGAAGATTAAAAAGTCAAAACTAAACAAAACCTACTTTTTCCTCATCTTACAGCAGGAGTCTTCACACCTAACTCAAGGTAAAGCAATTTTAGAGAAAGGCTCAGGGCAGCTTCAGCTCCATGGGAAGGACTGCTGGACTAACACTGATCCCTGTCTCCATGCCGCCAGGTGTCATTCTAACACTTTAAACACACCGGTACTTTTCCAAAAATATAAACTAAAAAGGATTAAAATGTATTTCACTATACTACTCCATCAGGTTCCCATTTAAATTAAACTGATTCCTCAAAGAAAAGTATAAAACCTTAAAATAAATATCTCTGAAAGAATGTATTATTTTAAATAATTCCTGAAATATCATGTTGAACTCAAATTTCAGGTTTTAGTTCTAGGACTACTTCAAGATCAAATCCCAGGCCCACTTAAGGTCAGCATGCATTTTACCACCAATGACCCCTCACTGCCACCAAGGTGCCCACTGCTCTCAGATTTGCCTGCATTCACATCAAGGACCATCCGACACGGCCGAGCTCCGGGGAACGCTGCTGGTCGGGGGGGGCCTTACCGATTCGATGGGCTTGTCTAGAGACGCCTGCTCTATCTCCAGGTGCCCCTCTTCATACTGATCAAAGTGATTGCCCTGCAAGAGAAAACCAGGCTCAGCTCCACAGCACACATTTCCAACAGTTTAGTGTCCAGATATGTTTGGTTAAAGTGTTATATTTCATATAATTTTGCTAACAAATGAACTTATTAAATACAGGCTCAATTCAGTGTATCAGCTATAAGGTTTTAGGGCTTTTTTGGTCCTAAGTCAATTTGATGACAATAATAAACTATTAAAGCTGGCAAAATATTGAACATTTACAATGACAATGCTTCTGGATTTTTTTCCTTAGAAAGTCTATGAAAACACTGAGCACAGGCACCAGTGCCAGCATGGAAACCACACGTGACAAGGAGCAGCAGGAATGGATGTCCCCACCACTGGAAGGCTTTCCCTGAACCAGGAATTTGCTTGAGGGATACATGTGATTTCATACACCTTAAGCCAACAAAACCCCACAGTGGTACCAAAGGAAACCTGTCCCTGTGCCCACAGTGTTGGTCCATGGTGAGGAGCAGCCCTTGCTACAAATCTGAACAGTGATCTGTCTGTGGAAGTGATCCCCAACACACCACACAGCCTTATTCCTGAAGCAGCCCCCCTGCCAGCTGACCACCATCCTCCTTGGAAAAATTGCATCTTCCCATGTTTTGGGGTGAATACTGAGCATGTAGGTTCCTGAGCTAGGATGGCAATGGCAATCTTTGATCTCCAGAACAAGTGTTGGTGCTGGAACACAACAGTGACGGGCCATTTCAGGAAAAGCAAACACCTCCACTGCAGCTCTACCATAATTTGAGGTTTCCGAAACCTCAAATTTCTGAGATTTCAAACATGGTGAACCATTTTGGGCTGTTCAATAGGTCCATGATGCAATATATCCACCGTCACTGGCACAGACCTGGAAAGGAAACACTCAGACTTTCCAGCTGCACACTTGGAAGCAAAAGAAGTGAGATTCCTGCAGCTGGGATGAGACCAAAAGCCACTGAAGGGGGTGGGGTGGTTTCAGCGGGCTCTCCTACATTCCCAGGCCCCACTCAGTGTCACAGGAGCTCCAGGAGATGCCAAGCCTTGGCTGCCACCCCCAGTCCCCCCTCAGTACCACTGGAACCTCTGGCTGCTCTGTGCACACCAAACCCCTGGCAGGTTCTGTTTGCATCCCAGCTCCACAGTCCCTTGGAGCAGGAACACACAACACTGCTGCCAAGAGAAACATGTTGTCACCCTCCTCCTTCCACCAATACCAACTTTTCCTTCTGCAAGAATTTTAATGGAAGCCAGCACCCGAAAGAGCAAACTGCAGTTGGAACAGACTGACAGTTGGAACACTACAAGCCAGGCAGCGGCCTCCAAAAATCCTCTGGAAGGAGTGTTCCTATGCAGCAATGTAAATCTGCAAGGGAACATCCTGAGTAAAACCTGGTGCCAAGAGAAGGTGCTTTGATGCTGGTGCCCCAACTTCCAGCCCATCCATCACCTGCAGGCCCTGGTGGTGAGTTCACCCTGGCCACGCTCTGCTCCTGGGCATTGCCTTTCCCATGGCCTCTCCAGAGCAAATCTGGGGTTTAATCTGCAGGCAGCAATCCACTCCCACTCTTTTTTTTGGACAGCCTTCAAGGAGCAAGCTGAAGGCAAACTTACTATGCACAAGCAATCGTTGAGCTGCTTTGGAAGGCTAACAAAGCTCAGAGACAGCGTGGTGTGGATGCACAGACTTTGTGTGTGAGGAGTCCAGCAGCCCACACCAAAATACACCAAAAACTTGCCTCAGTGGCTGGGGGACACCCCAGCCTCCCAAAATATAGTGCACAAAAGAACCAGAACAGTCAGGAGTGCACATGCTGCCAACACTGGCAAAAGCACATTGCTAAACTTCACCTATTAAAACATTAAACTGACATAATGTTCAGTTAACCAACAGCTGAAACCCTCTCAGCACAAACCCAGACACATCCCTGCACCTCCTTCCACCTGCTGCCTGCAGGTAGCTCAGCACACACCTCCAAATGATCTGGAATAGTAAATCCTGCTGCCCACTCCCCAGCTCCTCTGGTGGCTCCCTGCCAAGGCACAGAAAGCTGTTTGTACCGAGGCAAGGGTCAATCCCAGCTCGAGGGCAGCACGCCTTGCTGCTCCAGGCTTCACAAGTCACTTCTTCAGTGCTTAAAACAACATCTCCTCCCTGAAACTATGCAAAAGGCTGGGCACTCCCTGTGCCATGGCCAGAGAATCAGAGAGCAAACAAAGCCTTTATCTCTGAGTTCTGGTGATCCCACCACTACCCACTCCATGGATATTTTGGGGGTTATTTTTTATTTTCTTATTCTTTGGGGTTTATGATATACTTGATCTCTACTTGTTCCTGGTCCAAACAGCTGCAATACTAAAACTGGAGCTTTTCAGAGAGGCAGGTGCTGCCTGTCTCTGTAAGTCCTGGGCATAAAAAGGCCATGGAGCACAGGGAACAGGCCCTGTGGGAATGCTGCCAGCCTGCTCCTGGCTCAGGAGGGTGTTTCAGGCTTGGAAATTCAAGGCTTCAAAATAACAAAGTGTCCAAACGGAGCCAAAATCAATACCCATCACAGAGACAGCTCTTTATTTATCAATACTTAGAAAAAATGATAAAGGGAAAATTCCCTTCCACCATAAAGCAGCTTATCCTGGAAAAAGGCAAGCAGACAATCCAATGGTTACTGTGAGGTTGGATTTATGGGGGTTCAGGCCAGTGATGTTTAATCAGCTAAAAGAAAAATAAAAATGGCTCTATGGCTATGGCCACAACAATGCTGTTTGCCTTCATGGGGATCCCAGGCCTTTTGGAGCTGGAAGCAGCACAGTCTGTCCCTTTGCTTCTTCATCCCTGGAGCTGGCTAAGGAACAAGTTGGGGGGAATTCCATCTGTTTCCCTCTTTTCCAATCCTACAAACTGGTGCATTGAATGTATCCATAAAACATTTCTGGTTTGCTGTACCTTAAGACAATGAATCAGAAGAACACAAAATACTTTAACACTTAAATCCAACAATTAAATAAACCCTAAATGCTGGATCTGTTGAGAACACATTTCTGGCAAACACAAACCCCAAGCACTGACCATGTTTCAGTATAATTCTGAAGTGTGTCTTCTGCAGACGAGAGATGCTTCCTACTTCAGAGGAAACCTTTATGTGAAAGGAAGAATTCAACCCCATGGGTACTAGGACATGAAATAACAGCTGCACTAAACCCAGCACTACTCAGAACCTATTCCCAAACCTTCTTCCTGTATGACTTACAGAGATGCAGTAAATTCCCAGCCCTGGGAGCTTCCAGTGCTCCTGTGGACAAGGATTTTGGGGCTGACTGCAGCCCCCTCCTCCCACTCATCCCCTGCCCCTCCATTTCACAGCTGCTTGTATCAGGTTCTCCCACTTCTGCTTTGTGAAACAAGATGTGTTGCACTGTCCCTTTCTCACAGACACTTCTCCATCCACCCTGGAACAGCAGAGCAAGTAAGATGAGAGGCTTCCACTTAAGCACCATTTATTGCTCTTTGTGCTACACTGGGTGCTCCGACACTGGTGTTTCCCTATAACCACACTGAAATTCAAGATATTTTCCTACTTCATGAGAAGCAAGGACAAGCCTCCAGCATGCAAACACTCCTCATTACACACCAGACACACCACTTGGCTTCCTTGTGCATTCTTCTCCAGGAGCCAACATGTTTGTGCCCTGTAATTTTTGTGTAATATCGTCTGAACTTTGGCTCTCTATGCACTCTGGTTACTCACAGTCACATGTTCTCTGCTCTCTCCTCCACTTTCCCATTGTTTGAACTTTGCTTGAAGCTCTTGGCCAAACCTTCTTAGAGCCCTCACATGCTGAATATGACATTTGAAAGATCAACCAACAAAAGCTGCCTCCATGTCAGATTTCAACTCTTGTTCTCCCTTTTTTGGACTGTAAATACTTTGGAGCCCTGGCTCAACAAATGCCATTTTGTCCCAGATCATACCCAGTGGAGTTATTTCATTTCCTGGGACAATTCAAGTTAATAGTTCTGGGGAAGAGCATTGCTGCTTCCTTCCTACTTACAACGTCCCAAACATTGTGGCAGTGAAACCACACCCAGTCAGCATCATAAAAAAAATTTAAGAAACTTAATTACACTTTCATCCCAAAATCCTCAGTGGCAAGAACTGTTGCCAATAAATCACTCAATGCAAGTGAAATGAATTGTTGATTAAAGCCCATTTATCACAGTTTAGCACCACAGAATTCACTCTGTCCCTCTCATATAGAGGTGCTGTATATGAAGCAAAGGTGGGTTACCACAAAGCCACACAGAAATCACTGAGGGGGGGAACCCTTTAAAATCTTCACAATGACAAGAAGAAAATAGACTCTCTCCTTTCCTCTCACACCCCAAAGGGTGTATCCAAAACCAGAGCTGGGTCATGAGCACTGCCTGCATTTCTAAGTCACCTAAAGCACCATCAACACAATGACAAAATAAGGATGAGTCACTTCAACTGCTTTAGGCCCATCAGACCTCCCTGGATATTAATTACTCCACTGCCCTGTGCAATCCTCCCGAGCACGAAGGATATTAAGATGTCAGCATCCATACAGTGCCCATTCCTGATGGAATGAGTGGTTTCTTTGATGAACAGCCCTAAGTTATCCATGTATTATTCCCAAAGAAAATGTGGCAGTCTCCCACCCAGCAGCTGGGCCAGAGAGCTCCTGGGACACAAAGGAGCAGGACAATGGGAGTGTGGGGGACACATTCAGGACCCCTGCCCTCAGCTGTGCCTGGGCTCCAGCAGAGAGAGCCCTGTCACACCAGCCTGGTGTTATTAACAGCAGAGAGGATAAGGGGAGTTAAAAGCCCAACACAAGTCAGACAGCAAGAGCCCAGGACTGGAAAACGCTCCAATCACAAGGGACAACGCCTTCAGTGCTGTGAATGGAGCAAAATAGGAAAAGATTCTGGCACAAAACCCTGCAGCTCTGCCTGGGAGCATGAAAGCAGGGCTGGCTGGGGAGGGAATGGGCAGAATGCAGCTGCTGAGACGTCACAGCAGAAACAACCTATTTACATCCCTCCTGGATTGCAGCACTGGCTCAGGAAGGCACTCAGCAACGCTGCTTCGTGAGACCACGCCAATAACAATCCAAAGAAAGCAATTTTGCAGAAAAGCCTTACTATACTCACTGTTATTATTTCTTAAATGCACTGGAAAAGAGCACAGCATGATCATGACTGCTTAACTGCACTTGAAAAGAGTGAGGTGTGCTCCTTAAGATATTCAAAATTTAGTTTTATGCTAGGAGAGTACCAGAAAAAGACTCAAAAAAATCACATTTATATTGCATTTACCTTAGAAAATGGAATTTTAAAACATTAAAAGCAAACCAGCACCACTTTTTCATATTCTATTTATCCATCAATTCAATCAATAAATCTTAAACTCCAAAAACATAACATCAAGCCATAAAATTCAGGGTTGTTACCCACAAGTATCACTTGAAAGCATTTAACCAAGCCCACTCCCAAAAGCCCTGCAGGCATTAGGCTGAGAACAGCAGCTGAGACACAGGAATATCCAAAAAGATAAATTGAGTCCCCCCCCCCAAAAAGGCCATTTTCTAGTGTGGATAAAGCCAGGGCAGGCCACATGAGCTGCAGATCCCAGAATGTTTTGCTCCCGCGGCTGGGAAGCACAGCTGACATTTCCTGCTGCCCTCCCGGGATGGGTCAGCACAGATGCAAGGTCTGAGCACAGGGAACTGGAGCAGCATCTGAGCACAAGGGAGCAAATGCCATCTTGCCAAATTCTCCCTCTCTGCAGGCACACAGCATGCCCATGGAGCAGGGGAAAAACCCTCTGATTCCAGAATGAATATCCTGTTAAAACTGAAATCTCTTCTAGAGGAGATGGAGCAAGTATAAAATCTTGAGGTGGATAAGGCACCCTCACATCCATCCCCTTTTCCCAAAGCTGGCTCCCAGCACTCTTGCCAACATCCCACATCCAGGACTCCTGGGTGAATGCTGCCTGTCCAGCACAGGCACAGTGGCCAAGAGGCCAGGAATGGCTCTGCTGAGCCCTGATGGAGCACCAGCCTCTTGCCTGACCCAAAGACCAGGAATTTCAGCAATCCACCATCAACACTCATCCCATGCTGTATTTAGTTCTCTCTTGACAAACCTCTCCAGACGTGCTGGTTTCACTTCTCTGTGCAGGGCCTGAGGGTGAGACACCCACCACCTGCAGTGGCACATGTGGGACAGGCAGGATCAAAACTCATTCCAGGCATGGATGAGATACAAGAGGTACAAGTGCCAAGGTCTGCTCTGATTTATCTGTGGGGCTCTATCACCAACATCACCGCTGACCTCACAGCGAGTTTCAGCCAAGAGCAGTGGGGGAAGGAAGGTGTTTAAACCCAAATGCAGCTCCCCATGACTGATTGTTGTGTTTATTACACACAATCAAAATATAATGGGTTTCTAATACCTCTGCAAGATCCACACCTCCCTACGCAGGCTGACTGCAGATCTCAGTAGTAATTCAAGCTGCCCTTTGCAGCTCAGCAGGGCCTGATGACTCTATACCATGGAAGGGCTCCAAAATGTAATTGATGCAGACAACCATGTTGGTGTTTAGAAATGCATCCAAAGAACTCAAAAACAACTCCAGGAAAGTGTGGCTTACAGCGTTTTTTGAATATTCATTATACACCCAGCAAAAAATACATTTTTAAGACCAACATGCACCTAGGAGATGGCTCCATCCAATCCTGGAAACGTTCTTGGATAATTATAAAGGCCACATGGGTTCTCAAAGCTATAAAAAGCAATACAAAAGCAACTTTGTATTGGCACCTGAAAAGCCTTTGTTAATGCTTCCCAGAACAAAATCATCCTTTTTCCTGTTGTTCCCTGCAGTGTCTGTAAAGACACGCACAGAAAAAAATATCACAGATTCTTTCCTAGCAACGCAGAGGTGAAGCATTCCCAAACAACACGTTCTCACTGCCCTCCACACACCGGGAATTGCTTCCCCAGACCTTTCCCTGGAGTACAAGTGGGAAGTATGGACACAGCACATCTGCACACCCCCAGAAACAGCTGAATATTTACAGTCAACATCTTGTGAAAGCTGCAGCAAAACCTCATTTTCAGCAGACACACACATCAATTATTCCGAGAGTACTTAACAGGAAAATCCTCTCAAGTCAATACAACAAAAGCAATCACTCGAGACTTGGAGATGAATTTAAATTGGCACAGTTTGAAAGAAGCACCTTGGAATTGCACATTGAGAAGCTGATGGCACCTTTTGTTTACCAAACTAAGAATTAATTTTGACAAAACTCTTCCTGCTAAGTCCAAAAACACTGAAAACTCACTCAGCAGAACACATTTAAGACTAGTCACAGGTCAAGCGGTTTAAACCAGGAAAACGTGCACATAAATACCCACTTAGAGCTGTCCAAACAAAAACATGCTCTACAGTTCAGAGATAAACAGCTTGTACCACACAAGGAGTGGGAGCCAGAGGCAGGTCTCTGCTTTGCATACTTTGGCAGCAAACAAGAACAATTTCGTGTCTTTCAGATTCCTTCTGCTGCACCACCAGCAGCTGTGGATCTGTTCCAGCACACGAGGGATGCTCTGCAGCCCTTCAGCCAAGCTCTACCCAAGAGCCAGCACCAGCCTCACTCACCCAATTCTCTCTTTGTCATTTTTAATGTGCCCTGATGCAGAAGTTGCTGCAGCTTTTAGCACCCACATCTTCATGGCTAACCAGGACCTTCAAACAACCAAAGAACCATGGAAGGGGTTGGGTGGAGAAGGACCTTCAAGATGACCTTGTTGCATCCCCTGCAGGGGACAGTCTTCCACTATCCCACGGTGCTCCACCTGGCCTTGGACACTTCCAGGGATGGGGCAGCCTCAGCTTCTCTGGGTAAGCTGGGCCAGGGCCTCACAGGGAGGAATTCCTTCCCAACTTCCCATCTAACCCTGCTCTTTGTCAGTGGGAAGACATTTCCCTTATCCCGTCCCTCTGTCCCAAGTCTCCCTCCAGATCTCCTGGAGCCCCTTTAGGCCCTGAAGGGGCTCTGAGCTCTCCCTGGAGCCTCCTCTTCTTCAGATGAGCACCCCCAGCTGTTCCAGCCTGGCTCCAGAGGGGCTCCAGCCCTCAGAACAGCTCCATGGCCTCCTCTGGACTCACTCCAGCAGCTCCATGTCCTTCCTGTGCTGGGGACAGCTCTGCAGGTGGGATCTCACCTGAGCAGGGCAGAATTTCCCCCTCACCTGCTGCCTGTGGTTGGTTCCTGGGCTGCCAGCAAAGCTGAGTCACTGAACTTCTCATCAAACAATCCCCCCTGTCCTGCTCCTCAGAGCTGCCTTCAATCCATTCTCCCCCAGCCTGGATTTGTGCTTGAAGTGACCCAGGTGCAGGACTGTGCTCTTGTCCTTGCTGAACTCCATGAGGTTCACACAGACCAACCTCTCCAGCCTGTCCAGGTCCCTCTGATGTCCCTTCCCTCCCGTGGGTGACCACAGCAGACAGTACAAGGCAAAGAGAAACCACCCTGGTGGAACAGGGTGCCAATCATGTAATATCCAAGGTCTAATCTATTTACCCCTATGAACTTCCAAGCTTCCATAATATTATCTGCCTTTGCTTTCTTCCTACAGTGTCTGACTTGATAAAGAATTGTTTCTAAACCAAAATCTCACAGACAATCTCCCTCAGGAGCACATTAACAGGATTCAAACTCCATTCAATACTGTTATCAATGACCAGAGGAAACAAGAGCACCTGCAGCTCAGTTTGCAGATCAGATCCCAACAAAGAGGGAGCAACAGTGAGGATGTGTTGGAACAGAGCAACCTGACCCATGTAAGAGTGGCTTCAACTCCCTAACACCACGTCTGCTTTCACAGAGCCCTGTACAAACACAGCCACAGCACAGGGATGCATCCAGCAGGCTGAGAAATCCCAGTTAAAACCTCCTCACACAACATGGCAACAGAAAGGATAAAAATACAGTCCAAGGGTGTGCAACAAAGGAAGGGCAAACACAAAAAAAGCAGTAAATAGATGTTTATCTCTCAGTAAAAAAAAAGATGTTTATCTCAGTATGTTATACCAGGTAAGAGTCTGTTTTAGACTCCTCTGAGCAAGTTTTCCAATTACAAGTGTTAACAATTTAGGATGCAGAAAGCTGTAATTACACAGAGAACAATAACAGAATTCAGAGCCATTATGGCTCTCAGAAGCTAAAATTGAGCAGAAATGCTGTATATGACTTCACATAAGAGGACAAAGAGTAGTAATGTGTGCTTTGGTGCAGCAGAGAAAGACATAAAGCTCAGCAAAGAGCTAAAAATAAAGAAAATCTAGAAGAAAAATTAAGGAAAATGCAGCTTTCAATGGCTAAACTACTAGAACAATCTACAAAGCAAAATGTTCCCCATCACCAGTTGTCTTCAAGGGAGAGATTCTGCAGCCAAACACAAACTCCTGGGCTCAGAACTGGGTCAAAATGGGAACTGAAACTTAAGTGATACCTGGATTATTAAAGCCACCATCCTAATATTAACTTCTGGCTTTAAATGGCCAAAATCTCAAATTAACTGCCCATAGAGTTGCCTGAAGGGAGAAAGCAGCAAGAATTACTAAAACTTTAAAACCATGTGGTAGGAGAAAAGCTTCTGTCAACTGAGGAAGTGCTGCCCTAGAACTGCAGCAATGCTTTTTATCAGATGAGCTCCACATTCCCACCCGAGAGTGGCAGGAGCCTGGGTAGAGGGGTGGATTTTGTCTTGGAGAAGGTGACTCAGAAGAAGCTGAGGCAGCTCAACCATGGCTTGTAGGACTGTAGGATCAAGTGTTTCCCTTCCCTTTCACTGGGCCTCAGCAATGGAGACCATCACTGTAGGAGAGAAGTGACAACACAGACTGGGGGAAGGCACAACCAAGACAGGAAAGGTCTATATAAAATCACCTCACCACATGAATCCCAGAAATCCACACTGAAGTTCAGACCCTACTGTGATGTTCTAAAACTGGACCAATACCACTTGATCTACTTTAGAACACATTTCCCCCAGTCCTCTCCCCCCCTCCTCGCTCACACAGGGAGGTTAAAAAAATCAGTCACAGTTCTGCTGTTCCTGCTTTGCTCAACTGAAAGGTCAGAACGTCCTGCCAAGGAGGTAAGAGCTCTATTCTTCCTGTGCTGGGCCCACACCCGAAATATAACCTGAATCAAATGATAAATTAAGATCTCAAAACAATTCTAATCGATCTTCTAAAATCTCAGATTAATTCTTCAGTTAGAAAACAGCCCATGGAAAGGCAGAGGCTGCCTCCTGACTGCTTGCAGCTACTCCTGCCAAAGGCAAACTCACACCCCAGGATCCTGATCAGCTGAAAGCTCAGCGTAACAGATTTTGCAGATTCCTCGTTCCCCCACATTAAGTTTTTCTTTTCCCAATTAGTAAAGGCAGGCAGAGAAAATGCCCCTCTTTATCTCTCTGCAGGGCATGAGCTCCCAGTGCCACATCACCCCGAGCAGCTGGTCCTGCTGAAGGACATGAAAACCAAATGCACTTCCCTTAGGCAGCACCTGGGAAGTGAAGGGAGGCTGCAGCCATGGGCACACTGGTTAAGGATGGATTCTAAACCCCCTCGCTGCTGGCCCAGCTGTCCAGCAAAGCGCTGCCTAAGCTGCTTGGGAACAGAACTTATCCCTGACATTCTGCCAATTAAAAAGCACAAAATCCCCCTGCCAGCAGTGCTCAGCTCAACCTGCTGGAAGCAGGCAGGGCCAGAAGCACAGCGATGTGCTGGCTTAGCTCTTCAAATCCTTTGTGGAGGGAAAGAAAAATAACCACCTATCTTCTTGGAATTAGCAGGCATACCCAAGCTGAGATTCAGACTGGTCACACTTCCACCCAGCAGGGAAAAGCAGGCATGGCTCTTCCTGCTGGGTGGAAGTGTTATTCCATTGCACAGACTACACAACAGCACAAAAACAAGAGACAGAACAGCCTGTGTTCCGTCTGGCTAATGATGCCAGCAAGTGCAATGTACGTAGGAAGAGGAAATTATTGTACACATAGACACATATGGCTGGTAATATTTCTGCTTCAACAATGAAAAGGAGAAAAATGCAGCAAGAAAACATTTTCTCAACATCTGGGAGTAAGTGGGAGCTCCACTGGATTTCAGGGAGACATCCATGATATTTATTCTTTGAGCTTGCATACCTGATCTGAAGAATAAAATCATTGCAAATGCTTTTAAAATAGCACTAAAAATATATATATTTACTTATTGCAGCAGTTTCATATGTCCATACAGCTTTCATTAATGCTCCTACAATATTCTGTTAGCATCATCTACAGCTATTGTTCAGAATTCCTCAAAGTTATGGTGGCTCCCATTTGTCTCTGCCAGGGAAGCCCATCAGTCATGGGGACAGTGGCACAGACAAGTGACAGAGCCCATAACAGATTCCCCAGCCCTTCAAGAAATAAGCTTGTCAGAAACTCAAAAATAACCTCTCTTGGATAGGTTGGGATTTATTTGGATAAACCACCCAAGACTCCACTTGCCATTGCAGAATCTAGAAGAGAGGAAAGAGAAGGAAGGTCAGGGATATCCCAGGAAGGTCAGGGATATTCCTCTCCTCCATTAATCCATTTCCCTGTCCAAGGCTCCCAAACGAAGTCCTGTGCTGGCCTGGGAAGGGAAAATCCCCAGGACAGGCAGAGCACAGCTCAAGGCCTTAGTATGGAGCTGCCCTCAGATTCAGCACCTGCAAAAGACACTCAAAACCAGGGGCTTTCCAAGTTTCTCTAAGGTTTCAGAGCTTAAAGCAAAAAGGGAAGAGGATCTAAGCCTTTAGTGTGGCTTCTAAAGCTACAGAGCACAGCAACAGCACAACAATTCTGTGAGGAAAAGCCCAAGAGCTGCCTAATAGCTCACTGCAGTGATATCCTCCAGTGCCACTCCTGCTCCTTTGGCAATTTCAACTTCCAAACTGCCCTCAGCTTCAAGGTTCCTTCCACCTCTCCAACACAGAGAGGAGTCCCTACAATTTCACCTATACAATCATTCTCCTCTCCCTCCACACCAGGACCTTCATCCTTAGGGATATATGACTTTCCTATCCTTACACAAGCCACTCTTCTCCCTGGAACTCCCTGGGAGGAGCATCACTCCCTCTGCAGCTCTCTTCAGCCACATCACTGTGGGAAGATCCCTCACTCCTCTTATCTCTCCAGTTCTCGGCTGATCCCTCTGCACAACCCAGCAGAACCCTTCTCCCCTGAGCACCTTTCAAGCACTACAGACCATGGACACCCTCTCTTTCTCAGCTGATTTAGGTCCTTCCCTCCTGATTTTCCTGCAGTGCTGTATGTTTCCATTCCAGCCTCCCTGATAGCACTGATCTTTCTTCAGTCAGGCACAGGGGAGGGAGGAACAGCTCCCAGCAGCTCTCACCTTTAATCCACTTTTCCCCAGCATATCAGAAGGTCAGAAACCCGAGGATCACCTCTGCTAACCCTGCACTGCCAGCTCTTCCCTGCCTACAGTGCTCAATCTGCACTCTTGCCAAACTGATCCTCCCAAGCCAGACTCTTTCCAGCTTCTCTCCAGAAAGGCAGCTGATAATGATGAGAACTCTGAAATGCTTTTTTTTCATCCAGTGACTTTTTCATTAGCCACATCACTAATCCCAAGATATGTGCCTTCCTTCCAAACAGCTAAAAGGTTCCTTTGACCTATACTCTTTACTCCCAACCTTTTGCTCCTCTCCCCACACTGCTACACATCCTTTCACTTTGAGATCACAAGTAGATCACCCTAGAACAAAACCCAAGAGCTCTCCTCAGCCTCCCTCCCCACACTGCATCCATCCCTGATCAAGCTGTGTAATTTTAGAGCCTGTCTCCCTCTGGCCATGCTCCCTGGGACTCGCCAGCCTGGCAGGGACATGGATCACATCCAGAGTCACACCTGCTCCAAGGACAGAAATTTCACCTGCCAAAGAGCTACAGCTGTGTGAAAAGGGCATCCCTAACACCAAGAGAAACACTTCTGGTTTTGCTATATTTGCACACCAGGATTTTCTCCAAAGGCACAAATGGGTGTATTTTCTACCTATGGCCACAGCAGCCCTGCAAATACCCAACACAGCATGCATTTCCTGTATTCCACACCCATGTTACAGCTCAAGCAATCTCTGTCTCAATACAGAGAAGAAAACTCAAAAGTCTTCTCTGAAAGTGATTTTCAACCTTATTTTTCCTTCTTCTTCAGCCAAAAGCTTTCCTCCATCAATATACTGTGGGAAAACTGTTAGATTGCCCAGCTGTCAGGGGTAGGTGCACAGGCCCCTGAGCTCCCAAAATTCAGTGTGACCTTGTCCCAGTCCCCCTCAGATCTTCTCTTCCATAGCTGTTTTCACCTTCAGTCCTCTGCAGCCTCAACCAGCTCCAAACTGCTCCTCCCAGGGGAGCAATTCCACTTTTCCCTCACAGGAAGCTTTAACACAAAATAAAATGTGTCTCTTCTCCCTGGCATATTTTCAGGCAGGGAAGAACAGAGCAGTGACCCTTCCATAAAACCAAACTCTATCATTTTATTTTTCACTCCAGTCTATGGGAAGGACAAGGAAAGCCTGGTATTTAGCACAGATAAATCCCAATTTAGAACAGTGTCCTTTTTTAAAGTCAAGGGTTGTGACTTCAGTTATTGTCCCCAGGCACACTCAGCAGCTTCCAAGATCTTGGGATCGGGTAATGGAGCTGAGTTTCCTCCCTGACATCACCACACACTCCCCCAGTGTGTCCAGAGCCACGACACACTAACAGGTTTTGCCACTACAATTATTTTTCTTGCCATGGGGTTTCCCCACAAAGGGACAGGAACAAGGACACGACTGCAGAGCTCACCTGTTCCCTGGGCACAGCCACAGTACCCTACTTGGTTTGGGTTTCCCATCTCTCCCTTACCAAAGGATTACAAGAAATCTGTTTCAAGCCCAAGATCTGGCTCGCTCCACTTCCTGAAACACAAACTTCAAAGCCAAATAGACTATTCCAGTGTTAATTATGGCTCATTTCTTCATTGAAGGAAATGAAGGATGCAAACAAGTCCACGTTTGGGGCTGTGGCAGGAGCCAAATCTCCATCCTCAGAGATGCACACAACCACGCTGGTATTTATTTTCTTGTGTGTTTCTAGCATAGTTTAGTGACAATTTTTGAAGCGTGCATCCCTTATAACATCCAGAAACAACATAAATTAGTCACTCCTGGATGTCCTGACTGCTTCCAAGACTGCACCTTAATGCCAGATGAAGCAGAATTACGCAAGCTGCACATTATAAAAACTCTCCCAGGTCTTTGGGTGAAAGGCCCGAGTGTGGATGAACAGCACCATTCCAAGGCAGGCTCCCGAAACAAGGACCCACAGAACAGCTCATCCACGACTCTCCTCGAGCAGCGTTATCCTCGCTCCTTTTGTTTTCCTTTCTAACCCCGAGACTCTCTCAGGCTGAAGTCAGAGAACAACATGTCATTGTTCGAGCTTAATGAGTCAACGTTAATTTCCCCATTGTTTATTTAAACCCCCTTTCAAACAGCATCAGTAGCGTTAATTACGTTGAAATACTGATGTTTTGGCGAGGGGGCCGGGTGTGAGAAGGAAGAAGCGTTTTTACCACAGACAAGGGGGTCGCTGGCAGATGTTCGTACGGCGCGGTGCGGGTCTCGGGGGGAGTGATCCGAACCCTCACCGAGGGTGGGTGATTCCCCTCATCGAGGGCATCGTTCCCTCACCGGGAAGGAGCCCAAGCCCTCCCGGGGGTGGTCGGTCCCATCACTGCAGGAGGGTTGATCCCCTCACCCTCTTCCCCTGCGCGGGATCGGCCCCTCGCCACCACCGGCACAACACGCCGCCCGCTGCCCCCCGTGCCCGGGCAGCCCTCCCGAGCCGCGGGTCACCCTGACAGCCGGCCCCGGCCCCCCACGCTCCCCTCGGTGCCGCTCCCCGCCGCGGCGCAGCGCCGGGCCCGCACACAAAGCCCCGGTGGGGGGGTGGGGAGAAGGCGGCGGAGCCCAGCCCGAGGAGCCGCGGCCGCACGAGGCGGCACGAGGGAAGTACCTGGAAATCTCTGTCCTCGTTGAAGCGGGAGAACCTGTCCGCCATTTCGCGCCGGCCCAGCCCGGCCCGGCCCCGCTCCGGCCGCCGCCGCCTCCGCCCTCAGCGCCGCCCGCCTGCACCGCCCCCGCCGCACCGCGCATGCGCCGCCCGAGGGTCACGTGCGCGGCAACGTGGGTCACGTGATCGGCAACGACGGGGGTCCCTCACGGCAGCGCCAACGCGCGGAGCGGAGTGGCTGCTGCAGCGGGACCTGGCGGGGCGGCGGCGGCAGGACCGGCCTGGAGACAGCGGCACGCCGGGGGTCGGCACGCCAAGGGGCGGAACGGGCTCGCACGGCCGGCCGCGCCCTCAGGGCTCCGCTGCGGCAGGTCACGTCCCGCCGAGCCTCGCTGCGCGTCTGACTGCAGATGGCAGCGCGCATGCCCGCCCCGGCAGCCAGTGGGGGCGCGAGCGGCGGCACGCGCGCGCCGGACAACCAATGAGGGCGGGAGTAGCGCACGCGCCTGCCTAGCAGCCAATTAGGGCGCGAGCTACTGCGCAGCGCGGGGCACCATTTCCCACCCGCTGCAACGCGCATGTGCAAAGGCGTCACACGGCGAGGGCTCGACATGGAGAGCGCGAGCTCCGCTTCAGCCTTCCCGCCCTCCCGGCTCGAGCCAATGGGAGCTGCCCCAGTCGCTTGAATGATGGACATGTGAGCCAATGGGAGCGCGGGCTCGCCACCGCCCCCCAGTGTGCGCAGCGGGCCGTGCCGCCTGCTGGCGCGGCGCATGCGCAGAGCCGGCTCGGCGGGGCCCGCGCGGGGGTGGCTGAGGGCGGCCCGGGGCCCCTCGGCGCTGGGAGCGGCCCGGGGCCGGTGAGCCCTCACGGGGATCGCAGAAACCGCACCCAGCTCTGAGGTGGTGCCCAGCACTAATCCTGAGCGCATCGCGGTGCTCAGAGCCAGCCCCGCGGTGCAGCCCAGCGCCCGACAGAGCCCCGTGCTCGTATCCCCGGCTCCTGCCGCAGCCCTCAGGCCGGGCTGTGAAGGCCTCTCCTCTCCCCTGAGTGGGAAGTGTGTGCCCCAGCCCTGCCCTCTGCAGGCCACAGCTGCAGGGCCACGGATAGTACCCTGGGGCTGGGGACTGGTGCTTGGTCAGGGTCTGGAGTCTGGGCCTGGTTTAGGATCGGGGTCGGGTCTCGGATCCAGATCTGGGTCTGGATTTGGGGGCCAGGACTGGGGGCTTGGGGCTGTTTGATGGATTTGGGGACCAGGACTGGGGGCTTGGGGCTGTTTGATGGATTTGGGGGCCAGGACTGGGGGCTTGGGGCTGTTTGATGGATTTGGGGACCAGGACTGGGGACTTGGGGCTGTTTGATGGATTTGGGGGCTGTGAAAAACTCCAGTCACTTTTCACAGGGGCCTTGGCTGGGTTTGGTGTCAGGGGATGGGGTCTAGGGTCTAGGTCTGGGTCTGGATTTGTGGGCAAGGTTTGCATTTGGTCTGGGTTCTGGGTCTAGGATTTGGGTCTGGTCTGCAGAGGTCTCTGTTTCGCCATCCCCCAGCACAGCTGTCACCAGCTGTCTCTGAGCACCGTGCCGTGTGTCGCCGGCCCTCCGCCTGCCCTGACAGCAGGAAAAACGGATCCCATCTGTCTCTCCATTCATTGCTTTCCCTCTCTCCGGAGCAGCCTTTCTGCCCGGGCCCTGCTGCCCTCTGCTGCCTGTCAGGGCCGGGTGAGGGAGAGGAGTTTGGGATCAGGGCTGTCTGCAGTGTGTTCTCTGAGCCTCCATGTGCCACCAGAGCTGTCCCTGAGGGGACACCTGTGCCCTGCCCAGCGAGGCAGTGAGTCCTGAAGCACTGTTTGTGCTTTGTGCTCCACGGGGTAGCTCTAGACACGATTTGTTCCTCCGGTGAGCCAGGCTGGCCTGTGCTGCCAGAACTCCTGCATGGAACATGTGTTCCCTCACTTGTTAGGAGGGAATGCTGTGCTCAGCCTGCTGCCCCACCACAGCAGCCCTGTGGGAATTCCCCCAGGATATCCTGGAAATAAAAACCTCCCAGGAAAGAGAGCTGCTGGATGCCCCAACCTTGGCAGTGTTCAAAGCTGGGTTGGATAAGGCCTTGAGCAGCCTGGGTATGGGACTATCCCTACCCCTAATATCTATGATTCTAATCTTGCCTCTCTCCTGGGACCAGCCAGCCCTGTGTGCTGAGAAGGGCTTGGTGGCTGTGAGCTGGGACTTCTGCAGTGCAGAGTGGCCCTGTTTCTGTCTGTTTCTTGCTGGGCAGCACCATGATTGAATTTGCTCCTCATTGCCCTGAGAACATCCTGCTGGATGCTCTGCCTGTCTGTTTCACTCAACTTCCCACAAAAACCCCAGTGTCCATGTCAGGTCTGCGGTTCCCTCCTTATCCTCCCAAAGCACAAGGTAGGTCCACATTGGCAGGACTGGACCTGGTTCCCCTGCCTAGGAGCCTGACCCATGTGGGACACCCCTGTGGGTGACTCAGTCAAATGTCCTGCAGCCCAGCCCACCCATGGGTCCTGGGTGGGCACCCTTGGGCCCATTGCAGGGGCTGTGCCCACAAGGGAGCTCCTGACCCACCCAGGTGGTCACTGGGACCCCTGGACCCCCACCCACCATGCGGTGCTGAGCCAGACAAGGCCCTGCAAGGAGATGGGGCTGTGTCAAGCCAGGTGGGATGAACCTGGAACAGGGAATGTGGGGACCCCTGGGGAGGGTGGCAGCTCCCCTGGCAGGACCCAGCTGTGCTGGTGTCCTTTGCCCCTTCTCAACATCCCCCACCCCACTGGGTGCACAAAGCTGGTGCTCATCATCACCCATGGCTGGGGGGAACCCAGCTCTGCCTGCCTGGGCTTTGGGAACCTCCAGGGGTGCTGAGCTCACAGCAAGGATGGTCCTGGGGCCCAGAGTGCTGCCCAAGGCCTCTCAGCCCTGCCTGTTTCACTTGGTGCCGGAGGGGTGAGCTGAGTCCCTGGGTTTCCTGCCCGGGGTGCTCAAGGGGTGCAGTGTCCCCAGGCCAGGGGACCCCAGAGCCCAGCATGGGCAGAGGCTCCTCACTGCAGGACCAGGAGCTGCTGCTGCATTCACCAGGGCCCCTCTTCTCTGAGGGGCCCTCTCTGGGCTGTGCTCCCCAGCCCTGCTGCCACAGGAGCAGGAGGGAGGCCGGGAATGAATGCCTCCCCACTTGGCATCTCCCTGTGCCAAGGGCCTCTGCTGCTGGGGACGTGTGCCCTCCAGGACCTGTGGCTTTTGGGGGACACATCTGCCCCCCTCTGGTGCCCTCTAGCCTGGAGGGACTGGCACAGGGACAGCTCTGTGTCCTACTGGGCACAGGGGCAACTCAGTGTCCTTGTTGGGAACAACTTCATGCACCGTCAGACACAGGGACAGCTCAGTGTCCACAATGGGGACAACTGTCCCCACTGGGCATGGGGAAAGCTCCATGTCCCTGTGTCAGCTCTGTGCCCCCACTGGGTGACTCTGTGTCCCCAGTGGGCTGGGGACAGTTGGAATGGCTGTGTGACACCCTGGAGTGTGACACTTCTGGTCACACTGAGCCCACCCCTCCCTACAGGGGGGTTTGGTGGGTGCTGGGGGACAGATGGGCACTCAGGGGACCCTGAGAGTCACCACGGGCCAGTGGCATGGGCTCACTGATGTCCCCACAGCCAGCCCTGACACAGGAGGGTATAAATAGCAGCTATGTCACCTCCTGTCACATGCCCAGTGCTGGCAGGTCCCCTGCCCCCGGCTGGGGGCACAGCTGTTCCTGGGAGAGGGAGGGATGGCCAGAGGGGCACCCCATCCCTCCTGCACTTCCACCACCCCACAGACCTGCCACAGTTCCTGGGGGACATCCAGGGGTCCAGGCTGTCCCTGTGGGGACATCACTGTCACTGCCCTGGGGACACTGACCCCAACCCAGCACAGGGACAGAGCTGAGATGGTTGGACCATGCCCACCCCACCAATATGGGGACCTATTGCCAGCTCCAGGTGTTTCCCTGGGGACTTAAAGGGCACTTCCAACCCCAAAGCAGAGCCAAAAGGGAAATTTGTGCCCATTTCCCCCCTCCCCTCCCCGCTGTGATCCCGTGCACTCTGTGGGCAGAAATGGTCACTGCGGTCTGGGGCGGCTCTAAAAATACCCGAGCCCTGACAGTGACAGCTGCAGCCAGGCCAGGGGGGCCCACAGCGGGGGCTGCCAGCCCCGTGTCCCCTCCCTGCAGGGACAGCCCTTGGCTCTTCCCACACACACACACACACACACATTTCTCCGTTTCGGAGTCCCCCGGGGTCCCGTCCTGCTGCCCTGGTGTCCCAGCAGGACGGTGCCATGGGGCAGTGGCTGTGTGCCCACCGTGCCCACGCTGTCCCTGCGGCCTGGCGGCCAGCACGCAGCCGTGGCAGCCCGGTGGCTGTGGCTCTGGCTGTCCCCAGGCCTCCCCGAAGCCCCTAATCCATCTCTCGCAGCAGGAGATGCCTAAGCTGCCTTTTCATGCCGGCTCCTCCGCGCGCGGGCTCGCGCGCTCTCAATGCCGGCGCTGGCAGGAGATGTGTCCGACAAGCTGAGGGGATCCTCCCCCGCCAGCAAGGTCAAGGTGTGCTTAAGCCACTTTCCCCATGCCTGCCCCGGTGGGCTTTGTGCCCCACTAGCACCAGGGGTGGTTTTGGGGGACAGCACAGCTTTGGGGTCCCACCACCCCGAGGGATCCAGGTAGGCAGACCCATATTGTGGGGGGGCTCATTCCCCAGCTCAGTCTCGGGGTCACCCACCAGCCCCCTGATCCCAGCTGGGGACCCTCTGTGGTCCTTGGCTAAAGCTGTGCTCGCTGCCAACCAGGCTGCCCCCAGGGCTTGGCTCACCCCACACACAGCCCAGGGCTCATCTCTGCCCCCAGCCCCCCTGGGCAGGGCTGCCCACAGACCCCTCCCACACACGGAGCCACTGCAGACCATCAGACCAGTTCAGACCAGTACAAACCAGGCCTGAGCACTCCTCTCCCTGGCCCAAAGAGTAGGGAGCACACGTGTGTGTGTCTGCACACGTGTCTGTGTGTCTGGGCATGCAGGGCCCATGCCCAGGACCCCATGTCACTCCTGTTCCCTTGGTGACAGACCCCCGTCCTCTGCTGGCACCTCGCGCCTGCCGCCAGCCAGGGCCTTTGTGCCTGGTTTTAATTAGAGGCTCTTAAGTGTGAAACAAAGCCGAGTGCAGGGCCAGGGGGCCCTTCCCTTCCTCTGTGCTCCTGGGGGACCCCCGAGGTCCCCATCCTGCCTGGCATCGCCTGCCACAGCCCCTCCATTCCCCACTTGTGCTTTGCCGTCCCCTGTGCCCATCCCTAAGGGACACTTGCCAGTGCCCCCTGGAAGTACTGCCCTTCAGAGTGGTGCTGGCCACCAGCTCTGCGTGGGGCCACGCGCAGGGCCTGTGCCAGATGTGGTGCCACCCCCAGTGTCACCCCCAGGGGACCTGTCCCCAGGGAGGGGGCTCAGAAAGAGGCCACCACTAGGGTTCTGCTGGGGGTGAGATGGGTGTTCCCAGCTGTGTCCCCCATCCCTGGCTTTGATGGGTGCAGGGAGGACCCCACAGGCATCCTGGCACCTCATGGTGCTGGGGGAATCCCAGGAAGGGGGACTGCATGGGCACCATGTCCTGCTCTATGAGGGACACAGGAGCCACCAGACCTTTGGAGGTGGTGGTACCCATGGGCCTCCCCCTGGGGACCCTTGGCTGTTTGGAGCAGGGGACTGCCAACAGTGGGTGCTCACCAGCATCCCCCAGTGCCGTACTGAGATGAGTGAGAGTGGAGCAGTGGGAGGATTGGGGCTCCTGGGTGCCCCTCACCATGAGCAGCTCTGTGAGGACACGAAGGGGAGCTGCGGGGAAGAGCTGGGTTTGGCCTCATACTCCCAGGAAAGCCCGGTCTGGGCAGCACCCACCCTCTCCCACTGGGTGCAACACTTTTCTTCACAGTGTTCCCTCCGCCCAGGACACCAAGCCCAGACCCCCCTGGGAAGTTTTGGGGAGGGGGCAGCACCCTCTACCACCCCTCATGCAGGGGCCTGGGGATGGGGCTGGGAGCCTGGTGACAGGGACAAGTGATATCAACAGGATTCCCTGGCCACCCTGAATGTTCCTGGGAGGGGACATCCCTGAGTGGGCAGGATCCCACTGGCTGCTTCCCTGGGGTATCCCCTGACACCGCCAGCCCACCCAGGGGTTCCTCTCAGGGCTGACTGGTGGATCTGCTCTGGGTTTTGCCCTCCCCAGGAGGGCTCGGCACCCACTCTGGGTGGAACTATGTCCCAGTGTGTCCCTGGAGGCTCTGGGGACCCTTGTCCCGAGGCACCAGCGCCCAGGAGGACAGGGAGGATGGGGACAGCCTCTGCAACCCCTTCTGAAAGTGAAACCCCTCTATCTCCAGAAAGAGTCCAAAATCTGAAGCGTTTAGGAAGCCAAGATCCACGTGGCTGTGCAGACACCCTTGTACCGCTCCGTCCCTGTCGCTGTGGGCCTGCGGGACATGATGGGGACATCCAACCAGACTGTGCCGCCACAGGGCCGGAGCGGGAACGGGAGCGGGAACGGGAACGGGAACGGGCCGGAGGCAGCGCTGGCCGGGCTCCAGCCTCTGTCCGCCGCCTCCCGCCCGGGACCACCGGACACCCAGCGACCCCCGGGGCCCAAAGGCAGCACAGCACCCCTGGGTGCCCCATCGGGGACAGCCGGCCCTGGCTCCCATCTCACCGCCTCACCCCACGGCAGCCCCGGAGCCTCCGCCATCCCCGGAGCGGGGAGAGCCCCCGGCAGCCCCGCCGGGACACCCGGCACGTCCGGCCCGGGGAGGCTGGCGGAGAGGGGGGCCCTGCAGCATCGTGTGTCCCGGCTTTCCCCCCCAGGCTTTGATTTTGGAGCCCCCCCTGCCCTTCCCCCTCGGCCAGGAGCCGCAATGGTTTCAATTACGCTGTGAAAGGCGGTGGGGCCCCCTCTTTTCACGACAGCCCGGGTCTCCTGCTCACAACAAAAGCTTAAGTTACAGGAAAGGGAGAGAAAGGGAGGGAGGACGCGCAGGGAGGGAGGGAAGGGGGCTGCCAAGAGCCCCCCAGCCCCCCAAAACGGAGCGGACGGGGGCAGGGGGCTCCCCACCACAGCCCCCAAGGGAAACGGGGGGAAAGGCAGCCCCTTGCCTCGGGAAAGGCAGCCCCCCATTCCAGCGCCGAAATTTGGGGTGATCACTTACAGTTTTGTTCCCTCCAAAGGGAACTCCAGTGGGTCCCAGTCTCTCCCAGTGTGTCTGAGTCTCCCCAGTGTGTCCCGGTGCCCCCCAGTGCATGTTTGACTCCCCAGTGTGTCCCATGACCCCCCTGTGCTTGACCTCCCTGTGTCCCAACACTCTCAGTGTGTCTTGGATGGCCCCAGCACATCCTGGATCCCCCTGCTGTGTCCCAGTGTCCCCCCACAGTGTGTCCCAGTACCCCCTCATGTGTCCCAGCTCCCCCCAGCATGTCCTGGGTCCCCCCAGTGTGTCCTGGTTCCCTCCAGGCATATCCCTGCTGTGTCCAAGACTCCCCCTCCCAGTGTGTTCCAGTCCCCAAGGCCTCTCCCACTGCCCTGTTTTGGGGATACCCCTGGCTGTGCAGTGGCCTTTTTGGGGTGCAGCACCCCAGGGTGGCCATGGGCAGCCCATGGGGTGGTGGCACTGCCTGGCTGACAAGGGGACAAGGGATGTTGGGGCCAATACACCCTGTCCTGGAGGTCTCCAGTGGGGCGTGGGAGCTAATCCTGCTCCACTGCACCCTAAAGTGGGACCTGGGGACAGGGGGGGACCCCTTGCAGCACCTTAGAGGGGATGTGGGTCTTGGGATGGGGGGAGCAGCCCCACAAGTGGGGGTTCAAGGTGGGGTTAGGGGAAATGAGCAGTGCAGAGGACACAAGGGGGGCACAGGAGACACAGAGGGGGCAGAGGACATGGAGGGAGTGCAGAGGCCACAGCAGGGCTAGGGCACCCAGTGGGGGATGCAGGGGACACAGGGGACAGGGGACATGGGGAGTGCAGAGCACTTGGGGGGCAAGGGTACATGGGAGGAGCAGGGGACACGGGAGGGGCACAGGACAGAGGTACAGTGACCACGGTGGTTGTCAGGAGACACGGTGGAGAAGTAGGGGACACGGGGGGACAAGGGACAGCAGGGCACACAGAGTGGGGACCAAGGGGACACAGGGGGACAAGGGACAGCAGGGCACACAGAACAGGGACAAGGGGACACGGGGTGGAGCACAGGATAGCATGGCACACAGAGTGGGACCAAGGGGACACTGGAGGCACAGGGCACAGGAAACATGGGACACGGTGGCACAGGGGACATGGGACACAGGGGCACAGGAAACACGGAGCACAGGGGACACGGGGGCACTGGGGGCACACGGGGCACAGGGGACACAGGGGACACGGGTGTCAGAGGCCACAATACAGTGCGGGCACACGGGGCACAGGGGACACTGGGGGCACTGGGGGCACAGGGGACACAGGCGGCAGAAGCTACAATGCCGTTCGGGCACACGGGGCACAGGGGGCACAGGGGACACGGAGCACACGGGACACGGGCAGCAGAAGCCACAATGCCGTTCGGGCACACGGGGCACACGGCAGGGCCGCTCCCCGCGGCCCCGGCCCGACCCCGCCCGCGGGGGAGTTCGGGGGGGTTCGCACCGCTCGGAAAAACTTTGGGGGGGGGGCGGTGACCCCCGGGGCGGGGGCGGGGCTGGTGGGCGTGGTCCGGGCCGGAGTGGGCGTGGCGGCCGCGCCGTTTGAATGTGATTGGCGGAGCGGGCGGGGCGGGGGGCGCTGGCCCCGCCCGGCGGGGACGCGGCGCTGCCCCGCACAAAGGCGGCGGGAGCGTCCGGTGCGGCCGCTCCGTTCCCTGCGCCCCGGGACCCCGGCACCCCCCCGGCACCCCCCCAGCACCCCCCGGGACCCCCCTCCCGCCACCCTCCCGGCACCACCGCCCGCCCGCCCGCGGCTCCGGGAGCAGCAGGAGCGCCAAGTTCGGGCAGCGGGAGCAGCGCCGCGGAGCACCGGGAGCGCCACGTCCGAGCACCGGGAGCCGTCCCGCCACGCACAAGAGATCGAAACACCGGGAGCCGTCCCGCCGGGCACGGGGTAGGCGGACAGCGGGCAGCGGGAGCCGTCCGGGCAACGCCGGGTGCGGGGGATTCGGGCGCCGGGAGCCGACCAGGCGGGAGCTGAGAGTATCCCGTCAGCGGGGACCGTCCAGCCAGCACCGGCCACGGAGGAGCTGATCCCCGGGAGCCGTCGAGTCAGCATCGGGCACGGCAGATCAGGCCAGCCGGAGTCATCCAGGCGGGACCAGAGCGTATCCAGTCACCGGGAGTCGTCCAGGCAGCACCGGGCACGGCAGCCCCGGACGGGAGGATTGGCCGTCCGGCGGGGCACCGGGCACGGT
Source organism: Molothrus aeneus (assembly GCF_037042795.1). Taxonomy (NCBI): domain Eukaryota; kingdom Metazoa; phylum Chordata; class Aves; order Passeriformes; family Icteridae; genus Molothrus; species Molothrus aeneus. The sequence goes on from NC_089673.1 coordinate 1,234,682, forward strand.
AAATCGGGGCGCACGGCTCGGGGCACCATGGGCCCCCCCGGCGTGCTGCCCGCCCTGGCCTGGCTGCTGGCGGGGCTGAGCGTGCCGGCGCCGAGCCGGGCCCAGCTGCACGGCGAGAAGGGCATCTCCATCCCCGACCACGGCTTCTGCCAGCCCATCTCCATCCCGCTCTGCACCGACATCGCCTACAACCAGACCATCATGCCCAACCTGCTGGGTCACACCAACCAGGAGGACGCGGGGCTGGAGGTCCATCAGTTCTACCCGCTGGTGAAGGTGCAGTGCTCGCTGGAGCTGAAGTTCTTCCTGTGCTCCATGTACGCGCCGGTGTGCACGGTGCTGGAGCAGGCCATCCCTCCGTGCCGCTCCATCTGCGAGCGGGCGCGCCAGGGCTGCGAGGCCCTCATGAACAAATTCGGCTTCCAGTGGCCGGAGCGGTTGCGATGTGAGAACTTCCCCCGGCACGGCGCCGAGCAGATCTGTGTGGGGCAGAACCACTCGGAGGACGGCGGCTCCCCCGCGCTGCTGACCAGCGCCACGCCACTGGCCGGCCAGGGCACCCCCGGCGCCCCTCGCTACGCCACCCTGGACCACCCCTTCCACTGCCCACGGGCGCTGAAGGTGCCCAGCTACCTCAACTACAAGTTCCTGGGGGAGAAGGACTGCGCGGCGCCCTGCGAGCCCACCCGGCCCGACGGCCACATGTTCTTCAATGAGGATGAGATCCGCTTCGCCCGCATCTGGATCCTCATCTGGTCCGTCCTGTGCTGCGCCTCCACCTTCTTCACCGTCACCACCTACCTGGTGGACATGCAGCGCTTCCGCTACCCCGAGCGACCCATCATCTTCCTCTCGGGCTGCTACACCATGGTGTCGGTGGCCTACATCGCCGGCTTTGTGCTGGAGGAGAGGGTGGTCTGCAACGAGCGCTTCCAGGAGGACGGCTACCGCACCGTGGTGCAGGGCACCAAGAAGGAGGGCTGCACCATCCTCTTCATGATGCTTTACTTCTTCAGCATGGCCAGCTCCATCTGGTGGGTCATCCTCTCCCTCACCTGGTTCCTGGCCGCCGGCATGAAGTGGGGCCACGAGGCCATCGAGGCCAACTCCCAGTACTTCCACTTGGCCGCCTGGGCAGTGCCGGCAGTCAAGACCATCACCATCCTGGCCATGGGGCAGATCGACGGGGACCTGCTGAGCGGCGTCTGCTTCGTGGGCCTCAACAACATCGACCCTCTGCGAGGCTTCGTGCTGGCCCCGCTCTTCGTCTACCTCTTCATCGGCACCTCCTTCCTCCTGGCCGGCTTCGTCTCCCTCTTCCGCATCCGCACCATCATGAAGCACGGCGGCACCAAGACCGAGAAGCTGGAGCGGCTCATGGTTCGCATCGGGGTCTTCAGCGTGCTCTACACCGTCCCGGCCACCATCGTCATCGCCTGCTACTTCTACGAGCAGGCCTTCCGCGAGCACTGGGAGCGCAGCTGGATCAGCCAGAACTGCAAGAGCTTGGCCATCCCCTGCCCGCTGCACTTCACCCCCCGCATGACCCCCGACTTCACCGTCTACATGATCAAGTATCTCATGACTCTGATCGTGGGCATCACCTCCGGGTTCTGGATATGGTCTGGCAAAACCCTGCACTCCTGGAGGAAGTTCTACACTCGGCTCACCAACAGCAAGCAGGGCGAGACCACGGTGTGACCCCCCCGGCCCCGCCGCCCTTCGGCCTGAAATTTTTTTTTTTGGGGGTGGGGGGGGAGGAGTTATTATATATTTTTTATTTTTAGATTTATTAACGTCTAAGGGGTGTCTCTCTTTCTCTTTGAATTTTTTTTTTTTTTTGTAATTAAACCTGTAAATAGCATTTGTAAAATTAAGTATATATTTGTATTTAAAAATGTGGAAAAAGAGAGGGAGGAAATAGGAGGAGAGGGAGGGAGAAAGAGGAGAAAAAGGAAGGAGAAGAGGGGAGGAAAAAGGATGAAAAGGGAAAAAAACAGTGGAAAAGGGAGGAAAAAAAGGGGAAAGAAAATGAAAAAGGAAAGGAAGGAAAAAAGGAGGAGACGAGGGAAAAATGAGTAGCAAGGGGTGAAAAAATGAGAAAAGTGAGGAAAAAGGGGAAAATGAGAGGAAAGGGAGGAAAAAGGTGGGAGAGAGGGGAGGAAAACAGGAGAAAAGGGAGAAAAACAGAAAAGAGCAGAAAACAGGAGAAAAGGGAAGAAAAAGGAGAAAAAAAGGAAAGGGAGAAAAAACAGGAGAAGGAGAGAAAAGAGAAAAAGATAAAAAAAGAGGGGAAAAGAGAAAAGGATTAAAAAAACAAGGAGAGAAAAAGGATCAGAAAATAGAGAAAGAGGTGGGAAAATGGAGAAAAAAGAGGAGAAAAAGGGGAAAAACACTGCCAAGCCTGGGAGAGGACCCTCGGCCCCCTGCTCCCCCCTTCCCGCTCTGTCCCAGCTCCCTCCAGCCCTGCTCTGCTGGCCCCTGGAAAAAAGGGTGAAAAAAGGCAAAAAACCCCCAAACCAAGCCCATTTTTCTCACTCTCCTTTCAAAACTCCCCAAGAAAGTGGATTTTTTCTTCCCCACCCCTTTGCTCCCACGAGACTCTGAGCTGGGGCTGCCGCCCCTGGGGGCTCTCCCTGGGCCCCCCTACTTGGCTGATGGCTTTTCCTCCCAAATCCCTTTTTTGAACAATCCTACACAAATACAAATGAGTCCAAAAAATGCCAGATTATTCCCGAGGGCTTTTTTTTTTCCCCCCAAAAAAAACCCCCAATAATTAAATTGTGGGGGTTCCCATGGATTCTGCTGGGCCCCCCCACTTCCACCGCCCCGTGGGGATGAGCCGGTGCCTCCCTCCAGCTGGAACAAAGCACTTTGAAAGGGGGAAAAAAGAGATTTTTAACCCAAAAAATGAGGAATTTTCAGTGTGCAGAGGGAGGGGAGGCCTCTCCTGTGTCCCCCCCCGGGAGGAAATAGCTCACATTTTCTCTGGGATTAGGGGTTTGGCTGGGGTGGGCCCTGGGTCCCGACTCGGGTTCGATCTGTTGGGGTTTGGGGGATGCTGGAGGGGGATGTAGGGGAGTTTCAGCTAGAGGGGGACAACTCAGGGCAGGGAGGGGGGGCTGAAAGGATGGATTTAATCAGCTGGGTTTAATTGGAATGAAAAAAAATACTCTTCCCAAAATGGAGAGGGAGACCTGGCCATGAAGCGCTGGCCCCAGGGGTGCCCCAAAATCAGCCCCGGGGAGCCTCAGCCCTTCTGGTCTCCCTCGTTCCAGGGGATTTGGGGATCCCTGGAGCACAAAGAGGGATTGCTGGGGCATTGCACCGTTCCCCTTCCCCCAGCAAAGCCCGGGAAAATCCCCAAACCCCCTTAAAAATCCCAGTCCCGCGGTGAGGGCGAGGCGGGAGCTGAAGGGGTTAAGGCAGCGCCTCTCCAGCACATTTTGGAAAGGAAAAACTCTTTGGATCCGGTTTAATTTTCCAGCGATGACTTGGAAGGGGGGAGAGAAGAGGGGGAGAAACTTATCCAGGGCTTCTTTTCCCCCTCCTCTGCTGTTTGGAGAAGCAGTTTGGGGGTCGGGCTGGGCTGGTCGGGACCCCCCCCAGCCCCCCCTTGGCAACCCCCAGGACACCTCAGCATCCCCTGTTACCCCAGCCCCTGCTCTGGGAGCCTCTGGAAGTGGGAATTCAGGCAGGGAGATTCCTGCAGTCTGTTCTGGTGGTGGCATGGGCAGGCTGAGCCTCGGCCAAGGCATCAGGGGACCCCCCCTGCACCCCTCAATGCCCACCCCGAGGGTGCCACCCCCTTGCCAAGGGGGTCCCGGGCTGTTTCCAGCCTTGGCTCTGGGTGGTTCAGTTTTGGGGTGCTGCCCTTGGGGTCCTGGCTCTGGCTGGAGGGTCCTGCTCCCCAAAAAGCTGCTCCCCCCCAGGGCTGCTTTGTTTTCCAGAGGCGCAGATCACGGGGGACGGGGGAATGTAAACTCTCCACCCAGGAATGCAGGAGCTCCGAGAGGAGATTTTTTTAAAAGGCTTCATGTCCTGGCTTTGGAAAACAGAGCTGGGATCTGGGATTGCTGGGGCTGCTCCTGTGCTCTGGGGGTGCTGAGGGATCTGGGGGTTCTGGGGGTCCCTGACCCTGGCTCCACAGGCTCCTGTGATGGAGCAACTGGGCCAGCTCTGTGCCCTTTCCAAGCAAATTTTTGGGGAGGTGTTGGAGGTTTTTGGCTCTCAGGGCTGTTTGCAGTCTGAGCAGGAGGAGCTGGAGGGTGTCTGCAAGAAGCAGTCAGCAAATGTCCCCTCTGTCCCCTGCTCTGTCACCCCAGGGATGGGGCACCCTGGGAAACACCAGGGACAGGTCACCCCAAAGATGGATCTTTCTGGGAATGGGTCACCCCAGGGACAACTCACCCTGGGTACAGGTCACCCCGGAGATGGGTGACCCTAAGGATGGGTCACCCCAGGAGCAGCTGATTGATCTCTGAGGAGAGATAACCCCAAACCCAGCTAACCCCAGGGATGGGTCATCCCATGTCCAGGTAACCTTGGGGATGTCACCCAAAGAATGGGTGCCCCCAGATGCCACTAATCCCAGGGACAGGGGACAGGGGACAGGGGACAGGGACCTTCTCGCTGAGCAGGGCTGTCCCCAGGCCGGTGACTCCCATCCTCCTCTTCTCCTTTTAAGCCGAGTGAAGAGGGAGCAAACGCCAGCGGGTCGGGCCGTGTCCCCTCCCGGCCGCCCGGGGCTCCTTTGATGTCCCCTAATGAGCCCCGCTCTGTTTTCACAGCTGCCACCGCCGCGGGAGTCAATTAATCAATTAACGCCAAACCCGGGCCGGCCCCCGAGCACCCGCAACTCATCACAGCAGTGCCACCAGTGCCACCAGTGCCACCAGCACTCGCTGGGCTCGTGCTCCTGGGCATGGGGACAGGGCTCAGCACAGCCGTGGGTGACAGCACCGGACTGTCCCAGCACAGGGACAGCCCCGGCGGTGACAGCACTGCAGGCAAGGGAGAGGAGGAGGGAGGAGCTGGGAGAAGGACCCTGGGTCATGCGGTGTCCCCAGCACTGGCTGTCCCAGCGCTCCTGGGACCCAGGCCGTGGTCGCTGCTGTCCCCTGCTGCTGGTCCTGTCCTGTCCCCTTATCCATGGGCTCTCCTGTCCCTTGTCCCGCATGGGGGCTGTCCTGTCTCCTGGAGCTTTCTGTCCCCTGTCCCCATGACCCTGTCCCCAGACTGTCCCTTTTTCACCCCGGGTCACAATTCCCTCAGAGCAGTGGGATCCATCTCCCCTGTCCCCTCCCCTGCCACCGCCCCCCTTGTCCCGGTCTCCAGCAGTGACACGGAGGTGGCACAGGGAGGTGACAAGGGACATCTCTTTGCTACACTTCACGTGTCTCCATGATCACTTGGTATGACAGGTCCTGAGACTTTGTGGGGACATCTCCGGCTGTCCCCACCTTCTGGCTCCGTGTGCCTTCACCCCCAGCAGTGACCCAAGGGCCCAGCACCCAGCGGTGGCAGCGGGGCCCCGGCTGTCCCCGGCTGTCCCCCCGGGCCGCCTGTCCCCGCCGGGCGGGCGCTGGAGCGGGATCTGGCCGCAGCCGAGGCCGAGCCCTGGCCGGGCGCCAGCGGGGACAGGCGGCTGAATTCGGCTCCGGCCGCTCTTAAAGGAGACGGAGCCGCCGGGAGGGACCGCGGGACGGGACCGGCACCTCGGGGGGCCCCAGGGCGGGGAGGGTCTGCCAGGGCAGGAGCCCCCATCCTGTCCCCATCCCGGCCAGGTGTGCGCGGTGGGGGTGGATCCATCCCCATCACTGTCCCCGAACCGTGTGGGATCCTGGCTCTGTACGGGGACAGACCTGAAACTGGGGGAGTGGGGAATGTGGGGGAGTGGGGAATGTGGGGCCTCCTCCACATCCCAGCATTGTCCTGGAGAGCTTGGGGACAGTGGGTGTGATGAGCTGTGCCATCCACAGTGCCTTCCCCTCCCCTGGACACAGGGATGTGGGGTCCTGACTCCATCCCAGCACCCCTCCAGCAGGACAGAGCTGGATTAACCCGATCTCCATCCTGGGGAACTCCTGGAGAAGCTGGGGTGGATGGACACAGGGTGGGTGGGTGGGCACGGGCTCCCATCTCCATTCTGGTGCACCTCCTGGGGAAGCTGGGATGGGTGAGAGTGGGACCTCACCAACATCCAGGGCCTGTCCAGAGAGCGTTGGGTGAATGGACAAGGGATGGATGGGCATGGATGGAAGGATGGATGGACACAGATGTGATGGGTGGACATGGAATGGATGGATGGATGGATGGATGGACAATGGATGGATGGATGATGGATGGATGGATGGATGGATGGATGGATGGATGGATGGATGGATGGATGGATGGACATGAATTGGATGCACATGTGTGGAATGGGTGGATGTGAGGTGGATGGACATGGACTGGATGGACACAGATGGAATGAGTAGGCTCAGGATGGGTGGACACAGATGGGATGGATGGACACAGAGAGGATGGATGGATGGATGGATGGACATGGATGGATGGACACAGTTTCCCCCATCCCCCAGGACCCCTCCCCGCCCTGTCCCGCAGGGCTCAGCCCGGGGCCGCCCCTCGGCCCCACGGTTCCGCAGCTGCCCTGGCCGGGGCAGGGTCCGGCCGGGGGGCCCAGGGGGCTCCGGGGGAGGGGCTGGCCAGGGGGCCCAGAGGGGGCTCGGGGGAGGGTCCGGGCAGGCGCGGGGGCGGCTCCGGAGGCGGCGGCGGCTCCGGGTGCGGGAATGTTTGTGCAGCTGGAGCCGATTATGGGGCGGGAGCGGGAGGGGGGAGGGGGGCGAGGGGGTCGTGCAAGGGGGAGAGGGATGTGCAGGGAGAGCAGAGCTGTGTGCAGGGGGCTCCCCACCTGCGTGGAGCGTGTGTGGAGGGTCCCCAGGCACCCCCGTGCCCATGTGGGGTGCCACCCACTCCGACCTGTCCTGTCACAGGCACCCCGCGTGTTCAAACCCCAGGGACATCCTGGGACACGCCAGGGACACACCAGGGACATGCCGGGAACACCCTGGGGCTGTGGGTGCCCCTCAGGGGGTCACTGCCCCCACACTGGGGATCCCTAGCCTGGCCCCAGCTCGGCCCCTGTGCTCACTCCGGTCCCTGCTGATGCCCTGAAGGCTCTCGGGGGGCCAGGGCAGTCTAGAGGACACTGATTGTCCTTGCCTTGTCTGGGTGGGTGAAGGAGCCACCACTGCAGGGGCCTTGGGGGTGCCCCCTCATCCGTGCCCAGCTCAGCCCCCCTGATCTGGCCCTGATTGCCCCCCTGGAGATGGAGAAGTGGAAACCAGTGACAGGGGAAAGGGGGGTGGCAACCCCAAAAGAGAAAATTGGGAGTGCCCCCCCATGGCACCTGGGGCCACCCATCAGAGGACACCCCAAAAGCCAGAATTCCCCCATCAAGGTTTAACCCCTGCACTGCCAGGACCATGACACTGCCTGATCCCACTCCCTGTTTCCATTGCTTTTACCACAAAACAGCTGGTTCAGGTTGGACAAATTATTCTCTTGGCCCAATCTCCCACTTTTTACTCATTATTTTTATTAGTTGTTGTCATTATTATTAATAAAGGGAAAGAAATCATCCTCCAGCCCCCAGCATGGCAAATTATCTGCCTGCCTTTGTCTGTCTCCTTTGGGAAGGAAGGGAAGGAGGAAGGGAGGGAGGGAGGGATGGATGGATGGATGGATGGATGGATGGATGGATGGATGGATGGATGAATGGATGGATGGATGATGGGTGGATGGATGGATGGATGATGGATGGATGGATGGATGGATGGATGATGGATGATGGATGATGGATGGATGGATGGATGATGGGTGGATGGATGGATGGATGATGGATGGATGGATGGGTGGATGGATGGATGGATGGATGGATGGATGGATGGGTGAATGGATGGATGGATGGCTGGCGGATGGATGGATGGATGGATGGATGGATGGATGGATGGACGATGGATGAATGGATGGATGGATGATGGATGAATGGATGAATGGATGGATGATGGGTGGATGGATGGATGATGGATGGATGGATGGATGGATGGATGGATGGATGGATGGATGATAGATGAATGGATGGATGGATGGATGGATGGATGGACGATGGATGATGGATGGATGGATGGATGAATGGACGGATGGATGGATGGATGAATGGATGGATGGATGATGGATGGATGGATGGATGGATGGATGGATGGATGGATGGATGGATGGGGGATAGATGAGAGATGATGATGGATGGACAGACAGACTGCGTCTCAGCCTGCACTACCCTCTGCCACCACACTCACCACTGGGTTTCAGGGGTGAATGTGGGGTTCAAAACCTGTTTAATGTTCTTTTTTGGGGTGGGTTCATTAAATCCAGGGGCAGGCTCAGTGCCAGGGTGGGCAGACTCTCCAGAAGGCCAGGATGTACCTGGTGCAGACAGAATCCTGCTTATGGACCCTGAGGTTCACCCACAGGTCCCTGGCTTTTCCTTCATAAAATCCCTGCTCCATTACCTGCCTGAAGCCTCCTTTTGGGGCTTTAATGCATCATTCCTCCATTTTTGAGAGTTTTCTTATGTGGAATTTGGAGGAGCACAGGGCTGGGTCCATCCTGGTGCAGCAGGACCTGGCTGCCATCAGTGTGATGAGCTGGGGGTGGCTGGGTCAGGTCTCAGAGCCTGGGATCCCAGTGGCTGCTCCCCTGGATTTTTCCACTGCAGGGAGGCAGAGCAGGGGGAACAGCCCCCTCAGCCCCCCAGTTCCACACAGACACCCCTGACCCATTAAACATCATCTGCTGGGCACCAAAACCTGGCTGCTGAAGGGGCCATTGGTGCCACCTCTCTGTGCCTGTCCCCCAGGGCTGGCACCTCCTGGGGGATCCCACTGTGACATTGGGATCCCACAGTGACACTGGGATCCCACAGTGATATTGGGATCCCATTGTGATCCCTCCTGGGGGATCCCACAGCGACATTGGGATGCCACAGCAACATTGAGATCCCACCCTGATCCTTCCTGGGGGATCCCACAGTGACATTGAGATCCTACTGTGACATTGGAATCCCACAGTGACATTGGGATCCCACAATGACATTGAGATCCTGCTGTGATCACTCCTGGGGGATCCCACAGTGACATTGGGATCCCACAGTGACATTGAGATCCCACCGTGATCCCTCCTGGGGGATCCCACAGTGACATGACTCCCCAGGAGCAGCCAGGGGCAGGGTTTTGGTTTTATTCCCCATTTGATATAAACCTGACCCTTTCAGGGATTAAATTGACTTTTCCAGTGGCAGAAAGGGGCTGCTCTGAGGGCTGCTGGTCCTGGCCTGCTGGGGACACAGCAGGACGGGCTCGGCCGTGGGTGGCTTTGGGGGCTCAGTGTGATTTGGAGGCTCAGTGTGATTTGGGGGCTGTTTCCTGACCAGCTGAGGGTGCAAGGCCGGGTGTGCCCCCAGCCCGTGCCCCTGCAGCAGGCAGCGCTCCGGGAGGGGAGGGGGCAGCACTGGGGAACAGAGCGGGAAAGGGTCTGTAACACCCAGGGCGGCCGGGAGGGGGACAGGGATAGCCTTGTGGGGTCAAGGACAGGATCCTGCTCGGGGACACAGGGACAAGGACACAGGGACAGGATCCTTCCTGGGGACACAGGGACAGGATCCTGCTCGGGGACACAGGGACAAGGACACAGGGACAGGATCCTTCCTGGGGACACAGGGACAGGATCCTGCTCGGGGACACAGGGACAAGGACACAGGGACAGGATTCTCCCTCGGGACACAGGGACAGGATCCTGCTCGGGGACACAGGGACAAGGACACAGGGACAGGATTCTCCCTCGGGACACAGGGACAGACTCTCGCACAGGTGCCATAGTCCTGCTGGGCTCTCCTCCCTTCCCGGGGCTGTCCGCGGCGCTGAGGGGTCCATGGGGATGCGGATCTTCGGGGACCCCCAGCATGACGTTGCCCCTCCAGCCCCGGACCCACGGCTGGGGATGTTCTTGGTGGGACCCCCCAGCCCCTCCCAGCCCCAGCGGCTTTCCCGGTGCCCCGACCCCGCGCCGTTCCCGCTCGGGGCCCCGGGCCCGCTGTCCCCCGCTCCTTCCCGGGGACGCGACCCCGGCGGGCCCCCTGAGGGCCACCGAGACCCTTGAACACTCCCATTTGGCGGACACGCCCATAAATGACGACATCCTTACGATAGACCACGCCCACGTCCCCGGCGTCTTCCCGCCTATTGAAAGGCCGCGCCCCTTCCCGGGACCACGCCCCCTCCACTGGCCCTCGCGCTCTTTGTCTGCCAGGCCCCCTGGACAAAGCCACGCCCCCACCTCAGACCACGCCTCCAATCCTCGAGGAGTGCCGGGCGCAGACCCCGCCCAAAGCCCCGCCCCTTTATACATCCCCACCTCGTCCCCGCTCTCTCCGCCACGCCCCCACCCGCCGAAACAGCTCATCAGGCCACGCCCCTTCCCGCACCCTAACGGACACCACGTCCCCTTCCCTCTGCGCAGGCGTAGTTCAGCAGACCCCGCCCCCCAGCTCCGCCCCTCCGCACTCCCCGCTCGTTCCGCCGCCCGCGCGCCGGGACTGCAGTTCCCAGCATGCCGCGCGCGCGGAAGGGGCGTGGCCGCGGCGCCGCTTCCGTGCTGGCGGCGAGGCGGAGGAGCGGCAAGATGGCGGCGGCGGCGGTGCTGGAGCTGCAGCGCGCGCAGTCCCTGCTCTCCACCGACCGCGAGGCCTCCATCGGCATCCTGCACTCCATCGGTGAGCGCCGGCCCGCCGCCCGCGCCGCCCGCGCCCCGCCGTCGCCCGCGCCGCGTCGAGCCCGGCGCCGCCGCCGCTGCTGACTCACCGTGCGCGCCGGGCGGGAGCGCGGCCTGGGCCCGGCTCCGCGGCGCTGCCCCACGCCGGGACAGCACCGGCGGCGCCCCCCGCGCGTGGGGGCCCGGGCGGCAGGAGCTGTCGTTGCGGGGCGGAGCGGGGGCCGCGCTCCGGGAGCGCTCCGGGAGCCGGTGCCCGGTGCCCGGTGCGTGCCCGCGGAGCGGCTCGGAGCAGCCCCGGAGCCGGGCCGGCCGCTCCTCCCCGTCCCGCTGGAATGAACGCGCCGGCCTGGGAGCCCCGATCGGACCCTACCGGTGCCGGTAGCGCGGGGTGTCGGGGCGGGTTTGGGGCGCGGTGTCACGGCCCGGTCCTGCCGTGCCCTAGGCCGGGAGCGCTCCGATGTTTGCGCTGCCGTTCTGCCGGTGCTGACCCGCACGGAGCCGCGGCCGAGCTCCGCTCCTGCTCCTGACCGGAGCAGCTCCCTCGGGGTTCGCTTCTCCGAGCCCGGGCCCATCCGGGGGCGCTCGGTGCTTTGGGGGGTGCGGGCACCGCGCGGGGCTGGGGCGAGCTCGGCGCTGCTGGGTGTGCTTGGTTCTGGTGACCTCTGCGGGGATGTTGTCCCCCCGCTGTCCCCCCGCTGTGTCGGGAGAAGTTTCCCAGTGTCCCCGCTGGATCTGGCGGTGCTGCCCGGCTCTCAGAGCTGGGTTTGTTTGTCCCGCGCTGTTTTGCTCGTTGCTCAGCAGGAGGTGCCGCTTTCGGGGTCGGGCTCAGTCCGGACTCAGCCCCTGGTGTGGTGTCAGGAGTGGCCCAGGCAGTGTTGCTGTGATGTTTTTCTCCTTCAGAGCAAGGTTCTTGCACTTTTGGTAGGGAATTAGAGGGGTGAGAGCTGCAGTTGCCGTTCCCTAGAGCCGGGGTTTTGGTTTTGTTTGTGTGGAAGTTGGAGCAGCTCCCTGTGCTGGGGGTGGTGGCGGGGAGGGGAGGGCACTGTGTGCTGGATAACTCATGGAGCTGCTGCTGTGCACGCTGGGCTTGTGCTGCTGCCTGTCACTTGTCCCTTTATCTGCCTCAGAGCAGAGGGTGGTGGCACTGCCAGGACTCAGCAGTGGCAGCAGGTGTGATGCCAGAGTGGGGAGGGTGTACCCACCTCACTTTGCTTGTGCTGCACTTTATCCACGGGATCTCAGCTTCATACACAAAGCAGCAACATCAGCAATCCCAGAGTGGAGTGTCCAACCCCAGAAATGCCATTAAATGTCTCATTTGGCTCCAGTGTGCTCTGGTGGGTGATGCTGGTTCTGAGTGACACTTGCACAGCTGGACAAGCTGAGATTGTTCAAACCTGGAGCTGGAGTGAGCAGGGGGTCTGTGGGCTGGTAAAGCCCCTGTGGAGCACAGACAGAGCTCTCCAAACTTCCCTGCACTGGATTTAAAGTTCCCAGAGCTCTTGGGCCAGGCTGAGCTCCCTGGTGCCTGTTGGAGCAGGTTCTGCTCGGGGCACACATCCAGGAGCTGAGCAGCAGGAATGATTTTCCACCTGAAACACCACTAAAGGTAACTTTCCTGCTCTTTTTCTCCCCAGTGAAACGTGATGTCCAGGAAAACGATGAGGAAGCAGTGCAAGTCAAAGAGCAGAGCATCCTGGAGCTGGGGTCACTGCTGGCCAAGACTGGGCAGGCAGAAGGTGAGCCTGAAATCAGGAATTGAGGTAACAGGGAGGAGATCCTGCAGCCAGTGCATTTATCTCCTTACTTAGTGGGATAGCTGCAAAAACAGCTTTTAGCAGGAAATGTTCTCTCAGAGACAGGACAGAAACTAAAAACCAAATAAAGAACATAATTATTAATCTGCTGTTGCTTGGCCCAGTGTTCCAAACAATGCACAGTTCAGTCTGTGGCCTTTGATGTGGGACTGTTTCAGTGTGGGTGACTGAAGTTTTGCTAAGTTATGTTTGAGATGAGAGGTGTCTCCTGCTTGGTTTCAAATGGGAAAGTTTGTCCCATGAAATATTTTCTCACCAGCAGCTCCTCTCACAATCAATGGATTTGTCTGCTGGCCATTACATCAGCAGCCCCTGTCCAGCTCTGCAGGGGACAGTCCCTCTATTGTGACTGTGTGAGGGGACAGGCATGGAGTTCAGTTCTCTGTTCAGTGATGGAGTCTGTTGCTGTCTCCTGTTTCCTGAAGAGCTTAAGGCAGCACTTGGTTGTTTTGCCCTCAGCAGTTTAGGGCTGTACCTTTCCCCTGGAGCATTTCAGGACACTCTGAGTGTTCTGTGCTTGGGCTGCAGCCCTGGGCAGTGGAAATGTGTCCTCTGGGCTGGGGAAAGCACCCAGCAGCAGCTTCAATCCCACTGCAAGGGACACCAGCCTGACTTCAGAGTGACTCATGGAAACTTCCTGAGGGCTCAGCCACAGCTCCAGGTCACAGTTTGTATTTATTGTGAAATGTCCCTTGGTGTCCCACTGGGAAAATCCTGTTGGGCTGGGCATTCCAGCCCTGGTCCCACTGTGGGTGGCACTTGGACAGGGCTGACTGGTCCTGAGAGGTGCTGTCCTTGTCACCTCACTCAGGTGATTCCTCTGATTCCTGCTGGGGGCTGCTTTTAGGGTGTCTGGGGATGAACAAACCCCTCAGATCAGCACAGGGTTTTCCTGCTCCTGCAGGGCAGAGGAAGCTGCTGTGCCAGTGCCCTTTCCTGGCTGAGGTCAGGAGCTCTGTGGGTGTCTGTGCTGTGCCAGTGCCCTTTGCACCCTGCTGTTTGCTCAGCAGAGATCACCAAACATGATCAGCAGGGGAGATGTGTGTGTTTGGGTAAAAAAAGGGGAAATGAGAGTTTCTCCAGGTCAGTGTGGATGTGCTGCTGGTGAGCAGAGTTCTTGTGGCCTCCTCAGCTCTGCAGAGCTTGGGGCAGGGTTGAGTTTGAGCTGAAGTTTGGCACAAGAAGGAGCTCCAGGGTTATCCCAGAGGGTGGTGATTGATAGATTGATTTTCTTCAAGGGGAAGGTTGAGGAATTGGAAGTAACACTGTTAACTCATCAGAGTCAGGGCTGTGAGGGGGCAAACATGGGATGTGTTTGTGGTCTATTAAAGGTACCAATAACTGCAGAGTGACTGTGTTCTGGAGGGAAGGAAGTGGACTTGGTGCCATTCAGAAGCCACTTGTGTGTGTGCTGCTCAGAGGGAGATCAGCAGGACCTGGAGGTGTTTTCTGCAGTTGTGGGGATGAAGGACAGGGTACCCTGGCTTAGGGTGCTGCTGCAGCTCTGGGAAGGGCTTGGGCCCTTCCCCTCCTGTCACCTTTCTGGGGAGGAGTGACAGGTCAGGGGCATCACCGGGTACAGCTGCTCCCAGAACCCCCAGTGCTGGGCTCACACTGGGATTTCATCCTGTGGCTTTCACTGCACAGGGTTTGGTTTTAGCCAGTGGAACTTCTGGGACAGGTTTGAGGGGTTCCAGTGGCCAAATAGGTGGTGCCTGCATTGTCCCTGGAAGTGGATAAATTAAGTTCTGTTTGTTCTAAATCTGAATTTTGGGATGTTTAGAAACCTTCCAGTGCCTTAATGGGCTCCAGGAGCTGGAGAGGGACTTGGACAGGACCCAGGGAATGGCTCCCACTGCCAGAGGGCAGGGATGGAGGGGATATTGGGAATGGGGAATTGTTCCTGGCAGGGTGGGCAGGCCCTGGATCCCTGGCAGTGCCCAAGGCCAGGCTGGACATTGGGGCTTGGAGCCACTGGGACAGTGGGAGGTGTCCCTGCCATGGCAGGGGTGGCACTGGGTGGGCTTTGAGGTCCCTTCTAAGCCAAACCATTCTGTGACTCTGCTGAACTGCAGCTTTGTTTACAAAAATAACAATAATACAAGTGACCTTCAATCCTTAATCTTTATCAAGCAGATAAACTTGTAGATTGATTACTTTTCTTTGTGACAGTTCCATATTTTTATAGCATTTCCCAGAAGTGTAGGGTTGGAATATCTGGATTGGGAATTTGGATATGTGCAGTGTTAGCTGGTGGAAGCACTTCCCTGAGGATGAGCTGCAGGCTTCATTTTCCAGAGCTGCTGCTCATCACTCCTGCAGAGCTGTCAATCCCACCCCTTTACCAGGCATTGCATTTTCTTTAGAAAAATAAAATCCTAAAAATAGTTGATGGTTACGTTGGTAGGAGAGAGAAATTTCTGTGGGAACTTTGAGGCTGCCTGGCTGAATGTGGAGTTTGCAGAATGCACAGCTGCATTCCAGCTGTTGACTTGGGCTCTGCTTTCTGGGCAGTTCTGGGGCAGCTCTGGAGCACATCAGTGGGATGATAAACAGTGCAGCGTGTTCCACTGGAGTTTTCCTTCTTTGTTCTGCAGTTCCTGTGGGAATGAGTGTGTTGGGCACTGATCCCACTGGTCCTGAGGAGCTGGGGGGGCAGGGATGCACAGGAGGAGGGTTCCTGGGACTGCTTGGGAGCTGCTGGATCCTGGAGAGCCTCAATTAAATCCAGAGCTCGCTTTCCCAGCTCCCAGCAGATGCTGGAGAGGAGCTCTGTGCACAGCTGATGTGTTGGGTTGTGCTTGTTTGTTTGGTGTGTATGAGACCAAAGCATTTGCCTGGCTTTAAAATGATTGGGATTTGCATCCAGGACTTGTACTGAAGATTAAATAAACCCCAGAACTGGGTGGTGTGGGAAAAGTCATGGAGCAGCAGGTTCCTTGTGGAGTGAGGACTGCCTGCAGGTTGCAGTCTGAGGTGTGGAAGTAGCTGCACCTTAAGTGTAGAAAAAGCTGCTTGTTTATGCTCTGGCAGAGAGAAAATGAAACTTTCCTGGGAGCAGGTGTGGAACAGAGCACCCTGTGGTGTTCTTGTACTGAGTCTGGGTGCTTTGCAGGGCTCAGGGTTTGTGCTTTGCTGGGCTCTGGGTGCTTTGCTGGGTCTGGGTTTGTGCTTTGGGTCTGGGTTTGTGCTTTGCTGGGTCTGGGTTTGTGCTTTGCTGGGCTCTGGGTGCTTTGCTGGGTCTGGGTTTGTGCTTTGCTGGGCTCAGGTTCTCCTGCTCTGCAGTTTAGGAATTAAAGCTGAGGATCACACTCCAGTTAGGTTCTGTTCTAAATCTGCACGTTGGATGTTTAGAAATATTCCAGGAGCTGGAGAGGGACTTGGACATGACTTGGGAATGGCTCCCAGTGCCAGAGGGCAGGGCTGGATGGGATATTGGGAATTGGGAATTGTTCCCTGGCAGGGTGGGCAGGCCCTGGCACAGGGTGCCCAGAGCAGCTGGGGCTGCCCCTGGATCCCTGGCAGTGCCCAAGGCCAGGTTGGACATTGGGGCTTGGAGCAGCCTGGGCTAGTGGAAGGTGTCCCTGCCATGGCAGGGGTGGCACTGGATGGGCTTTGAGGTCCCTCCCAACCCAAATCATTTTGGGATTCTATGATGACTGTGAGTGATTGAAAAAAGTGAGTTCCACATGTTAAGGGTGGGATAAATAAGGTGTATCAGGCTTGATTTAACTTAAAGTAAATAGGTTAAAAAAATCAAAAATATGAAGAATAATTTGTAGATATTAAAAAGATGTTGTTATAACAATTAGCATTAGCATTCTTTTGCATTACTGCTAAATGAAATACAGAGGAACCCTTGTTTACATTTGTTTTTATTGGAATCCTTCCAAACTGAAATTCTCCTGATACTCCTCCATATACTAATTGAAATAAAATTAGACTAATGTCTTATTTTAGTTTTGATTCAGTACCAGTTTGGTGTAGAAGATTTCTGAATTAGTCATTCCCAGCTTTGTTTTGATTTTGCTTTTCTGTGGAACCTTGTAAACAGTAGTGTGAGATCCACCTGATATTTGGGTGACGCTTGGAAATCTGGGGCAGAGAGCTGTGATTTCATTGTGCAGACCTGGTGCTGATGAGTCAGCACTGAACCCTGCCCCTGCAGGATCATCTTCCCAAACTGGGAGCAGCCCTGTCCAGGACCTCCCCAAAACCACGTGGTGTTTGTTGTAGGAGACTTCTCACTTGTGCTCTGCACTTCCACCACGTCCAGCATTCCTTGGTGCCTCTGAGTGCTGGAGCTGCTGTGCTGTGACTGCCACATTCCTCTGCTCCCTGGCTATGACAACTTCAGTGTTTCTCCATTAAAACAAAAAGACATTTCCTTTTTCCACCTCTTATAAAGACAGGTTTTATAACTGTGAATTAATGAGGAGACTTAGAAGAGAAATGTAGTTAAATGAGATCAGAGCTGATCAGATAAAGGTGGAGTTGGAGTGTTAAGTATGGAATATTAATCCCAATATTTCCGGGTGGGACGTGCCTGGCCTCATCTGACCCTGCTGCTGGGCCAAAGGCTGCAGCTGTGGTGCTTCACCTCAGAGACACCTTTGGCTGGCTGGGTGCTGCAGCTGAACAAATCCAGGCATAGTAGAAACTCAGTTTACCTCTGAAAAGGTTCAGGAAATGGTTCAGGAAAAGGTTCAGGCAATGGTGAAGAGAAAAAGGAGAGGATTCTGCCATAGAGTTTTAATCCAGAGTTTATTCCAGGATGACAGACCTCTGAACCTTGTAACAGCTCCCAGCAGAATCCAGACCGCATGGTCCCGTCTCCTTTTAAGCCTGGGGACAGGGGCAGGGGAAAGGAGAGGTTGGCACAGCTGGGGGGTTGGGATAGGTGAAAAGGAAATGGCATCACACTGCAACAGTTAAGGAATGTGATTTTCCAGTGGTGGAGCACAAGGTGGATCCTGTCACAGCCATATTTTATGAAAAATCCATTCCTTAGGATTTTTCCTCCTGAGAAGCTGAGAGGCCTCAGGAACAAAATGTAACCAATGGTTATCTGCTGCTGTGGAATGCAAAATCTGGTGCATCTGGGATTGGGCTCATGTGGTTGTTTCTAATTAATGGCCAATCACAGTCAGCTGGCTTGGACAGAGAGCCTGAGATACAAGCCTTTGTTATTATTTCTTCTTTTTCTATTCTTAGCCAGCCTTCTGATGAAATCCTTTCTTCTATTCTTTTAGTATAGTTTTAGTGTATATATATCATAAAATAATAAATCAGCCTTCTGAAACATGGAGTCAGATCCTCGTCTCTTCCCTCATCCTGGGACCCCTGCAAACACTGTCACAGGATCCAACATGGACTTGGCTAGGTGGGGCAGATTAAAGCATGAAACTGAGTTAATAAAAACACACCTAAACGATAAACTCCCTCCCTGATTTTATAGAAAAATCTCAGGGCATTTAACAAATCCTTACATTTTAATGGTGAGGCAGTTACAGCTGGGGGGAGTGGCAGTGGCAGGCAGTGCTGGGGTGAGGCTGCAGCCCCAGTCCCTTTGCAGTCCCTGTTTGCTCCAGGGCTCCTGAAGGTGACATTTGTCACTCTGTCCTCTGGGTGATGCTGAAAAACCACCTGGGAAAGGTTTGCTGTGACAAATCCTGGTGCATGCCATGTGGGGCTGCTCCAGCTGGGCTCAGCTCTTGGCTGGGAGGGTGCATCTGATGTTTTGGGGTTTTTGCAGAGCTGGGAGGACTCCTGAAGTACGTGAGGCCCTTCCTGAACTCCATCAGCAAGGCCAAGGCTGCACGCCTGGTGCGCTCCCTGCTCGACCTCTTCCTGGACATGGAGGCAGCCACAGGACAGGAGGTGAGGCTGCAGCTCCTGCACCAGGCTGTTCCTCAAAAGCCTGCAACGCCATTATCTGACCTAGTTTGCTTCTCACTGAAGAATTATTCATGTCAGGAAGCAGAGTTTTAATGCATTTGGATGTATTTTATAAATAAAACATCAGATAATTGAATTTATAACCATGTTTTTTCTGCAGGTCTCTCCCTGCTGCAGTTTAGAAATGATTCCCACCATGGGCATTTGTCTTAGATTCTTGTTGCTTCCTCAGGTTGTGCCAGGAGAGGTTTAGATTGGATATTAGGGAAAATTCCTTTACTGAATGGGTTGTCCAGCCATGGCACAGCTGCCCAGGGCAGTGGTGGAGTCCCTGTCCCTGGAAAGATTTAAAAGCCCTGTGGATGTGGCACTTGGGGACATGGGTCAGTGCTGGGGGAATGGTTGGACTCTGATCTTAGAGGGCTTTTCCAACCTCAGTGTTTGTAGGTGCAGCACTGGGAGTGTTTTGTAGTGTGATCAGTGTTGGCAATGTGTTCCCAGGGAGCTTGAAGCAGGAATGGTGCAGGTGGTGTGGGATGGCACAGAACTGCAGGAGCCACTGCTGGGGGCTGTCCAGGAGCTGGTTAGGATTGCAGGTGGACACTCCTGTGGGGGTGTTTCACTGCACAGAGACACAAAGTTACTCCTGAAGCAGGATGGAAAGGGTTTGGCAGCTACCAGGGGATGAACTCCCCCAGCAGAAAACCTGAGACAGTGCCCAGTTAGGATTCACTCCATTCTCATCAGCTCCATGGGGTACTGTTGTCTTAGTTTTTTCCTTTTTTTTACCCAGTTGTTGGGGTTTTTGGGAGCAGGATAAGGACAGGAGCCCCTTGGGAGTGCTTCCAGGCTGTGCTGGCACAGGGGGGGTCTGAGCAGCAGGTTAGGGACAAAACCCACCTGAAACCTGCACTCTGGGACTGGCAGATTGCAGGCTGGAGAGGTTCTGCCATGCTGAGGGCCAGTGACATTCTCATTAGCCAAATTAGCACAGAATTAGCCAAATTGGAACTGTCATCCTCTAGTGCAGGTAGCCCAGGCAATGTCCCTTGTTTGCTGCTCAGTCCTTGTGGGTGAGGAATGGTGGCAGAATGTTTTCCCCCTCTTTCTTTAACAGATGAGGTCAGGGGGAATGGGGTGGGATGTTCAGGTGAGAAGGGAGAACTCCCAAAAGTGTCAGGAGAAAATGAGCAGCTGCAGGCTTTTCTCAGGGTAATTTGGTGTGAAGGACAACATTCAAATGCAGCTGCAGAGGAGGAACAGAGTAATGGTGATGGAAATAATAAAAAGTCAGTTAAAATAGTAATTTTAGAGCATATTCTGAAGCCAAACCCAAAACCTTAAGGAAAGATGACATCAACCTGTGAGATCCTTGATGCAGCAATCTCAAATCCTTTCAGAAATGTTCTGAGGATTCTCTGCTTCCTCAGGGTAGCTCACATCCAGAGTGCTCCCAGGAGTCCAGTAAAGCAGTGAAATTGGAGATTTCTCCAGCTCCTAATGCTCCTGCTATCACCCTGTAATAAATTGAGACTTCATAATGGCTTTTCATAAAATGTTCACGTTTAATAAGCAGTGAGGAGGAGCTGACAAGGCCTGCAGGGTTGAGCTGCAATCCAGAGCTTTTGGGAAGAGCAGTTCCTGAGCCTGGCACCACAGGATGACTTACTGTGTGTTATGGGCCAGATAAGATAAAATAATATCTGAGATGGAGCAGTTCTGCTTTATCCATCAAGGGAGTCTCAGCCTGAAAAACATGGGAAGATTCTGAGTTTTTTTGCTGTGCTTTGAAATGATGGATCAGGCCCCCAGAGCAGAGCCCAGCACCTCTGCTGCTTTATACAGATTATTTAATCTATCTAGGCCCTAAAGCACATGAAATTTATTTTTCTTTATTGAAAATACACCATGACTGTGGGTTTAAACTCTGGAAGAGCTTTACTGCCTACCCCAAATGCCTCCTTTGGACACCTCTGGTGTTGTTGGGAACCATTTGGGGTGGGCACTGACAAACAACATGTCCAGAATTGACTTATTTCTTTCTGCTCCCTTTAAGGTTGACCTGTGTTTAGAGTGTATTGAATGGGCCAAATCAGAGAAAAGGACTTTCCTACGTCAGGCTCTGGAGGTAGGTGCCACATCCCAAACATGTGCAGCAGCATCATCCCCTTGGCACATTTAACACCTGGAAAAGTAGAGCACTTGTGTGCTGTTCAGATCTTTCTCTGTGTCAGGGGAGGGCATTAATTACATTGTAATTCTCTTTAAAAATGCAGGGTTTTACTCCTTGTGTCCTTGTGCAGGAGGCCTTGCACGACTGGACCACACAATGTGACAAACACAGATGAATGTAGTGAAGTTTGTGCAGAGAAGAACACAAAAGTTCATTTTACAAAACAAATCTGTTCTGGTTTCCTCACAGCAGTTCCTTTTCTGTTCTCCAGGCCAGGCTGGTCTCTCTCTACTTTGACACCAAGAGGTACCAAGAAGCTCTGCAGCTAGGTGAGGCTCCCACTAGGTGGTGGTAAATCTTTGCTTTTCATTTACTCCTGCCAAGGAAACCTGTGTCAAGTTCCTTGAGAGGTTTTACAGGATTTGGGTCTTAATTTCTCAGTGCTGGTGCAGTTCTGGCACCTTTTTCTGTAGCTGGGTGATGACAGCTCCTAGAGGTGTCTTTTTTTTCTCTGTTTCACCATCCTCACCCATCTCACCTGGGCCTAAGGCCAGTTTGGGTGGGGTCTGGAGTAACCTGGGAGGTGTCCCTGCCCATTTTTGAGCTTTAAGGCCCCTTCCAGCCCAACCCACTCTGGGATTCTGTGATTTGTTCATTGCAGATAATTTTGGGAGCTGTATCCAGCTGAAGGCCACAGGTTTGGCTCCTGCTGGAATATTCTGCTGTGGCCACAGAGGCTGAAGGGAGAAAAGAGCTTTTTTTTCAATTTGCTCAAACACAGCCCCAGTAAAACCAGGAAATGGCAAAACCTCTGTGGGTGTCATGAGCCAGGGTCTTAGGGAGGCTTTCAGAATTTGCCCCTGCACCACCCAAGGGATGGAAATGAACCAGTGAACTCCAGCTCTGCCCAAAGCAGAGTAAAGCAGGACCTCCTACAGCTCTCCTGGTGCTTCTAAAATGCTCATTTTGCAAATGACTGCAGTGCTGTAAGTGAGGCTTAAGCTGTAATGGAGATTTAAGGTTCAAGTGAGGTTTAAGCTGTCAGTGAGGTTTAAGCTGTCTGAGGGGTGTTGGCACAGCCTGCTCTGCCAGGGACACAGCCTGAACTGCTCCCCTGGCACCCAGAGCATCTTAAACTGTGGTGGCATGAGCCTGTGTCACATCCAGTGTCCCCTGAGTGACATGTGTCTCATCAGAATATTGAGTTCATGGAATTCAGGATGGAATTAGAACTCATTTGCATAGGGACAGGTAATGAACTCTGGTTTAAACTGATCAGAAGCCACATTCCAAAGCTGTGCTTAATTAATTGAATCCCTTGGCTGGTGGTGGGACAGCCTGGGGAGTTGGGAGGGTCTGTGCCTCTAGGGCAGGCTCTGGTGCCCTGTCAGGATGTCAGTGCTGTGCACAGCATTCCTGTGTGCTGAGGAGGTGCCTGTGGCCATGGGGAGTAGGTGCAGGCAGAGTCTCTCAGGGATGTTTCCAGGGAGAATCCATTTGGTTTTGGCCAGTTTCAGCTCTGGTTATCAGCTCCTGAGCACAGCAGGGGAGGAGGAGGAGGATTTTAGGTGACAAATTTCCTCTAGGATTGCTCATTCTGTCCTCACAAAGCTGTGATGTGGCAGCTTGTCCTGACATTTCCTAGGCTGTCCCTTCCTGCCTCCTGAATCTGACCTGCAGATGTCCTGAGTAAAATCATTCCTTCCTCATCCCACGTTCTCAGGAGCTTCTTGAGGGTGCTCCATGCTGCCAGGGGCCACTTGTGCAGCAGAGGGAAATCACCTGGGCATGGTGCCAGGGCGACCATCCCAGCTGCCCATCCCCTGCAGGGCACTGTGCTGCCCACACCCCACCTCTGCCACAGAACTGCTTCATCCTCCTGCTGTGGCCTGCCACTGTCCCACCATTATTCCCTCTCCCTTGCTTTTCCTTGGAAGGACAGCCTCACATCCCTCCCTGAGAGCCCTGGATGCTGGGGGGGTGGATGGCTGTAGCCATGATATTTTCTGAAAAATCCTTTCCTTAGGATTTTTCCTCCTGAGAAGCTGAGAGGCCTCAGGAACAAAATGTACCCAATGGTTATCTGCTGCTGTGGAATGCAACAGGTGCATCTGGGATTGGGCTCATGTGGTTGTTTCTAATTAATGGCCAATCACAGCCCAGCGGCCTCAGACTCTCTGTCTTACACACAAGCCTTTATTATCATTCTTTCTTTTTCTATTCTTAGCCAGCCTTCTGATGAAATCCTTTCTTCTATTCTTTTAGTATAGTTTTAATGTAATATATATCATAAAATAATAAATCAGGCCTTCTGAAACATG
Organism: Molothrus aeneus; assembly: GCF_037042795.1. Lineage (NCBI taxonomy): Eukaryota > Metazoa > Chordata > Aves > Passeriformes > Icteridae > Molothrus > Molothrus aeneus. The sequence continues at coordinate 1,257,721 of NC_089673.1, forward strand.
GACTCAGATCCTCATCTCTTCCCCCATCCTAAGACCCTTGCAAACACTGTCACAGATGGCCCCTGCAGAGGCTTTGGGTGGATGTTTTTTGGATATTTTGTGGGTGCTGATGATGCAGAGCAGCTCACAGTCCTGTCCTTGCCCTCTGCCAGGTTCCCAGCTGCTTAGGGAATTGAAGAAGATGGATGACAAGGCACTGCTGGTGGAAGTGCAGCTCCTAGAGAGCAAGACTTACCATGCCCTGAGCAATCTGCCAAAAGCAAGAGCAGCCTTAACCTCGGCCAGGACTACAGCCAATGCCATCTACTGTCCCCCCAAGCTGCAGGCAGCACTGGACATGCAGTCAGGTGAGGCCTCCAGGACCAGGACAGCACCCAGGACTGTCCTGGCACGTAATTTGTCTGATACTTGTGTTTTATGAGAGAATCATGGGAAGTGGTGCTTGGTGGGGCTGTCACATTCACATTTTCTGAAAAAAATCCCTTCACCCAGGATTCTTCTCCTGGGAAGCTGAGAAGTCTCAGAGAAAAATGAAAACAATAAATATTTCATTTGCTTCTCCTCCATTTTACTTATGTAGAATGTGTTTGGAGATTGTTTACCCACAGGTGATTGTTTCATTGCATTCTGCTGTGAGTTGTTTTAACTCAATGGCCTGTCAGGGCCAAGCTGTGTTGGGATTCTGGAGAGAGTCACAAGTTATCATTATCTTATATAATATTAATATATTATTATATTAATAGCATTAATATAATAATATTATATTAATATATTAATATATTAATGCTATCTTTTTTTAGCATTCTGTAAGTATCCTTTCTGTATTTAGTATACTATCTTTAGTATAGTATAACATTCTTTAATATAATATAGTATCATAAAATAATAAATTAACCTTCTGAGAACATGGAGTCAGGTGCATCATTCCTTCTTGCCGTGGGGGACCCTGCAAATACAAGAGTGAGTCTCAGGATATCACCAGTTCTGCCTCAGGTGGCATCAGCTTTGTTCCTGACACTTTTCAGGCCACTTTTGAAAGCTGCCAGTGGTGGAGGGTCCATCAGCTCCCCAGGTGCTGCAGTTCCAGCCTCACTCTGTGCTCCTGGCCCATTACACATTGTTCCTGACCCACTTTGCAGGCACTCACCTGAAGTGCCCCAAGCTTGTCTGTCTAAAAATGTCCTTGTAAGAGAGGGTGTGGATTTGCTTCTGCTAGACATGAGGCAAGGGGGGCACAGGAGGAAAGGTTTCTCTTCACTGAAGTCATAGATAAGGCACTGAGCAACCAAATTGTTCTGTCCTCTCCCAGCCATGCTCAGAATTAACCTGTTTGTGCCTCTCCCAGGTATTATCCATGCAGCAGAAGAGAAGGACTGGAAAACAGCCTATTCATATTTTTATGAGGCATTTGAGGGCAATGATTCAATTGACAACCCCAAAGCCATCACTGCTCTGAAATACATGCTGCTGTGCAAAATCATGCTCAACAGGTAGGTGGCAGATGGTTCTGGGAAGAACTCTGCCTGCATTTCCAGGGGAAGGGCTTTTTGTTGATGGGACTCTGAACTAATGGGCTCAAGCAGTGTCTTTGTCACCTGATCAGTGCTCCTGAATTTGGGTTGTAGTTCTCTGCTGTCACTTGGGGATTTTTGAGGTGCTCTGGGGTTTAAGCTGACCATGTTCCTGTATAAATGCTCTGTATAATTCCTGTGCTCCCTCCCCTCTGTCTGCAGCCCAGAAGATGTGCAGGCATTAGTGAGTGGGAAGCTTGCTCTGCGGTATGCAGGAAGACAGGTACAGAAACTTAACCCTTTCTATCTTCCTCTTACCTCAGTGCTGCCTTAATCTTCTTGTCAAACACTTTGCTCTTTTCATACCAAAATACCCATCACTCCTGAGTGTCCTGAACGAGATCTAGAACTGATTAAATTACCATGAGTCATTGCCAGAAGTCAGTTGCCTTCAAAGGGTTTTACAGTGATTTTCACAATCAGAGAATTTGGGCTGCCCGCTTCATTTTCCCTGTTTTTTCTCCTTCCTCCTTTTCTTCATCAGCTACAAACTGCCTGATGCCATCAGCTCCTTGTCTCCCTGCTCTCAGCAGCTGCTGCAGTGTTTAAATCTGAGTTGCTGCTTTTACTTCATTGTAGCCAGTGCTGAGAATCCATTCCTGGCAGTGCAGCTCAGGCAGTCGGGGAGGTGTGAAATCCCCTGCTTGCTCTGCCAGGCTGGGAAAACCACCCTCAAATTCAACTCAGGGGTGCTTGTAGAGGGTGCCAGGGGCTGTGCCAGGCTGGGATCCTGCTGCCCTCAGGGGCTGTGCTCAGCCTGGGCTTTGCTGTGACACCGGAGCTGCTGCTCCCCTCCCACAGGGGATTGGGAATTAGCAGAGCTCAGTGAGCAAAGGTCTGACGTGGGGATATCCCTGGTGGATCAGGAAGGGCAACCCCAATCCTGCCTCATCCCTTTGCCCTGAGTGGCAGCTGAGGCTCCTCCCCAGAGCAGGGGATCCTGGCTGTGCCCAGGATGTGCTTTGAGCCAGCCCTGAGCAGCAATTCCTGCTGGGGGAGCAGGGAGAGAGCAGCCCTGGGGGCAATCCTGGAATATCCCCAGTGGGAAAGACCACAAGGATCCAGCCCAGCTCCTGGCTCTGCATGGGGCAGTCCCAAAAGATGGGGCAGCAGAAACCTGGGCCTTGTGCACCAGAGGCACCAGGCTGTCCTTGTCCTGTCCTCCCCACTCCTTGGGCTCTGCTCTGCTGTTCCCTGCTGGAATTACCACTGTGGGGTGTAAATGGGCTTGTTTGGGGATGAGGTTTTGCTTAATTTCAGCAGTTATGGGGTGTAGAAAAGACTCATCCCTGATGCTGTCCATAGGAGCTGCTGCCCTGCCCCTGTGGCTGTGCTGGAGGGCCCAGAATGGCCCTGTTCATTAAGCAAGTGCCAAAATGTGCACTTGCCTTAAAAATGACATCAAACTCACTCCCAACTTGCAGCTGGTGCTGTCAGACCCGGCTGCTTTGTCCCTCTGGAGATGTTTCAGGTCATGTCCTGCAGCTGCCAGGCTTCTCCTGCCCTCAGCAGCTGCTCTCCCTCTGCCTGTGGCAGTGACAAGGAACATTCCTGCTTTGCTCTTTGAGCACGTTCCCAGGCTACTGCACAGTTGGCATATTCACCCTGAGAGGAGAATCCAGAAGAAAATAACCTGCTCTGGTTCTCTTTCCCTACAGACAGAAGCACTAAAATGTGTGGCACAGGCCAGCAAGAACCGGTCGCTGGCAGATTTTGAAAAGGTGAGTCAGGGACACAGAGGATGGGCAAAAACCAGGCAGAAATGCCAGGTTTGGAATGTTGTAGAAGCTGTTACATCCCACAGCAGGAAACCATGGAAACATTGATGGAAGGCAACAGTGCATCAAGAAATAGCCCCCAACAGTCAACTGGTTGCATTTTCAGTGCGTGGGGGGTAAACTTCCTTGAACCCAGTTTTTTCCTTTTTTTCTTCTTTTTTTTCCTCGTTTTTTCTTATTTTCTCCTTCCTTTTCTTTCTCCTTCCTTTTCTTTCTCCTTCCTTTTCTTTCTCCTTCCTTTTCTTTCTCCTTCCTTTTCTTTCTCCTTCCTTTTCTTTCTCCTTCCTTTTCTTTCTCCTTCCTTTTCTTTCTCCTTCCTTTTCTTTCTCCTTCCTTTTCTTTCCTTTTTTTTTTCTTTTTTTTTTCTTTTTTTTTCTTTTTGGAGAGCCAAATCAGAAGCAGTTTTTCTTTAGGTGCTGTGTTACTGGGATGTGTATCTTCCTAAAATTTTTCCTGGTTTCAGCAGGAATGCTGCAGAGCTCAGGGAGAGGATTCCATGTCAGGGTCCAGTCCTGTCGTGCTCTGGGGCTCTCTGAGCTCCCTCAGGGTGGAGATCAAAGGAGAGGCTGTTGTGACCTGCTGGCTTTTGGCTAAGTTAGGGATTGGATTAGCCATGGGGCTGGGCTGGGAGGGGATCTCATCCTCAGAGGACCTTGAGGAGCTGTTGCTATGGGAGTGATTTCCTCCTGCCCTGTCCCCACAGGCTCTGACAGACTACAAGGTGGAGCTCAGGGACGACCCCATCATAAACACTCACCTGGCCAAGCTCTATGATAATTTATTGGAACAGAACCTGATCAGAGTCATTGAACCCTTCTCCAGAGTACAGGTAAATGTTTCCAGCAGCACCTGGAGGGGCTGGTCCCTCTGTCCCTGCTGCTGGAGGTGAGGGGATTGTTCCCATATGAGCTCTTCTTACCCTGAGCTGCTCAGCACTTTCAGACCTCAGGGTTCATCATGTTCAATTATAAGGAGGAGGCAGAGGGGACCTTGGGAAAGCCACATTCCAGAGTCATTGCCCTTTCCAGCTGTTTCTCTCATGATCCCTGCAAGGTGGCTTTTAACCCTGAAGGTGGCAGCATTTGGCTTCGAAGGCCTCTGTGCCATAGTCTTGGAGAAGAGGTTTCACCTTTCAGAGTGAATTGGCTTTAGGGGTCCAGTCCATCTTAGTTAAAATCACATGTGAAACCTGAAGGACCTGAAGCTGCAGAGTGGAGAAAACCACTGGGGATATTTAGGCCAGAGCATTTCCAGGCCCTTGAACAGATCCATGGAAGAGCCCCAAACCTCTTTGTGTGTCCAAAATGAAGCTAAAGATTAACTGAGTGTTGGTCTTTCTTATAGATTGAACACATATCCAGCCTCATCAAGCTCTCAAAGGTAAGAACCTCACCAGAAATCAGTGCCATGTGTTCAGAGGAGTTGGGCATAAATGGCATTTGTCACTGGGAACTGAACATGAAGGGTGACAGATGAGATCCACAGCATTTCCAGGCAAATCTCACCCTTGGGAGCTAAACTCTGACCCAGCAGCTCCTGGGAGGCTTTGAAGCTTCCAGACTTTGCTGTGCTGTTCCCTTCCCCCATGGGTTTTACTCCTGGCTCTTGCTTTTTATTGGAGGCAGATTTTCCTCTGCTCTGTCGTGTCCAGCCCAATCTTCCCCCATGCCCTGTGTTTAATCCCCTGAGTGCCCCCAGGGGACCCTTCCTGAGACCCTTTAAGATCCAGGATCCAGCTAATCACCCTGCAGTGGCATTAGGGACGTGTCTGTCACACTGGCTATGCAGTAACTGCTTTACAGATAATCCCAGACAGATTCAGTTTTAGGAGAATCCACTGTAATCCCAGCCAGTTGCACCCCAGTGCTGTTGTCTTGTACTGGCATTAAGGCCAGAGCTTGGGAAGTGAGCTGAGCTCAGCCTTTGTGCTCACACAATCACTGAATCATTCAGGTTGGAAAAGGCCTCTGAGATCATTGAGTTCATTGAGATATTCCCCCAGCACTGCCAAAACCACCCATGTCCCCAAGTGCCACATCCACAAATCTGTTAAATCTGGTGATTTCACCTCTGCCCTGGGCTGGACAATGCTTTCCATGAAGAAATTTTCCCTAATATCCAACCTAGACCTGCCCTGGCACACAGCCTGTTCCCAGACTAGCTCGTGGTGTTTAACACATCCATAATATTCAGGCTGAAAGCTGCTCTGTGCCCTCTGTGCCTCCTGTGGCCCTTCCTGCTGCGGGGCAGGAGCTCAGCTGGGTGGATTAAATAGAACTTGGCCAAACTCTTGTCTAAATCCTTGCTGAACTGAGTTGGAAAGTTCCAGAACCCCCACAGGTAAGGCCTGTGTGAAGTGACAGAACAGTGTCACCTGTGGGCCAGGGGACACCCTGCTGCTCCCTCATTAAGAGCTGCTCCCTAATTTCCTGAGGCATCTGCAGCAGGTGGAGATGTCCAAGCCAGGCTCAGGGAGGAGCAGCTGCTCATGTCCCACCAGGGCTGTCAAGTGTGCAGCAGCAAAATTCTTGTGTTTTTATGTGTTCTGGGAGACTTTTAATTTTTCTGCTTCACTTTCAGGCTGAGGTAGAAAGGAAACTGTCACAGATGATCTTGGACAAGAAGTTTCATGGTGAGTGCATCCCTCAGCTCTGACTGCCCCGTGTTCGCACCAGCTGTGGCTGGAGCCCCCTTCCTCCTGTGACCCTGGGGGCCCTGCTCAGGCTGCAGGTGACAGTCAGGAGTGACAGCAGTGACAGTCAGGAGTGACAGGAATGCTGTTCCTGCTGCTCCTTTGGAGGGGGCAGCCAGGAAGGCTTTTCCTGCTGCTCCATCTGCTTTCCCTAACCCAAGGGGTAATTTCAGAAATGCTCTTGGGTCCCTCTTGCTGTGACAGCATCCAGGGACAGTGTGGGACCCCCAGATGGACTGTCTGGCCAGGCTGGGCTCTTCTTCTTGGAGCTGCCCAGGGCTGTGGTCGCCTTTCCCATCTGTTTGTGTCCAGAACATTCCATGGGGTGCTGTGGCTTGGCTGGGCCCACAGCAGGCTGCTGCCCCAATAACCCCTCAGGGAACCAGCTGTGCTCTTGGTTCTGTTGTCCCCTTGGTTCTGTTGTCCCTGGATGTGGCTGAGCCAGGGGAGTGCCTGGGAGCAGCAGGCAGGGCACAGAGCACTGTGGGGGGACAGCCCCTGGCACCTGGCACAGCTGCAGGATAAACCAGCTGTGCTGAGCCATCCTGCTGGGCACAGGGCCTGAGGAGGCAGGGAAGGTGGTAGGGAATGGACAGGAATGTTCATCTCCTGGATGGCTTCTCGGGCTGGTCTCTGGGATGTATTTTTTTCTGGGAATGCTAAAGCAGTCCTGACCAAAATCAGCCAGTCCAGCCCAGCACATGAGCCCTTCCCAAACCCTGCACAGCCCCTGCAGGTCTTCCTGGTGTAGATCCCTAATTCTTGCTGTCTGGAAGCTGTGATCCATCGAGCATCCCAGTGCTCACAGCAGCTTGTGCCCACAGGAATCCTTGACCAGGGCGAGGGTGTCCTGATCATCTTCGACGAACCTCCCGTAGACAAAACTTACGAGGCTGCCCTCGAGACGATTCAGAACATGAGCAAAGTAGTGGATTCGCTCTACAACAAAGCCAAGAAGTTGACATAGGTGAGTGGGGCCTCCCTGGGGGCTGCAGAGCTCCAGAGTCGCTGCTGAGCCCTGCCATGTCCCTGAGCCTCGTCCCCTCTCCTGTCCAGTGACGTGGCTCTGTTTTCTCTTTGCAGAGTTGAATTTGCTAGCTGTCATTTGGAGAGTGTGTGTGACAGGAGAGTGAAACCTTTGGGAAAATGTTAGGAGACTTTTTTTTTTCTTCTTTGTTCTACTTTTCGCTCGGAAAGTTTTTAAACTTCCTCATCCGGTGCATCTTGTATTCCAGACGATGCGTGTTCCAGTTTCCATGTAATCTTTACTGGCCGAACTTTGTATCTGGGGGGGGAATATTGTTTAAACAAAGAGGGTATTCTAAATAAAAGGAAAAAGGCTTACACTACCTAAACATGTGCTTTCCACTTCCTGAGGGACGGCAGAGTTCAGCAGGGACAGCGTTTTGTTACCAGTAGGTGCCCAAATCCAGTTTGTTTCATCTCCTCCGCCCCGAAATCGGAGACGTGCTGGCGGTGTCCGAGCAGCCAACTTGATTCCATTTGTACTGAACCAAACAAACCCAAAATGTACAGACTGCTGGTTTCTTTTCCATCCTCAAGGCCTGCGACCCCCTGGAAGCAGCTCCGCGATGATTTTGCTGCGGGCTGGAGCCGCCCCGGCCGCTCTGGGCGAAGGGGACGGCGCAGCTCTCCCTGGAGCCTGACTTTGCATGCTCTTGTTTAAGATAGACTTAGATTTCAATGTTCCCTCCCTCCCCGCCTGCGCTGGTAGGAGGAGCAGGTGACCACGGGGGCGGGCTCCAGCTGTGCCTCTGCTGCAGCAGCGCTGAGCTCTGGGTCCCCACTGAGGTGGGACAGCCCAGTGGGAGCTCCCTCCTCGGTCCCAAAGTCCTGGGGGTGGAGCGTGGTGTGTTCCAGCATGTTCCATTTTCTGGTGAGGTTTCCAGTAAGTTTTAATGCCATTTGGGCAGTGTAAGCTTCTGCATCTCTGTCCTGCTCATCTTTATTTTTTTCTTTCCCCTTTGTCTCTATTTCCCTCTTCACCTTTTTCTTACAAAATTTATATTTTGTAAAAGGATTCTGTTTTATCAGGAAATATTTTGCCTTCATGCTGACTCTTAGACTGGCTGATTTTTCCCTTTTCTGTTCACATTTTGACCTCTCCGACCTCTTATTTTATTTTATTATTCTTAATTTCCATCTCCTCCAGTCAGTCGCTGTTTGGGTTTTTGGCACCATCAATATCAAATGTACAAACGGTTCTTGCTAACCAACACCAGGTATATCTGATGTTCAGATGAGTTCCAATAAAGAATTTTTTTTTCAAAAACCTCTGTCTCCTGTCTTCAGCCACCAGGGCTGATCCTGGCCTGGGTGCAGGAAGGGTGGGCTCATCCCTCACCAGAACATCCTTTACTTAGGAAGGGTGGGCTCATCCCTCACCAGAACATCCTTGGGGACCATATTTTGGAGACACCAGATGGGAATGTTTGAGGTGGCATCACAAAAGATTTATGGATTGTGACGTGACCCTGGCACAAGTTCTAATGCACTGAATATATAATAATAATTATTATTATGGTGAAAAATGGATTAAATGTCCTCTCACTACTCCAGCCTTTCCTGATCATGCCTTTATGTTGTGTTGGAGTCTCACACTGCACCAGGCCAGGCCCAGATTCCTCAAAAGGCTGGGGAGGAAGTTTAGGGTGTCTTTGATACAACATCTTGAATTTTTACATCTGAAACTCCTGGGACACCAGATGGTGCAGGAAAGAAGCCTCTCTCAGAGGGAGGAAAATGTGGAGGGTTTCACTCTGCTCTTACATCTCAGGCAGCAGAAAAGTGCAGTTCTAGTTTTGTTATTTTTTTAACTGATTTGTGAGATTCTTCCCCAGACATCTCTGTCCAGTTCTGTGTGATGCCCCTGAAGTGGCATTTTCCCCAGGAATGTGTCATTTGGAAGGGATTTGCTGAATTAGGTGCTATTTGTGAGTGAAAGAAAGGAAATCCATTCTTGGGATGGGCAAAGGCTGGGGTGGAGATGGATGGGGAGTCACAGAATCCTGGGAGAGCTTGGGTTGGAAGGCACCGAAACCAGCACCCAGTGCCACCCCTGCCATGGCAGGGACACCTCCCACTGTCCCGGGGGCTCCAGCCTGGCCCTGGACACTGCCAGGCATGCAGGGGCAGCCCCAGCTGCTCTGGGCACCCTGTGCCAGGGCCTGCCCACCCTCACAGGGAACAATTCCTGCTCAATATCCCACCCAACCCTGCCCTCTTCCAGCTTCTGTCCTGTGTCCCTGCTGGGGATGGTGTCCTGCTCCAGCTGACACCCCCCAGAGGAGACAGAACTGATCCGGACCCCACAGGTGACAATGTGACAAGGCTGGCAGGGCCCTGTGCTCGGGGCTGAGGGGACCTGAGCAGAAGCAGGGATGATGCAGCAGGGCTGTGGTGACACCGGCTTTGGTGCCTTGTGTGGGATCAGGGGGGTTTGGTGATGCATCAGTCCCTGGAATTGCCTTTGGAACAGTGGGGTTTTCTGAGGCACCTCCAAGTGTGTTAAAATTAGGGCCAAAACCCCTCAAATTGTAGAGCCTGGGTTTAAACCCTTTTGACTTAACCTTCATAGGGCTGAACTTAAAAAGCTGACAATTGCTGCTTGGATCTGGGAGATGCTTTAATGGACAAAGGGAATTCTCAGTGACAGCAGTGCCCAGGCTGGGCTGTCACTGTCCCCATGGGTTTGAGAGGACAGAGCCCTGCAGAGAGCCCTGACCACTCCCCAGAAACCGGCTCCATGCCGGGTTAAATGTGCTTTGATGGTCAGGCAGGTTTTTGGGACAGGTCTGCCCTCACGGGAGATGTTGGGGTTTTTTTTGAGATTTCCCTGTTGTGGGAGTGGGATTGGCAGCCGCAGGTCCGGGGCAGGGCATAAATAGGTGTAAATTAATATAAATTAATTTGGGTCATTAGCGCCGGGCCGGGACGTGCCCGAGCTTCCCTCGGTGCTGGGCTCCGCTCCCCGCGGCCGGAGCGGGCCCGGCAGCCCCGGAGCGGCCTCTGAGTGTCGCTGCAAGGTCGCGCAGAGCCCGGCGGGGCCGCGGCTGCCGGTGCCTCCCGCCAGAGCCGGCCCCGGCGGGAATGGGATCCCGGTACCACAGTGGGAATGGGATCCCGGTACCACAGTGGGAATGGGATCCCGGTACCAGCGGGAATGGGATCCTGGTGCCAGTGGGAATGGAGCCCGGTACCAGTAAGAATGGGATCCCGTCACAGCGGGAATGGGATCCTGGTGACAGCGGGAATGGGATCCCGGTGCCAGTGGGAATGGGATCCTGGTCACAGCAGGAATGGGATCTCGGTCCGGGCAATAGGTGCTGGGCTGGGCCGGCCGGTGGCTCCAAGCGGAGCCATGGGAACCGGGGGGTTCGGGAGCTGCAGGCGCGTTCCCCAAAACCCGGCCCGGCCTCAGAACGCGGTACCGGGCATTTGATTGCCCCGGCACCTTCGGGGCGAGCAGTGGCCCCCGCCCCGGAGCTGGGGAGGCCCCGCCGGGCGGGGGAAGCGGGGGCGAAGGGCGGCCGGGGACGGTGCGGGTTGTGGGGCCTGGGTGCGAATCCGGGATGTGGCTCCGGGATATCGGTGGGGAAGGGTTTTAAATCTGAATTTTGGGATTTTTAAAAAAATATTTTCCTTGCTTTTTATTCTTTTCCTCTCCGTGTCGTGCCCGGCCCCTGCCCGGGGGCTCGGCAGCTCCCCCGGTCCTGCCCGGCCCTGCCCGGGGGCTCGGTAGCTCCGCGGGCTCTACGACCTCCGGGACCCCAACGCGGAGAGGGGCCGGGGGCGGGGCCAGAGCCGTGAGGGGCGGGGCACCCGTCATTCATAAACAGTGAGAGGCGGGGCCTGGGGTGTGTGGGCGTGACTTGGCGTGACGGAGGCGGGGCACAAACCATTGAAGGCATTGAGGGGGCGGGGCTCCGCCGGCTGTCACCGTGCGGGGGTGGGGCCTGCGCAGCTGGGGGCGTGACCGTCGGCATCTGTGGTCACGGAGGGGGCGTGGCCTCGGCTGCCGCGGCGGGCGCACGTGTCGGCGAGGGGCGGGGCGGCGGGCGCGCGCACTGCGCCGGCGGGAGCGCGCGCGGCGCGGGGCGGGTCCGGGCGCGGCGCTGAGCGGCGGCGGCGGCGGCGGCGGCGGAGCAGCGAGAGCGGGGCCGGCCGGGCCGGGCCGGGCCGGGGCCGGGGCCGGGGCCGGGGCGGGCGGCGGGGGCCCGCCGGGCGCCCGCCGGGCGGCCGGCGCCATGGGCACGGTGCTGTCGCTGTCGCCGAGCTACCGGAAGGCCCCGCTGTTCGAGGAGGGGGCGGCCACGGTGGGGCACTACACGGCGGTGCAGAACAGCAAGAACGCGAAGGAGAAGGGCCTGAAGCGGCACTCACTGATCTCGGTGCTGCCCTGGAAGCGCATCGCCGCCGTCTCCGCCAAGAAGAAGAGCTCCAAGAAGGTGCAGCCCAACGGCGGCTACCAGAGCAACGTGACCCACCTCAACAACGAGAACCTGAAGAAATCGCTCTCCTGCGCCAACCTCGCCACCTTCGCCCCCCCGCCGCCCCCCGCCGCCGCCGCCGCCGCCCTCGCCTCGGCGCAGAAGGCGCCCCCGGCCGCGCCCGCCGCCGCCGCCGCCACCCCGCGCCGGGTCGTGGTGCAGGCGTCCACCAGCGAGCTGCTGCGCTGCCTCGGCGAGTTCCTGTGCCGCCGCTGCTACCGCCTGAAGCACCTCTCGCCCACCGACCCCGTGCTCTGGCTGCGCTCCGTGGACCGCTCGCTGCTGCTGCAGGGCTGGCAGGACCAGGGCTTCATCACGCCGGCCAACGTGGTCTTCCTCTACATGCTGTGCCGGGACGTCATCTCGGCCGAGGTGGCCAGCGACCACGAACTGCAGGCAGTGCTGCTCACCTGCCTGTACCTCTCCTACTCCTACATGGGCAACGAGATCTCGTACCCGCTGAAGCCCTTCCTGGTGGAGAGCTGTAAGGAGGCCTTCTGGGACCGCTGCCTCTCCATCATCGACCTCATGAGCCCCAAGATGCTGCAGGTCAACGCCGACCCGCACTACTTCACCCAGGTCTTCGCCGACCTCAAGAAGGAGAGCGGCTCCGAGGAGAAGGGCCGGCTGCTCATCGGCCTCGACCGGTGAGCGCCCGCCGCCCCCGGAGCCGCTCCCGGGGGGATTTGCCCGGCGGGGAAGGGCGGGAGCCGCCGCCTCCCCACCCCGGGGGGACTCGGGGGGTTCGGCCGCCGCCGGACCGGAGCGCAGACCCCCGGTTCCCTCCCCCGCCGCCGCTTTCCAGCCGCCGCTTTCCCCTCCCCGTGCTGCGGGCCCGGGGATGCTGCGGCTCCGCCACCGGATTGATCCCAGCGATTCATGGATGGGGGGATGACGAGAACCCCCCCTCCCCAGCCGATATCCCCCGGGAGCGGAGCGGGGCTCCGCCGGTCACCGCATCACCGAGACAGAGCCCAGGTAGGGGGGAAAAAAAAAAAAAAAAGGAAAATAATTCCTGTAAAGGCTGCAGCGCAGGCGGCTGAACCGGCCCGGTCGGGACTCACCGGGACAGAGACGCGGGCACGGCCCGGGGACCCCCCCCACCCCCCTTTCCTCCCTCATCCCCCCCCCTTTATTTATTTTCTTTGAAGAGACTCGAATTCCCGAGCGGGTCCGGGTGACGGGAATCACCGCTACTGTTCATGAGATCAATGTGAAATGTCTTGTTCCCATCGTGCACTGGTCATGAGTATTGTGTAAAGGATCTACTTGAGTGTGCAAGCAAGGGGAGCCGCCACATGCTGCTATATGAATTCTTCTAGAACAAACCCAACGAACTGCAAACCTGCGGGGGGGAAAGAGAAAAAACCCTTCTTTCTTCTGTCATTGTTGCTTTTCCAGTGGTATTGCGCATGCAAACAGGAGCATTTTGTGTCTTCGGGAAAAAAAAAAAAGGAAAAAACGCATAAAAAAATAATAATCAAAAGAAAAACCTTAAGAGAGATGGCTGTAAAATTACACCCATGCACAAAGACCCGCCACCACCCCGACACCGCAGTCTCGAGCCGGTATTCCCGTATCAGGCCTGGGGACTGAGACCTTTTTGGGTTTTATCGTTTTCTTTTCTCCGTGTGCTCAGTTCTAGTTTAGTTCTGGTCCATCGGGCGTTAAACTGGCGAACAAGAGGGAGAAATAACGTGCCATTTATTTTTATTTTTGATTTTTCACTTGAAGCTCTTCATGGCTGTACATTGGACCCTGCTAATGATACATGTGTACGTACGTTTTTTTAGTGCAATCTCTTCTGTAGATCTTTGTTGACCAAATTGGTGGGTATTGTTACTTATTAATTTATATTTGTCTCATTTTTGTATGTATGTGTATAGTGTGTTTGTAAGTATGTGTGGTTTATAACCCGACCGACTGTGTCATGGGGCTCAGTGTGCCTGTAATTTAATCCCCTTCCCTTATTTTTATTTATTTTTGTACTGTGCTGATTAAATAAAAATGCACTGACCATCCATTACACGGCAGCGGCTCGTGGCCGAGTCTTTTCTGCGCTCGCAGCCCTCGGAGGCTGGCGGTGGATTTGTGTTGACGACAGAGCTTTAACGCAGCCGCCGCTTTAATCGCGTTACCGGGGTCACCCCGTGGTGGGAGAGCGGCGGGGCCGCAGCACTGGAGGGGGAAGATCGGGATACTGGGATAACTGGGATAACTGGGAAATCCATCCCATCCCTCTGGGCATCATCACCCCCGCGCCGGCAGGAACGGGCAGGGCCACGGTGGGATGCAACTAATTGCTTTCTTTTATTATTTGTTACTGTGAATTATGTAAACAAAATCCAGGTCATCCAGGTCCATTAGAGTAGGGGTTTTTTAATGCTCTTTTACACATAAAATATCAGCGATTTATTAAAAAAACAAAAAGGGTTCATTGCATTACCGCTCCTGGCTGAGAATCCAAGTTTCAATTTAGAAATAGTTAATTTATGGGAAAACCAAGAATATATATACTTTATATATTTATATATATATTTTATATATATATATATAAAACCAGAGCAGGAACAGATAATATATTTTATAAGACACATCTCATCACATATAATATTGCCATCTCATGGTAGGAGATCATTCCCAAGCCTGCAATTCCTTGCCGTCCATCCCGATTCCACCCGACCGCTCTTCTGGAGGGACAAAAGTGCTGATCCCACCCCCAGCACCCGCCCGGGGCGGGGACGTTTGCACCGGGACAGGAGGCGAGAAGTGCAAATCCCAAGGCACAGACACGGCCGGGCGTTCCTCGGGGGGGGTCCCGGGCTTTGGCATTGGTGGTGCCCCTCCAGAGGGGCTGATTTGGGGTCCAAGGAGGCGCTGGGGGTCCCGGGGTGGCCCCGGGGTTTTGTGTGAGCCTGGCGGGGTCGGGGCTGCCGCTGTCACCTCCTGGCCCAGCGCTGGTGCTGCCTCAGGGGTTGGGGGGTCTGGAGGAGCCCCTGCCCAAGGGGACATCCCAGAGCTGCACCCTGAGAGGGGCACAGGGGGCTGGGGGGTGCTGGATGCTCCCAGGGCAGGTCCAAGGCCAGGGACAATGGGAATGGAGAGCTCTGCCACGGGGCCTCCCCGTGCATGGCTTGTCCCAGCTCACTCGTGCTCCACATCCCTGTCCCCTCCTGGTCTCAGGGGTGCCAGTGGGACACCAAGGCTGCAGTGACCTGTCCTGTGCCCCATGTCCATGGCACAACTTCAGGAAACCTTTGTGCCCGAGGAGCCTCTTCCAGGCTTTCTAATTCCCAAAATGCTCCATCAAACAATTGCTCCCCTTTGCTGGCCAGGCTGGGACCCCGAGGTGGGGTCACCCTCAGCTCCCCCATTTCCAGGGTTGGGAATCCTGACCTGTCCAGCAGTGCCAGGACAATCCCAATGTACAATCCCACCAGCCTGGGCTGCTCAGGAACCACAGCAGTGCCCAGCACAGTGGGAATAAACCACTGAGGAGATCCATGTCCCTCCACCAACACAGAGCTCGGGGTTATCTGGGCTGGGCAGGATGAGCCCAACACCCCAACACCCACAGCCAACCGTGGGAGAGCCAGGAAAACTCATGGAGGGAGAGCAGCCTGGTGCTGGCAGCTGGGGCTGTGCCAGGTTAATGTTGGATAGTGCAAAGCTTGGCCCCCAAACTCCCCCTGTTCCTCACCCCAGCCCTCCCTAACCCCAACGCTGGCACAGACACAAAGCCACGTGGATCATCCAAAATTCAGCAAGGCCACACAGTCCCAAAGGGAACCCACCTGCTCCAGGCCCTTGGAGGGGGTAATTAAGGCAAAAAGCAATGCAGGATTAACGAATCCAGGCCTGCATTAGAAGTCCCCTGTCCAGCCAAGGTGCCTCGATGGGTTGATGAATTCCCGAGGGAAAGCAGCAGCTCTGGAGGTGTCTCCATGAACCTTCCCAGCCCCTGGGGGCTGGAGGAGTGTGGAGTGTGGAAGGCAGCCCTCCCTGCCCAGCCTGGCTCCGGCTCCCCCATGGGGATCTGGCCCTACAGAACCCGACTCCCTGAGCTGGGCATCTTTGGTTCCTCCTCTGGAGGCTGCATCAAACTGCAAAAACTGACACAAGGGAAAGGAGCATGGAAGGGAGAACCGGAGAGGGGGTGAGGAATCAACATGGGAAAAGGAAGAAGGGGTGGAAGTACCTAGAAACTCTTTTTTTTTAGACTGATTCCAAAGGAAGTGCTCTCCTGATGTTCCAGCCTGGTTTGTAATATGGAGAACAAGTCACCGGCTATTTTAGGTCTTCATTCCGTGCGAATTTGGCTTTTCTAAACCCCTGGAATTCGGGTTTTCCAAACCTTGAGCTTCAGAGGCTGCTTTAGGCACCTTTAGGTCGCTGCCGAGCATCTCCCGGTGGATCCCGGCGGTCCCGGGGCGGCTCCTGGGGAGGGAGGGGCCGTTAATTGCCCGGCACGCAGAGCACGAAGCCTGAGCGGTGCTTGGTGAAATCCGGCTGGGGCTGGTTGGTCTTGGTCTCCACGGACACCGTGCATTTCCTGCCGTGCAGGCTGCACTGCACCGGGTTGGTGACAGCGACGTGCAGGGAGCGCTTCTCCCTACGGGAGAGAGACACAGTCAGGAGGGGGAATGGGATCCATGGGATGGGATGGGATGGGATGGGATCCATGGGATGGGATGGGATGGGATGGGATGGGATGGGATGGGATGGGATGGGATAGGATGGGATGGGATCCATGGGATGGGATGGGATGGGATGGGATGGGATGGGATGGGATGGGATGGGATCCATGGGATGGGATGGGATGGGATGGGATGGGATGGGATCCATGGGATGGGATGGGATGGGATGGGATGGGATGGGATGGGATCCATGGGATGGGATGGGATGGGATGGGATGGGATCCATGGGATGGGATCCATGGGATGGGATGAGATCCATGGGATGGGATCCATGGGATGGGACCCATGGGATGGGATGGGATGGGATCCATGGGATGGGAGCCATGGAATGGGATGGGATCCATGGGATGGGATGGAATGGGATCCACAGGATGGGATCCATGGGATGGGATGGGATGGGATCCATGGGATGGGATCCATGGGATGGGATGGGATCCATGGGATGGGATGGGATCCATGGGATGGGATCCATGGGATGGGATGAGATCCATGGGATGGGATGGGATGGGATCCATGGGATGGGATGGGATCCATGGGATGGGATCCATGGGATGGGATCCATGGGATGGGATGGGATCCATGGGATGGGATGGGATCCATGGGATGGGATCCATGGGATGGGATGAGATCCATGGGATGGGATGGGATGGGATCCATGCAATGCGATGGGATCCATGTCATGGCATCCATGGGATGGGATGAGATCCATGGGATGGGATCCATGGGATGGGATGGGATGGGAACCATGGGATGGGATGGCCACAGATGGGACAGGTGTTTTCAGGTCAGGCACACCCTGCAGCCACCCCAAAACTCTGTGTTAAGCCAGGCCTGAGCTCTGAGCCCAGCTCTGGGCTTGTGAAGCCTCCCACTGTGGGACTGGGATCCTGTGGGAGGCCTCAGCTCCATGGGCAGAGCCCAGACCAGGTCAAAGGGCCCAGGGGCTGCTGCCAGCTCAGCCACTGCCCCCTGAATGACCCTGCAGTGACCCCTAGGCACCCCGTGACACCAGCCCTGCCACCAGCTCTGTGCCTGCAGCAGTGACAGGGACATCCCTGGGATGAGCTCAGACTGAAACACAGCCTGGAACAGTGGGAGGAACCACAGGTGAGGTGGTGACTGTTCCCAATTCCCTCTCAGATGGACAGACAGACAGACAGACAGACCAAACTGGCTGGGACTAAACTCTGTCCCTGCAGCTTTTGAACCCCCTAACCCAGTTTTGGCACTAAAAATGATTCCCACGAGTGAATCAGGATTTTCTGCCCCCCAGGTTTTTTTGTGTGGCTGTTGGGGTCACTGCCAGTGGGGACATGAGGACAGCAGGGCCAGGATGACTGGCAAGAATGTTCCCCTTTGCTAAAGGGGACCATAAAGACCCCTGCTCTAAATCCCAAATAATGATCCTTGTGCCATAAGCAGAGAAATCATAAATCATGGAATCATTCAGGTGGGGAAAACCCTCTGGGATCATCAAGTCCAACTGTTCCCCCAAGGCCACCACTGACCCGTGTCCCCAAGTGCCACATCCACGTGCCCTGGGCAGCTGTCAGTGCTCACCAGCCCTTTCCATGAAGAAAGGGAAGAGCCCAGCAATGCCCCAGCCCCAGTGATGGCCTGGCTGCTCCAGGGGCTGGGATGGAGCTGAGGCCCAGCTGATGGGGCCCAGCTCAAGCCTCAATCCCTTGGGACCAACCAAGAACGCCCAGAGATCCCCAGGAGAGGAAAATCCTGCAGCAGATCCATCCCCACAAGCCACCACCAATGGGAAGAGCTATCCAGGGACTTGGCCTTTGGGAATTCTCTCCCGTGACCTCACCCACTCTTCAAATTCCCATATTTCCAGCATTTTTAGTATCACGCTGAGTGGTTTAGAATGGTTGACATTGACTCTGCTGCCTCTCTGGATGCTCCAAACACCCCAGGGGGATGTGCTGGGATCCCATTCCCCATGTTTGGCTCCCAGACCCCAGGTCCTGCCTTGTCTGAGCCATTCCAGCATTTCCACAGCCCAAGTCCTTTGTGCAGTTTTTACTCCATTTCTATAACAGCCTGTTCAGGTGGTGTCACATCCCTTAAGCTGCATTTTTATGCAGTTCCCAAATTCAGATTTTCACCACTTCCATAACAATGCCTGGCTGGTGGAAGGGGCTGGCAGGGCCCAGCACACAAAGCCCTCGTGTATTTAATGTTCTTACAGGTATTTAATGTTATTTACTCCTGCCTGGGTGAGCTGAGGCTGCAATCCCAGCTTAGGTTGCTATTTTTGCTGTGTCTCAGTGGAATGAGCTGCACACCCAGAGGAGCCTCTCAGAGGCTCCTTGGGAAAAGCTCCAGCATCAAGAGTCCCTAACAGGGATAAGGGTGGAGGATTTTTCCTGTCCCACAGCAAGTTCAGAGGATCTGGGGAGAGGAACCTCAATAATCTGAATTCTGACCCCAGGCAGGACCTGGGAATCTGGAGGTCCCCTGTGGCTGTGGGACTGCAGGAAGCTGCATCACTCTGGGTCTCAGCTCCTGCTGGGATGAGGAGAATCAGCTGAGCACAGCTCTGAGTGAAGCCAACGCTGTCCTGGCATGGAGGGATCTGGAGAAGATGCTCTGACCCTTCCCATCTGTGACAATCCCATTAAATGCATATCTCCCTCCCCCTCTCTCATGCCCAGATCCCACCTTGCCAAAGCTCCTTCACTCATCACCTGCTGCTTTTCTTCATGTCAGGGTTCAGCCTCAAAGCTTTAGCTGGGGGAGCAGGGCAGCCCCTGGATGGAGCAATCCACAGGGACCTGTGAGTGCTCAGGGGTGACAAACCCTCCTTGGTGTCCCTGCTGGGGACACCAGCCCTGCCACCAGCCCCAGCTGGACCTGCTGCACCTCAGGGCTCTTGGCCATGGCTCCAGTGTTTGGGCTGAGGCCAGTGAGGGGCAGGAAAAGGAAATTCCCCTCTGGTTTCCAGCCCAGCAGGCAGGGCAGCCTGGCTCCTGGAGCAGCAGTGGCACAGCTCTGGCTGCCCTGGGCTGCCCAGGTTTGCTCTGGGCCCCAAGGGAGGGAACAGCTGCTGCAGCAGCTGGGAAAGCAGACTCAGACCTTCCCATCCATCACTGCTTGGATGGGAGCTGCCTCCTGAGCTCCTGCTGAATTTACATCCCAAAGGAAGTGGCTGGGATGGAGATGGACCAGAACAACCCTGGGTGACAACAAAGTCTCTCATAGACAAGGGCAAGACACAACAGAAATACCCTTTGGAGATCAGTGATGCTCAGCAGGACCCTGGGGGCAGCAAAGGCAGATACAAGCCCCACTTCAATCAAACTTGAGCTGGAAAAGGAGTTTTCATGGCATAAACCTGTCCCACCACCTTCTGGGGACTTTGACAAGGAGGGACAGGACACAGGGAATGGCTCCCAGTGCCAGAGGGCAGGGCTGGATGGGATATTGGGAACTGGGAATTGTTCCCTGGCAGGGTGGGCAGGCCCAGAGCAGCTGGGGCTGCCCCTGGATCCCTGGCAGTGCCCAAGGCCAGGCTGGACATTGGGACACCCTGGGACAGTGGGAGGGGTCCCTGCCATGGCAGGGGTGGCACTGGGTGGGCTTTGAGGTCCCTCCCCACCCAAACCCCTCTGGGATTCCCTGTGGCACTGCTGGGGCTGAGTCCAGCCCTGGCTCCTCACCAAGCCCTGATGAATTCAATTCCATCAGGACCAAGGGATGGATGTGATGGTGCTGCTAGGCAGGATCCACCCCTGCTCCCACCCTGCAGGGATGAGGGAGCCACGTGGGAATGTCTGCATGGGATGAACCACAGAGTGATTCCTGTTCAAAATAAACACCAAGGTGTTTATTTTATTATAATATAATAAATATAATATAATATAATATAATATAATATAATATAATATAATATAATATAATATAATATAATATAATATATATTATATTATATATTATATATTATATAATTATATCATTTATTATTATATAAGAAACACCAAGGTGTTTGTTTTATTATTCTATTCTATTCTATTCTATTCTATTCTATTCTATAGATAAAATATAATATATTATAAATATTACATAATATAATACATATAATATTTTAATATATATAATATAATATAATATAATATAATATAATATAATATAATATAATATAATATAATATAATATAATATAATATAATATAATATAATATAATATAATATAATATAATATTATATTATATTATATTATATTATTATATAAGAAACATGACAGTGTTGGTGCTTTCTACAAACTCAGCTCTTCATACAACACAGGGAATATTTTTGGGTGGAACCAGCTCAGCAGTACCAGCCACAGCTGCTGATCCCAGGCTGGGGCTGCTCTTTGCCTTTTCCAGGCTCAGTGAACCCTGCAGGACTGGGGCACTTCTCCTCCTCCCCATCTCCCCTTGATCTCCTGGCTCACAGGAGGAGACCAAAGCTGTGCTGGGAACCCCATGTGAGCAGGGAGACACATCCCATGTGAGCAGGGAGACACATCCCATGTGAGCAGGGAGACACATCCCATGTGAGCAGGGAGACACATCCCAGAGCCAGAGCAGCCCCTGAGCCACTGGGGGAACGCTGGCAAAAGGGAGAGCAGCAGGGAAAGGAGGGCTCTG
This sequence comes from Molothrus aeneus, assembly GCF_037042795.1. NCBI lineage: Eukaryota > Metazoa > Chordata > Aves > Passeriformes > Icteridae > Molothrus > Molothrus aeneus. The sequence goes on from NC_089673.1 coordinate 1,278,611, forward strand.
AGTGGAAGCAGATCACTGGCCCATGAAATGTGAGAGTTTTGACTGAGCATTAATCCAGGACCTCGGGGGAAACACAAGGCAAGCGGCACAGAAATGGCACAGACATCTGTGAGAGCTGCACAGAGCACAGAGGCAGCACCAGCACGTGGTGGGAAGGGAATGGGGAAGGGAAGGAGAGCAGAAAGATCAGAGGCAGTTTTGGTGAGGCCAAGAGGTGTAAGGCTGAGAAATTAAATCAATGTATTGTTAAATAAGTGTAAATACAGGAGATGCCAGGTTGGATGGGGCTTGGAGCAACCTGGGGTAGTGGGAAGTGTCCCTGCCAGGCAGGGTGGAGCTGCATGGGCTTTAAGGTCCCTTCCAGCCCAAACCATTCCATGATTCCACGCTAAAGGGCAAGCCCAGATTAGCTGGAATGCCCTGGAAGGAGCCACAGGCATGAGAACACAGCACAGAGTCATTGATGAGATATTCCCCAGTGGGAGCACAGCAGGATGGGGAGCTGGGAACTGGGACACAGAACCAGCCAGGAATGGGGAAATGGGAACTGGGACACAGCACCAGGCAGGGATGGGGAGCTGGAACATCCCAGGGACAGGACCAGGGATGGGGAAATGGGAACACCACAGGACAGCACCAGGGATGGGGAGCTGGGAACATCCCAGGGACAGGACCCGGCAGGGATGGGGAGCTCCAGAGCTGCAGCCCCATCCCTGACAGGGCTCCAATGGAACAGGGCTTTGTGAAGCTTTCCCAGGATTTTTAAATGAGGTGCTGTCCCATGGACAGAGTGGGAAATGAGCTCTTTTCAGCAGCAGGATTTGGGTAGAGATGGCAAAGCCAGCACAGTAATTGCCTGATTTTCATGACAACAAACCAGAGGGATTTCAACCAAGTGTGCAACCAAGTGTGAAATGAGGGCTCAGCAGCAATGAACCCACTGGGATGGATTCCAAAGGGGATTGCTTTAAACCATCAAACCTTCCCAGAGTTTAGACCAAGGCCTCTTTCTGGAAAGGCAGGAGCACTGTGGGCCACTGGTTGGTTTCCAGCTCAGGATATTCTGTGATTCTCTGGCTCCAAGGGAGGCTGCAGCTGCACACAAGGTGTGAGGACTGTGAGGGGCAGGGTGGAGAACAGCCCATCATGGTAACACCTCATGTCAGTCAGTGCTGCAGCCTCACCTGGATCCTGCCCTCAGCCTCTGAGAAGGTTCAGCCATGAAAAAAAAAACATTAAAAAGCTCCCAGATGAAGGAAGGCTGCAGAGAAGAGCCCAAAAAAGCAGCAGCTATATTCTGCATGAAGAAAAAACACAGGAAGCAGGGAGAGAGAAATTCAAGAGGTCTAAAAAAAGGCAATTTTCAAGGCTCTGCTTCCTAACAAGAGCCAAGGAGACAAACAGGGATACTGAAAATTTCAGGGAAGGTTAAATCAGCTCTCCAGACCATGTGTGGTGACACAGAGGTGACAATGATGGAGCCATAAAATCATGGAACCTTCAGGACCATCAAGTTTCAACCACATCCAGTGGCAGCCCTGCCATTGCAGGGACACCTCCCACTGTCCCAGGGGGCTCCAACCCGGCCTTGGGCACTGCCAGGGATGGAAAATCCAGGGAATAACCTGTGCCAGGGCCTGCCCACCCTCCCAGGGAACAATTCCTAATTCCCAAAATCCCATCCATCCCTGCCCTCTGTTCCAGGGAAGCCATTCCCTGTGTCCTGTCCCTCCATCCCCTGTCCAAAGTCCCCAAAGGTGGTGGGACAGATTTAAGCCATGAAAATTCCTTTTTCAGCTCAAGTTTGATTGGAAGTGGGGCTTGTCTCTGCCTTTGCACATCCAGTGCCAGCCCTGCCAGGACAGGGGCACCTTCCACTGGCCCAGGGGGCTCCAAGCCCTGTCCAGCCTGGCCTTGGACATTCCAGGGATGGAGAATCCATGGAATAACCTGGGCCAGGGCCTGCCCACCCTCACAGGGAGGAACTTCTTGAGCAGGGTCTAAAAAGACACCAGATATAAGATGGTAATAAACAAGGACATATCTGAGGTACAACAAGTGACATTTGGGGACAGATAAGTGTTGTCTGAAAGGGTTTAGGGCCCAGGCTGGGGCTGGCAGGGCAGGGATCAGGGTCTATCTCACCCAAACACTTGTGGGTTTCTGCAGCTTGCAGAAATGATACTGAGGGCAATGGGCTCAAAGGAAAACTTACTGAGAAAATTATTCCCACAACAGCTTCAACAGAGAAAACAGGAATAGCTGAATTCCCAAGGGGTACAGGAGCAGAACCTGCACTGAGACCTCAGGTGCCCTTTGTGTCCCCCCTGAACCACCCAGGCTGTGGGAGCTGCTCCCAGGAGGGGCTGCCACTCTTCATGTGCCCACAAGAATCCCAAAGTCACTGTCCCAGGGAGCCAGGACACAGAGGGCATCAAATGTCAATAATCCTGGGTGGATATTTCATTCCAGAGCTGCAGCTCTGCCTCTGCACATCTCAAGTGTGGCAGCTCCAAAGCACCAGGTCCCATTACCAGAAGAGATTTACACACTCAGTGTTGGGAAGGATGAAAGTTTGACAAGAAAGTCTCACAGATATGGATGCTTAGCAGAAAGATTTTTAAATGTTGAGTCTGATGAAGGAATAGAGATGGAAGCAAGTTTTGCTAGAGAAGAAAAGAATTGCTGAGCCAGTCTCACTGGATAACCAAGGAGGCAAAGGATCTGTTAGTTAGAAGGGGTTTTTAAGACTTTGAGCAAAGGATAAACCCACCCCAAACAAGAAGATGTTTTTACCAAGCACAAAGAGAGCACAGGCAAAGTTGCAAGAAGAAAAAAGGTCTCAGAATTTTCCACTGCAAGAAAACTGAAAAACAACTTCTGGCTTAAACTGTGATGTACTGACTGTTAGTGATTGGAGAACAGTACCATGAATATGGTAATTACAGCAGTTATGATGGGCTATAGATAATAGTTAAGGTATAGATTGGTTCTACTGTATGGATATGCTCAGCAAAGAAAAGTATAGAATGCATTGTAACCAAAATAAAAGTATAGAATGCAATGTAACCAAAGCCAAAGGGTCTCCAGGCCTGCCTGCAGCTGGAGCTGACAGCTGTGGGCACAGCTCTGTCACCCACGACCCTGGATTGCTGTAACCTCTTGGATGGAATAAACTGCATTTTGGATACAATAAACTGCATTTTGGAGAGCCCCCTGGAGTCCTGCATCTCTCATTTAAGCTCTTAAAACTCAGAGCATAAATTTCCCTATGTAAGACTCAGATGATTTGACAGCATCATCTCTGTGGGTCCTTGGCACTTCTCCACCCTTCTCAGAGGGAGAAAATTAGAGAAGAGACCTTTCCCCATCCAGGTCTTGTTAGAACACTCTGGCTCTTGAAAAAGGTTCAAAGCAATGATTTACTGTCCTGTGTGATTCAGCAACAGCTTAAGACCCTCTTTCCTTCTTGACTTGGCTGCTGGGCTGTATGAGAGCCCCTCTGCACCCTGCTCAGGCAGCTCCCCTCACCCCACACCTTCCTGAGGGGAGAAGGAACCACCCAGGAGCCCTTTGTGGGTGCAGATCCTCCCCTGTGCAGGAGGCAGGGGATGCACACACACACACAGACACAGGCAGGCTGTGACTCACACGTGCCATGGAGGAGATGAGAACATCTGAAACCACAAGGGCTTTGCAAAACCTGCCTTGTGAAAGCCTCCCAGGGCTCACAGGATGTTCCTCTCTGGCTTTTTGGAGCTCTGGCCTCCTCAGAGCCAGGTGGCCTTGCCAGAATCAGACATTAAGATGGATCAAAGCCATGGAAAAGAGACTACAAAGAAAGTCAGACACGAATCAAGGAGATCTCAAGTCAGGATCAAAAGGAGAATTTCCATAGTCAAAGGTCAGAGCAACTGCTCCAGGCATTTTGATGCTGGGAAAGGTCACTGAGCTGAGCACAGCTCCCTCCTCACCATGTGGTTTTACACAATTATCTGCACTCAAGTGACACTTGAGACACTGAATTTTTTTTCCATCTTCAAAACCAGCAAATATTTACAGTGTATTTCTTTTGTCTGCTCAGGCAGATCACCTCAGAGGCTGCCAGAAGTGCCTTTTCAGAAGGGATTTTTTAATGTGCAGGAGAAGCACCAGGCTAAACTGGGAGCTGAGAACTCAAGCCCTCCACTTAGGAAGTGCCTTTCAAGCCTTTCTGGCTCAGCCTTGCACATTGAGTGAGCAGAGCACAGCACAGCCTGGCTTTGGGAGCTGCTGGGCGACACAAATTTCATCATCACCTGCTGAGCTGCGGCAACAATGCTGCTTTTCCCTTTTAATGAGCAACAGGAACTGTTCATGAGCCCCTTCCCAGTGCAAAGTGTCACACGTGTCCCATGGCCCAGGGCAAGGCAGAGCCAAGGCAGCTGCACTGAGATGGTCCCTTTGAGTTCTGTCTGAGCCATAAAAGCCACTTTCCTGAGAGGACAGCAGCTGCCACAACACTGCTGGGCCTGTGCCATGATGTGTCTGCAGCACATCCAGGTGCATTCCTTCCCCTCTGGCTGAAATGAGCATTAAATATTTATATAAAAATTATTATATATATTGTATATATATTTACATATCTATAATAGAACTATTTTATGTTATATATGATATTAGATATTATATTAAATTAAATTATTACATTACATTAATATATTATATATTATATGATGATAAATAATATATAATATATAATATATATGACATGATATGATAGATAATATTATAGTAATATAATAATAACATAATATAATTATTATAGAGCTGTATATATTATATTATATTATATTATATTATATTATATTATATTATATTATATTATATTATATTATATTATATTATATTATATTATATTATATTATATTATATTATATTATATTTATAATAAAATTTATATATTATTTATATAATTATATAAAATTATATTAAATTTTAAAAAAGGCATTAAATAAAAATCCCCAGTCCATTAAATATTTTTCTGTCTCATTCTTAAAGTGCATTTATTCCCATTGATCCCGAGGCTGGGAGGCCCTGGAGCAGTCTGTGAGCTGCACTTCCCTCCTCACTGATTTAGGAGCTGGGAATCATCCCTCACAGGGAGAGCTGGGAATGCCAGAGAGCTGGGAAATATTTCTGCAAACCCCTTTGGTTTAGGTGCTCCTGGGCAGGGCATCCTGAGGTGATGGGGCAGGAATGGGGCAGGGGCTGCTCCTCCCCTCCCCTTCCCAGGGCTGCTCTCCCACTTTGGCAGCTTGGGGCAACAGCCAGGCTGCTGTGAAACCCCAAACAGCCCACGGGGGCTCAGTGGGCCAGGCTGCACCCCAAAGCAATATTTTGTGGTGGGAAAGGCCCAAAAGTGGTTTGAGGCATCACTCTGAGTGTCACTGCATGGGCAGAGTGGAAACACCCAGGGAATGTCCCTGTTCCTACCATGGAACACCCAAGAGAGGGGTCACAACCTCAGCCAAGCTCCATCCTCCTGCTGAGCCAGGGCCAGCCCTCACTGCCTGAACCCCCTGAACCCCAGGCCTGACCCAGCTGGACCTGAGCTCAGCTAAAACCAGGCCTGGAGCTCGTTACTCCTCTGGGAATATTAATTAATCCCAGCCCAGACTGGACAGGGCTTGGAGCAGCCTGGTCTGGTGGGAGGTGTCCCTGCCCAAGGTCCCTCCCAACCCAAACCATTCCATGGATAAATTCCCAACCCAATCCATCCCATGGATAAATTCCCAACCCAAACCATTCCATGGATAAATTCCCAACCCAATCCATCCCATGGATAAATTCCCAACCCAAACCATTCCATGGATAAATTCCCAACCCAATCCATCCCATGGATAAATTCCCAACCCAATCCATCCCATGGATAAATTCCCAACCCAAACCATTCCATGCATAAATTCCCCTCCCAATCCAAACCATCCCAAGTATAAATTCCTCTCCCAACCCAATCCATCCCATGGATAAATTCCCAACCCAAACCATTCCATGGATAAATTTCCCCTTCCCTGCCCACCCAGCACAGGAGGCTCCAGGTTCCCTCAGTTCTGCTCCTGTGGGAGCTGGGAATTCATCTTTGGATGAAATTCAAAGAGAAGTCTCAGGTTTTCCCACCCTTGTGCCATCAGCTCCAGTGCCTGATGCCATTTATCCCCCATGAGCACTCCCTAAAGCTGGTCAGGGGTTTTGTGGAGGAAAAACACAGGATCATTCAACAGAGAATTTCCTGGGAACCTGAAGTAATGAAGGAGCTAAAAAAACCCCCCCAGTTTAAAAAGCACCAATAGTGTGTTAAATATTTCATTTCCTCCAGCAGGCAAAACAAAAAATTCCCAATCCCCTGAGGTGGAGGCAGCTCCCAGCCCCCATGGCAGCCAGGGCTGATGGATGAGGGATGAACATCCTGGCAGAGGCCCCCACCCTGCCACATAACCCCCCTGGAGGGAGCTCTAAAATCCCCAGAGTGCCCCTTCCCTGATCCTTGACACACCACAGGAATGGGGGGTGGATTCAATGACCTTTGAGGTCCCTTCCAATCCAAACTCCTGAATGATTCTGTGCATTAAATTCACTCAGAATTCAATGTAATTTGAATTTTTGAAGGGAAGGGAAAGGGTGGGGAGGGCTGGGCCAGGGCACGAGGGGCCTGTGGCTCCCAGTGACAGCAGGGAGGACAATGGGGACACATCCCAGCCCCATGTGCTGCTCCCCTCCACTCCCCAGCCCCACGCTGCTCCCAGCTCTGCCAGCAGCAGGGATGAGCTGCAGCTTCTTCTGCAGCCTCAGTGAAGTCACATCTCAGAGCTATTCTGAGCCTGGCAGAGCTTTGGGGAGTCAGAGCTCATCCGGCTCTACCGTGGCCTCAAGATGCTGGAGTGTTCCATATTTTATAAAAACCACCATGCCAAAAATATGATTCCAAGTGCTTGGCTGGAGCAGAGGAAAGCAGCACATGGGGGTGATGCCAAGAGCCTGGCATTAGAAATGCACCAGCACATAAATAAAATAAGAGCACTTAGGAGGATGAGCACAGAGCTGCCTCCTGTTTGGGACATCGTGGGCTCAACTCCTGGGCAGGTTGAGAAACAGCAAAAATCTTTCCTTGTATTCTCTTCCCATGGCCCAGCTGGGGGAATGAATTGACCACCCCACATTCACTGGGGCACATTTGCAAAGTCCCCTCTCAAAGGATGCTCCTGGCCTGTTCAGGAGCTGCTGATCAAATCCTGCCAGCTGAAGTTTAAGAAGGTAGAAATTCCCCCCCCCAAAAAACCACTTTGAAGGGAATCCAGCACCTTTCAGGCATCTGGTATGTGTTTGTTCAACATCTGCAAGACTGGGAGGTACAGGGGGTTGATGCAGAGGACAAAGGTGTGGGATTATTCATCTGTTTTCTGCTCAGATTTACAAGTGGCAATGACTTTGGAGTAGCAAGGAGTGGTTGGAACAGCTGATGGATGCTTTACACTGGAAAAAGACAGCACAGAGAAGCTGTGCTCTCACTCTGGTACCCAGAAAACCTCCAGCCATCCCCAGGGATGAGCAGCTCTGCTTTTCCCATTGCAGGGCTGTGAATTCAATGGGTATTTTTAGAGCCTGGCAGAGGTCTGAAGCCACAACAAGGGGGAAGCTTCCCAGAGATCACCCAAAATCATGACAGGAACACAAATAGCACAGACACTTTTGAAATTCACTGGTTTTTTCTCATTATTCTTTAGGATCCACCTGTGCCAGTGAAAGTGCCAGGAAGCAGCTGGGATAAGAGAGGGCAATTTGCTGTGGTGAAATCACCAGCTCAGGGGCTGGAAGCTACGGGGACAACAGCAGCAGGGCTGTGGCCAGGCAGAGGGGATGGCAGCAGGGTTGTCACATCCCAGCACAGCTCGGGGTGCACAAACAGCTCAGCTCCCTTAAATTCCACGCACATTAAAGCCGAGCTGGGAATGTGCCCGGAGGGCTCTGCCAGCCTGGGGAGCATCCAGGGCACGGGCAGCTGTGCCAGCCGTGTGTGCTGGCGGTGGGGGTGACGAGGGGTGCCTGGGGGGGCTGGAAGGGGCTGGGAGGATGATGGAAGGATATGGAAGGATGATGGAAGGATGATGGAGAGCGGCTGCTCGTAGCTCCCGGTCGCTATAGCAACCTGGATCTCCCTCATCCCATCTGATGCTCAGCGCTGCCAGCCAAGGGGGCTGTGCAGAGCAGCGGGGTGGGTTCATTTACTGCCACCCATTCTGGATAACCCCTGGATAAGCACGGTCGTGCTCCGAGGCCCCTCTCGGAGGGGTTTTTCAGTGCCCTCGCTGCAGTGGCAGAGCGCTGCGCTGCGCGGTGTCACCGTGACCTACTTAGTGCGGGACACGGTGACATCATGTGCGATGGCAGCGGCTCCCCGGGGCTCCGGACAGCCGTGTCCGGCACAGGGCTGAGCTAAGCCGGCCCCAGGGCACATTCCGGCCGGGAGAACCTCGCTCTGTCAGCCCCGGACACGTCTCCCCTCCGCTGGCCTGGAACAGCCGCGCTGGCTCCTGCCTCTGCTCGCAGAGCTGATCTGAAAACCCAGATTTTTCTCCTTTTCTAATGGAAAGAGAGAGGAATTAGCTAAAGCTTCAGAGGACACAGGAACGGCAGGAGAAGGGAGCCAGGGCTGTGCTGAGCGCTGCTGCGGCTTTTCCCAGAGAGCGGCTCCGTCCCCGCGACCCTGGGGACCCCGACACGGGGGGACACCCTCGGGCATCCCCCCATGGCCTTAGGGCCACCCTGGCCGCCACCCCCAGCTCACTCCTGGCTGTTAAACCACGGATTCCTGCGGAATGGGAGCGCAGAGGGAGGGGTGACGGTGGCTGGGGGCCAGCGAGGAAGGCGCCTCCTCCTCCTCCTCCTCCTCCTCCTCCTCCTCCTCCTCCTCCTCCTCTCCCAGCATCCACACGGTGACACTTCAGCTGAATCATCCTTCAGTTAATGACAGGCTTTTAACCTGATGCCGAGGAGCCTCGCTGAGCTCCCTCCTCTTAAGAAAGGCCAGCAGGAGAAGCGCTGGGCACAGGGACTGTCCCACCCCCGGGATTGCTGCTGTCCCTCCTGGGTGGGCAGGACGAGGCAGGATAAAACCACATCCCCAGCTCTGCAGAATGGCAGGGAAGGGAAGGGTCAGGCTGGGGGTGAAGGCAGGAAGGGGAAGCAGCAAAGTCAGGGGGACTCAGGGCACAGCTCCCATTGCTCCACCATCAGCCAGGGCTCAGCTCTGAACCTCCTCCTCTGATCCCGGGGGCAGGAGCACACCCAGAGCCCTTTGGAGAAGCCTGAAGAGAGACACAGCAAATGTGCAGGGCTCAAAAAAGGGTTAAACACACCAGGAGGGTGGAAGAAAGCCAAGGAGCAGCTTGGACTGAGGTTGGTGCTGCTGGAAGCAGAGCCCAGGGGTGTCAGGAAGAAGAACCCAGATCTTGACAGGACTCAGAGCACTTTGGGGTTTGCTGCTCCTGGGGTGGTGTTTGAACAGGTTCCAGCTGTTCTCGGGGTGCTGGGGGCTGATGAATCTCATCTACACCCAAATTCCCCACCAATGCTGGTTTGTAAACAGTCCTGAGGAAATCTGGCCTCTGCCCCAACACAAAGGATGGGGATGGATGGGCATTGAGGACAATTCCACAGCAGAAAAGAGAAGAGGAGCAGTAACTGCAGCAGGGAATGAGGAGGTGGATGGGTGAAGGAGGAAGGGCAGGAGGGAAGAGTGAGGATGGTTGGGCTGCAGCAGTCCCTGCTCCTACAATGAAGGGAAGAGTTGCTTCCTCCACCAGGTAAAACTACTCATGAGGGAAAGCCCAGCTCGAACCAGCAGTGACATCACCTCTGGATCAGCACTGCAGCACCCCAGTGACACACTTTGAGTTAATCAAATATCAGGCATGATGGAAACCATCCCTGTTCTGCATGGGAGCACTGGGGTGAGCTGGGGTTGGAAACACAAAGCCTGGGGAGAGCAGAGGCTGGGGCAGCTTTGAAAGGAAGATTTTCCGTCCATCACAAAACTTTAAAGTCAAGAAACCAAGTCCTGCCATTAGTGCAGATATTTAAAAAGGGGAATTTCAGTGTGGATTCCTCTCCAAGGAGCAGGAGCAGCGAGAGCAGCCTAAGCTGAGGTGACAGCAGGCCTGGCAGGAGGGTGGCACCAGCCACAGGCACTCCTGGAACACAGAGCCAAGCTGAGAAATCCAAATCCACCTCAAATGACCAAGGGCAGCCTGTTGTCTGCATTTCAAGCCAGATGATTCCTGAGAGCACCAAAATTTCCCTGTGTTTCCTTAATATTATGCATTCATGACACTGCAAGGCACCAAGGATGAGGCTCAGAGCCGGGAAATCAATTTTCATGTGACAGCAGAAATGACAGGCGGGGTTTTAAGTGGATTTCATGTATTCAGAGAGGTTGAGCAGACAATTTGAGGGTTATTATTTCAGGAGCATTTGCTGAGATGTTGCAGAGTGGTCTCAGTATCACTTCTGCAAAGTAAAGGGCTCTGTAGCTGCAATCCCAGAATGAAAATGCTGGCACTTCTGCTTCCCTTTGTTCTCTTTATTCCCTGATACATTAGCACAATTCACATAGGCAGAAAAAAGGCAACTTGCTGTGAAGAGAGACAACTACATCTTATTTAAATACCTGACCTATTTCTACTTTTCCTTTGCCTCGCTCCATGAGGAGTCTGGATTTGCAGAAATAGCTGAAAAAATGTGTTGGATCATGTGAAAAATGCTTTTTCCCTGTGGCAAAGCTGCCATGAAAAACAGGTGCATAAACAAAGAGATTCTTACTTATAGAAATGCAGAGTTTGGAGGGGAACTGCACATTGCCAGGCTGATTCCCAATGTCACAGAATGGTGGGAAGGGACTTTAAACCCATCCAGTGTCATCCTCACCATGGCAGGGACACCTTCCACTGTCCCAGGCTGCTCCAACCTGGCCTTGGGCACTGCCAGGGATGCAGGGGCAGCCCCAGCTGCTCTGGGCACCCTGTGCCAGGGCCTGCCCACCCTGCCAGGGAACAATTCCCAATTCCCAATATCCCATCCAGCCCTGCCCTCTGGCACTGGGAGCCATTCCCTGGGTCCTGTCCCTCCATGCCTTGTCCCCAGTCCCTCTCCAGCTCTCCTGGAGCCCCTTTAGTGCCTGCAAGGGGCTCTGAGCTCTCCCTGGAGCTTCTCCTCTCCAGGTGAGCACCCCCAGCTCTCAGCATTTGCACAACATTTTCATTTTCACCTTGGGCTGTTCCTGCAGGACAACAGCTCCATAAACACAAGGTGGACACACAACACCCACATGTCTGTCAGCAGCTCCTGCAAACACAGCCAGTCCCACAGGATCTGCCCCAGAGCAGCTTGCTCAGCAGGCAGCTGATCTCATCCCAGGCAGGGTTTTCATGATCTCAGGGGAATCTCATCCAGCTTTTGGCAAGGTGCAAGGAGGGTTCAGCCTGGAGGAGAGGGGCAGTGAAGGGCTGGTGCCTGCTGTGACCTGGCAGGGAGGCCACTGGAGCCCCCATGTCCCTGGAATAAGCACAGGTCAGTTCTCCAGCAGGCTGGGGATGGAGCTTGAGAGCACAGCCACCTCACCAGGCACAGGAAAATGCCTTTAATGACTGTCTGGCACAGTCTGCATCCTCAGCTGCAGGACAATTGATCCTTCTTCCTATCTCTGATTGCAGGGAGGGCAAGTTTTCCCTGAAATGCTATGTTTGACCCTCTTTCCTTCCCACACTGGACCTGCTGCTCCATGTGGGTCAGAGCCAAGGCTGTGACTCCTGGCAGTGCCACTGCTGCAACTCTACCAGCATGGGCACCATCCCAGACAAACCACCAGCCTCTGGCCCTCTGGATTCATCCCTCTGCTCTGGATTCACCCCTCTGGGCTCTGCTCTGGATTCATCCATCTGGACTCTCTGCTCTGGATTCACCCCCTCTGCTCTGGATTCACCCCTCTGGATTTCTGTTCTAGATTCATCCCCATACTCTGGATTCACCCCTCTGAACTCTGCTCTGGATTCACCCCTCTGGATTTCTGTTCTAGATTCATCCCTCTGGATTCTGCTCTGGATTCATCCTCTGCACTCTGCTCTGGATTCACCCCTCTGCACTCTGCTCTGGATTCACCCCTCTGGACTCTCTGCTCTGGATTCATCCCTCTGGACTCTGCTCTGGATTCATCCCTCTGGACTATCTTCTCTGGATTCACCCCTCTGGATTCACCCCTCTGGGCTCTGCTCTGGATTCATCCCTCTGGATTCATCCCTCTGGACTCTCTGCTCTGGATTCATCCCTCTGCACTCTGCTCTGGATTCACCCTCTGAACTCTGCTCTGGATTCATCCTCTCCTTTCACAAACACCCCCCAGGGATTTGGTGCTGCTGCCAAGGCTGCAAGGAAATGGACCTGGTGATCTGCAGGGTTTTATGCTCCTGTATCAATTCCCCCACAGACAGACACATTTATCTCACAATATGAATGGCATGAGGTATCCTGAAGGTTTCCAGCCCAAGAGGGACACTGGTCCTTTCCCAGGGCTGTGACAAGGACAGGGCCAACAATCCTGAGCTGTGTCAGATCCTGTCTTCAGGTACCAAATGATGGAGCTCCATCTCAGCAGGCACAATTACCAGAATTATCAAAATTTCTGCTTCCACATTTTGAAGTTGTGCTGGGAAAAATCAGCACTTCTGCACATGGCACTGAGAAATTTGCTCCATTAATCAAATGCCTGCAAAGGCAAAGCCATTAACAAATCAAACATCCACAGCTCAGGCATTCAGCATTAATTTCTTTTGCTGCAGTCGTTTCAGCTGTGCAAAATACCTTCCCCTACCCCAGTTTCTAATCTGCCTCCATCCTCCTCCAGGCTCACCACAGTTAAATATTTCACACTGCTCCTGAAAACTTGAGAAATTGAGCTGTGGACAGGGAGAAATGAGTTGTGGAGCAAATGTTTCCCCCAGAACCAGATGAAGTCTTTGTTCCAAGGCTGTCACATCAGTTCAAGAGGCTCCTTATATGTTTTCCTAAGAGCCTTTGCAGAGACAAGATAAGATGCCACCACTGTGAAATAATTTCAGGGAAAAAACCATCCCTGCTGCCTGAGGGCTCTGCCCCCACTGGGGGTGGCTGCAGAGCTGGAGGGGCACAGCCCAAATGCCAAATTAACCCTTTAGCTCCACACAACCTGCATGGGGAGGGTGCTCCCCCCATCAGGACTCTTCCAAACACTCCCTGCCCACTGACATCCCACACGTGGAACATCCCTCAGTCCAGTTTCACAAGTGCACCTCAGGATCTCAGCTTTTCTCACCTCAGGTTTTTGGTGCAGACAGAGGTGGCTGTGGGGTTTTCAGTTAAAAAAAAGAGAAACCCAATGTTTTGCGAAACTGTTTCAGTCTCATGACTCTCCCTTCCTGTGCAGCTCAGTGACCTCTTCCTCTTGGCAGCCCAGCAGCTCCAAAGGCAGAGCTCACTGATGGGAGAGGAGCTGAGGACACCTGGAGCAGGGACATGGGGACACAGGGACACCACCTCAGACCTTGGGAAAACAAAAACCCAGTGGGAAGGGCCAGAGGATCAAAGGGAGGGCACAGGTGGGACCCTCCTGGGCAGTGCTCTCCTGGTACAGATCCTGCTCTTACCAAACACTGAGAGAGGTTCTGTTACACCACAAGGTGGGAATGAAGCAATTCTCTCCCTTGCTGGCTTGGCAGGGCAGAGGATTTGTTCAGATGATTAGAGAGAGTCTGCCAGACCCTGAGAGCCCTGAAAACCCTCCTTGGGTCATGCAAATTTCTCCAGATTTCTAAAATCCTGCCCCAGCCCCAACAGCTTCTGGGAGCCCTGAGAAAGGGAGCCCAGGTGAGCTGCTCAGTGAGCCAGGCTCTGAAAAACCCACCTGAGGATGACCTGGCAGCTTGGAAATCCCTCCTGGGCTGTGGTGGGATGCTGCCCTGCAGCCTCACAGGGAGGTCATGCCTGTGGTACAGCATCATCCTGCAGAGGTGCTGGAAGGAGTCACAGAATCCCTCAATGGGTTGGGCTGGAAGGGACCTTAAAGCCCATCCAGTGCCACCCCTGCCATGGCAGGGACACCTTCCATTGTCCCAGGTGCTCCAACCTGGCCTTGGGCACTGCCAGGGATCCAGGGGCAGCCCCAGCTGCTCTGGGCACCCTGTGCCAGGGCCTGCCCACCCTTACAGGGAAGATTTTCTTCCCAATATCCCATCTGCCCCTGCCCTCTGGCAGTTGGGAGCCTTTCCCTGGGTCCTGTCACTGCATCTTTTCGGAGCAGCCTTTCCCAGAGGTGATGACACTCACCTGGCTGGGCGGATGCATCTTCCCATGACTCCTCTCAGGGAAGAAGCAGCTCCCTTCAAACTGCTCCCTGTAATTATTGCAGAATTCCTGCAGCACGAGAGAGGAACAGCTGGAATTACAGGCTCCATGTGTGAGCACAGGCGACCAGGAGAAAGCAGCTGCAATTCTGAGCTCCCTGGGCAGAGCAAACTCTGAGGTCACTCACTGGAGCTGCTCCTGGCTCTTCCTCTCCCCTCCACAAGAGCTGAGCTGCTGCCAGCTAAAGGTGCTGTAATTAAGGATAATAAATCTGCAGTTCTGTGCTGAAACCTCTGCAAGGACTTCCCATGATCTTGGGGGGTCCTTCCCAACCAAAATAATAAATCTGGGGTGTTTCACATGCTCCATCCCCTGTGAGCTCTCTGAAGTGTGAGCCACGAGTGCTGCTGCAGGGCTGGGAGGGAGCTCAGTCCTTGGGGGAGACCTGGGGATGCAGGAGCAGGACCTGGGAATGTTGGGATCCACGAAGCAAAGCTGCAGCCAACACTCAGCAGCCTGCAAGTATGTCTGCAACTTTAAAAGCTGTTGTCTGGTTTTTGTGGGTTTTTTTTTAATATGATATTTAAATTCAAACCAAGTTCTCATTCTAACCTTTGCTGTGCACACAGGGAAAAGCTCCCCAGCCTGAGTCAATCACTGCAAACACTGATTTTTTCACCTCACTGTCTGCAGGTACTTCTGTCTCACCCCAGCAGGGGCTACATTAACTCACTGCATGGACACCATGTCCTGTGCCACCAAAGCTGTCCTGTGACTCCAAACCCATCCAACTCTGACAGGTACTCGATGCTCTTGTGCCAAGAGGATGTCACACATCCAAACTCTTCCCATTATTGGGCAAGAAATATGGGATATTAAAATAAATAATAAATATTAAATAAATAAAATAAATATATATTATACATTATATATGATACCTAATACATAATACATAATACATAATATATAATATATAATATATAATATATAATATATAAATAATTATAGAATATATAATGTATAGATAAATATATAATATATACAAATAAATATATATTATATATAAGTAAATATATAAAAATAAATGATAATAAATATAAAATAAATAAAATAAATAAATATTATATAAATATATATAAACAAATATATAATATATATAAATAAACATATATTATATAAAAATAAATATATAAAAATAAATAATAATAAATATTAAATATGCCCATTATTGGGCATATTTAAGCTTTAAAAGCAGAGGTGTGAAGTGAGGGGAAGAAGAGGCTCTCCCTGAGGATTTCATGGTTGCACCTGATGATTTTAAAGGACTTTTCCAAACTAAAGGATTTGTGATTTTGCTCTGCCCATTTGGTAACCACTGGCTAATGATCCCATTTCCTCTTACAAACGGTGCAAGTGAGCCCTGAGCACTCCAGATCTGCTCCAGAGATAACGTGAGATAAAGAACTCCCACTTGAGATAAAGGAACAGTGGGAACAGGAGCTGATCCACACCCAAGCAGTGTCCCGGGATTCCATGGGGAGCAGGAGCCACAGAGCCAGCAGGGCAGCAGCTGATAACAGCAGGCTCAGGAAGCACATTTAAGGGAGGGGTGAATTTCAAAGGTGTGAAAAATGCATGTATTTTATGACTGGCTTTTCACAAATATTCAAATGAATATTATATGTGTTGTGTTAGAAAGTGATGCTGTATTAATTCTCTTAAGTACTGTGTTAAATCTAGTTTTGGGTTATAAAAAATGTTAAAATAGAAACGATGCTATGTAGGATACTTTTTAAAAAAGAAAGGACTCACAGTGAGATAGCAGCCACAGGGCACCTAAATTTTTCAGAGAATTAGAATTTCTTGCTCCATTATCAGAACAAACAAACTTCTTCCCGCCTCGAAGGCGCTGTCAGGATTCAGAGGAAGAAGGTGACACTGCCCAGACAGAATCCTGTGTTTGAATGGAATTTATGCATCATGTATGAGGTGTATGAATATGCAACAGGCTGTTGCTTTTAAGGGTTAATCCTCTGTTAATGTGGGTCCTTTTTCGGGCTCGTGCTGCCCAGAAAAAGGTATCCAGACTGTCCATAACTCTTTGTATTTGTTGTCTCAGATTGTCCTAATTCAATTTGTCCAAATTATTATTACTCTAATTATATTACTATTTTTATAACCATTTTATTACTATGAAACTTTTAAAATTTTAAAAACAAGCGATTGGCGTTTATCATAAAAGGCATCCTGGCAGCATCGGGCTGGGCAGCAGGAGAGGCTCAACTCCCTTTCCCATCTGCAATCCCCTGGCATGGGAGCACAGCAGCTGCTGGCCCGTGGGCAGTGAAATAAATGGGCAGAGGGAAGGAAAATCACCTTACTGGTAATTTAGAAGTAACTCACTGGTTAACTCAGAGCCTCTGTGCCCCAGAGACAGCTCTGAGAGCCCCCAGCCCCCATCCAACTGCTCCCCAGAAGGCAGAACAGCTTTTGTTTTTTTTCAATTTATGCAAAGCCCCTCTTTCCCTGCACGATCCATTTCAAAGCAGCCAGTTGCTGCTTGGGAATGGGAAGCTCCCAAGGCAGGCAGGTTTTCCCTGTGGAATTCTCCTGGTGCTGGTCTCAAATTGCCAGCCCAGAGCTGTCACTGAGCTCCTCCTGGCCTGGAAAATCCCAGTGCTCTCCTGCTCCAGCCAGAACCAGCCCCATTGCTCTCCTGGGCTGCTGGAACACCCCCAGTGGTTCCTGCTGGGTCTCAGAGGAGAACTGGAGCCTCCCACACTGCACAGCTTCACCTGGAGAAGCTGCAGAGCAGCTCCTGCCCCTCCAGCAGCACCTCTGTGCCCTCTCTGAACAGGAAAGCACAGCCCAAATCCAGCCCTGGGTGCACTCACAGCATCTGGAGGCAGCTGGAGCCTCTTCCCAAAATGTCACTGCCTGGGTGTGTTCCTGTACAGGAGGAGCACAGTAAGGTCATGGAATGGTTTGGGTTGGAAGGGACCTTAAACCCACCCAGTGCCACCCCTGCCATGGCAGGGACACCTCCCACTGTCCCAGGCTGCTCCAAGCCCTGTCCAGCCTGGCCTTGGGCACTGCCAGGGATCCAGGGGCAGCCCCAGCTGTGCCAGGGCCTGCCCACCCTCACAGGGAACAATTCCTCATTCCCAATATCCCACCCAGCCCTGCTCTCTTTCAGTTTGAAGCCATTCCCTTGTCCCATCCCTGCACTGTTGCTGTCACTTGTCACAGATGTGAGCTGGTTAAACTCCTGCTGCCTCTGCCTCTGCCTCCACCTGCTTTTTCTCCTCAATTTTATTGGATGAGGGAAATCCAGAAGGCAATGATGGGATGGTTTGGCCATGAACAGAATGACAGCTTTGAAAAGGATTTTCCAAAAATTCCCCTTTTGTGTCTGAGTGCAGCTCCTGAAGGGAAGCTGCTGCCTGGGAGGTGCCACTTCCCAGCCTTTAAGGACAAGGAGGTGTTGATCCCAATCCAGATGAATTTAAGATTTCCCTAGAGGCTTCCAGACATCAACAGCTCCACAAGTGCTGGAATCAGAATGGAGAGAAAAGCTGCAGGAACAGCCCAGTGCACCTGGGACACAGGGAAAAGCACAGACTGGGAGAATGGAAGTGGGTGATGGATTTGCTGCTGAGCCAGGGACGTGCCAGGGCTCATTCCTGATGCCCTGGGCTCTTCCTGAAGCACAACCAGCAGGAAGGGCAGGGGCAGGGGATGGCTGAGGTGCCTGGCACAGGGGCAGCCCTGGTTCCACAGCCAGGGTGATGCTGCTGGAGGAGGATTGTGGCACCTCCTGCCTCTGGAACTCTGGCCTGGGGCTGCTCCTGCCTCTCCTCCTTGCCTTGATCTCCTCATCTGTGGGATCCACAGGAGAGGAAAGGCAGGGACGAGCTGGCTGCAGGAGGACAGGGAGAAAAGGGAGAAGAGGGTGCTGTGCTATTTTGAGCTGCCTCCTCCTCAATTCCTAGGGGTGGAATTTTACCTCTGGAGTGTTGATTGCTTTGTAGGAAGGATTTAAAGACTACTTACACAAAAATGATAATTAAAACCTAAATTAAACGTAGGCCTAGTCAATACTTCCCATTTCCATTGTTCTCAAAATCCAAAATAACATTTCCCAATTTGCCATAGAGATTTACTGGCCTTTTTCTACCATTTCACTAAAACAAACTCAAAATGCTGGGTTTGAAAATGATAAGTCTGTAGAAAGCCCCACTGGCAATAAGCTTCCAGCATGATTCCTTAACTCTGCAGCATCCAAAGTGACTTCAAATTAAAAGAATTTTGAAGCACTGTCATTACTTTGATTACTAAATCAACAACTTGATTTAGTAAAAGCACTGGCAGCTCACAAAGTATTAACAAGAACAATTAACAAGTGCTGGCAGTTATATTTAGTGTTTTGGAACTATATTTACAAACTGAACTCAGCCTAGAATCAGTACAGCTGAAATCCCACCTCAAGTCATTCCTTTAACATTTCTGCTTTTACTTTGGAAAACCAGAAAATGCTCAAAATAAGGGGAATATCCTCTAAAGTAGAGACCAAACCAATGGTTGGACTCAATGATCTGGGTGGTCTTCCCCACCCTCTGTGATTCTGTTTAATGCTCATTACCTGGGACAAAATGCCTTTGGTAAACCAAGAGTCCAGGAAAATCAATCTATTCCAGCCCCTCTGCCCTTGTGCCAGCAGACAGGAGAAATTAAATTAATAAATGGATATTCAGAGCTGAAAACTGGGGGCAGCAGGTTGGGAGTGGAAAGAGCCCTGACAGAGCTCTGCCCAAGCTCTGGTTGAATTGAAGGAGTTGTTTGGTTTGGATAATGTCAGGCAGTGCAGACTGTGCCTCCTTATATAATCTTAAGTGCAAACAGATTTTGTGAATAAGCACTTTCAAGTCATAAGTGGGCTTTTTGTTAATAAATGTCAATAATCAGTTGCTGTAGCAACAGGGATTGATCCCCTGGCTACAGAAAGGGGGAGAGCAGAGCCTGCTCCCTGCCAGCTTTTCTCTTTGCACCATTTCTGCCCATCTGCTCTGCCAGAAACCCAATGGAATTGAGGGGCTCTTGCCATGTGGATCTGGGATGGCTTCACCCAAACCCTGCTGGGGGAACTGGGAGGGGATGGTGCTCCCAGGGATGCTCCCCGTGGGCAGGAACATTTAACTGCTCCACTGCTTTCCTGCTGGAAATCTCCTTGGTGCTGCCCAGGAGCCAAATGAAGCTTGGCCAGGTGAGCAAAGGCTCAGGTGACACCTCAGAGGTGACAGGGACAGGCTCGTGTCTGGCTCTGCCTCCTTGGACAGGAGCTGCCTGACCCAAGCACCAAACCAGGGCCAAAATCTATTTTGGGCAGGGATAAAGTGGTGCTGGTTGTGATTGAAGGAGCTCAAGGAGCTCCTCCATGGAGTGAAAGCAGGCACAGGGCCAAGCCCTGGTGCTTCCCAGGTCCATCTGCACTTCTGCCCCAGCAAACACTCACAGACAGAGGCTTGAAATAAAAGAGTGAACGTGGCAGCAAGCAGCAGAACACTGGGAGAGTGGTGGGAAGCAGGGGAAGAAGGACAGGGGGACACCTGGGTGGGCTCCACCCCACATCCGCCCCCTCTGCCATCCTGATGGAGCAATTCAGCCTCAGCTCAGCTCCTTTGGAACCACTCAGATGGCACCAGGGAAGGAAAAAGGGACAATTTTATCTCTGTTCTCCAAAGCTTCGAAGCTCCATCAACTTCTGCTCTCCCCATCCTGCCTCTCCTGCAGTGACAGCTCCTCCCCACAGCCCTGCTCCAACACAAACCAGGGGCTTTGGTGAGGCAGCACCTGCTGACCTTGGTGCCTGCTCCAGAGCCAGGCACCCCTGGGAACTTGTGAGATCTTTCCTTTGCCACCATCCCTCAGCATTCCAGGCAGATCTTACCTGAAGGAACTGAAAAGATTCTGCTGGAGTTTGGCCCCAAGGCTCAGTGGGGTGATCCTCAGCCCTGGGGGTGTCTGGCATTCCCTGGGCTCTCCCTTCCCTGGCATTCCCTGGGCTCTGCATTCCCTGGGCTCTCCCTGGCATTCCCTGGGCTCTTCCCTGGCATTCCCTGGGTTCTCCATTCCCTGGCATTCCCTGGGCTCTCCCTTCCCTGGCATTCCCTGGGCTCTGCATTCCCTGGGCTCTCCCTGGCATTCCCTGGGCTCTCCATTCCCTGGCATTCCCTGGGATCACCATTCCCTGGGCTCTGCATTCCCTGGGCTCTGCATTCCCTGGCATTCCCTGGGCTCTGCATTCCCTGGGCTCTGCATTCCCTGGGCTCTCCCTGGCATTCCCTGGGCTCTCCATTCCCTGGCATTCCCTGGGATCACCATTCCCTGGGCTCTCCATTCCCTGGCATTCCCTGGGCTCTGCATTCCCTGGGCTCTGCATTCCCTGGGCTCTGCATTCCCTGGCATTCCCTGGGCTCTCCATTCCCTGGGTTCTCCATTCCCTGGATTCTCCATTCCCTGGCATTCCCAGGTCCTTCTCCACCCCAACACCAGCAGCACACACGTGGGACATACAGGATATGGGATGGTTTGAGATTGGAAGATTGGGGAGTGAACAGAAATTTCTTCAATTTGTGTCAAAGTTTCTACCATGGCCCTGAAGAAATGGTGACAAATTTTGGCCAAAGGGGGTGAAGTTTTTGTGTGGTCACAGATAAGAATCAACCCAGCTCTGAGAGGAACCAATAAACTGACAGACTGACCTGATCAAGTGCTAACATGGTTTGGTTTTCTGCATTTTAAATCACTTTTGTGGTTCTTCTGTGAAAGCATTTCCATCACATCCTTTCCCACATCCCTCTGTGGAGAGCAGCAGTCAGCCCCATCCTCTATGAAATGTTACTGGGAACAATCACTCTGAAATCCCCCCTCCCATAAATACACAGAATTGCTTTGGTTGTGTTGTCAGGAGATTCTTTTTTGCATCCTGAAGTTGCAGAGGCACAATGCTGTGACTGAGAGGTCACAGATCTCTGACCTGCCACCATTTTCCTTTTCAAGGTTTCCCAAATCACACATTTTCCCAGAATGATCTTTCTCTGAAGGGATCTCTCTGGATAATGTGGTTGAGTTCTCCCAGCTCTGTTAGCAGCACCTCCCTGGTTTTATCCTTGCAAACAGCACAAGCTCCAAGGGGATGTTCTGCTTCCCATCCTCCTGTGATCCTGGAGAGCAATTCAGGGTTGCCTCCAGACAGCCCTGAGAGGTTGCCCCTGACTCAGGCAGGTTTAGAATTTCCAATGAATTCAGCCTGGGGATGAGTCAGGAGCTGCTCCTGGGCCTCAGGAGGAGCTGAAGCTTCAGCAGAGGTTCTGGAACCATGGAAGGGTTTTGCTTGGCCCAGGGGAAGCTTTTCCTGCTCTCCCTGAGTCTCCTGCACACAGGGACAGGAGCCACCCTGAGCTGAGGGACACCAGTGACCAAACCCAGAGGCTGCAGGGGACACCTGGCACCAGCAAAGGGACCTCAGCACCACCCAGCAGCTCAGTCTGGCTCTGAACACAGCCTGGGAGCAGATTTTCCCTATGGACATCACCTGTGAACCCTTCCAGCAACTCCTCTGGCCTGGGAGACCCCTGGGAGAGGATCTCAGCTGCCTGTGGAGCCACCTCCACACTTGCTCCTGATTTTTATGTAGAAGAAAGTGGATACAAAAGAAGTTGGAAACTGCAGAGAAAAGATTTTGGCAGAAAAGCTCAGTCCTGAAGGAGCCTCGCTGGAATTCTGGAGGCAAAGGAGTCTGGAAGGGTTTTCCCAACACTCCTCCAAGCCCAGATGTTTCCCAAGCATCCCCAACACATTTATTTCCAGGGCTGGGATGCTGCAGCAATAACTCCTGGTGGGAACACCAGCAGTTTGATATCAGAGTATTATCATTAGTGTGAAAAGAGCTGCAGGACAGGAACAAAAAGCCCCCATCAGCTGGGACTTCCTTATCCTTTCCACTCCTAATTTACTGGGAAGCTTCTCTACCACAAACTCTGCACTGATTGCACCACCAGGGACAGCTCACCAGGCACTCAGCCCAGCCTGGGAGGATTTTGTGTATTTTACATATTTTATGTGTATGTGTTTTAATTTCCATCATCCCAAAGATACCACTGAGTTACCTGAGAAATTGGGATTTATGAAGATACTGGAGAGAAGAAAACATTTTCTGGACATGTCTCTCCTAATGCTGGGGGATTATAAAGTGGGAGTCTATTTTAAAATATTTTCTAATATTTAAAAAGAATAGACTCCCACTAAGATATTATTTTAAAATATTTCTAAATATTTTTAAATAATTTAAAATTATTTACTCTATTATTTTTAAAAATTATTAAATAATTATAAAATAATTAAAAATTATAAAATCATATAATTATATATAATTATATATAATATAAATTATATATATTATTTTATAATATAAATTTTTTATTTTATATTATAAAAATTATAAAATAATTAAAATTATTAGAAAATATTTAAAAACAATAGACTCCCACTAATATATTAATATATATTAAAATAATACATTATATATAAAATAATATATTTATAACATATTTACAAATATATTATAATATATTTATAAATATATTCATAATAATATATTAAATATATTATTTTAAATATTTTAAAATATTTCTAAATATTTTTAAACAATTTAAAATGATACATTTTTTGTGCCATCTTTTTGTTTGATGCTGATAATTAATATTTATCATATTAAGTGCACACAACCTCTCTGCCATGCTTTGCTCAGCTCAATCAAGCACTGCAATGCCAAGGGCTGAGGTTGTTCCAGCAGCAGCTCCCTGAGGGAACCCCTGACCATCCCATGGGATTTTGGAAGAGGAACCCTCTAACCTTGATCCCAGCCAACCAAGCTGGGATTGTTTTGCACCCTGCAAACAGCCTGGCTTTGTTTCCAGCAGAAATTCAGAATTGAGGATATGAAACAAATCCCAGCCTTTTCTGAGCTGCCTGAGCAATCCCAGCTCTGAGCACTGCACGTCCCCAGCTCCCCCACGCAGGATCTGGGCAAGGTGGGAGTGTGAGCACACCCTGGGAGCTCCTTGGGAAGCTCAGGATCCTGCTTTGAGCAGCTGAGCTCCTGTTTGCAACAGAAAATGGACCCTGGAAATGTCCCAGGCCAGGCTGGGCAGGGCTTGGAGCAGCCTGGGACAATGGAAAGTGCCCCTGCCATGGCAGGGGGGACACTGGATGAGCTTTAGGGTCCTTTCTAACCCAAATGCTTCTCTGATTCTGTGACATTCAATCATTTTTACACATTCATGTGAGCTGCTGCTAAGCAAATAACAAAATATCCAAGATCAAATAATTTATTGTGGTTTTTTTTTAAACCTTACTCCCCTGGCAAGCAACCAAACAGATTTTTGGCTGCTGGTGTCTCCAACCTTTCATTTTTGGGGGTTCTTCAAAGGATCATTTTGCTCTGGAACACAACAGTGGCCCCTGGTGCTCCTCACACCCAGGGGGTTGTCCCTGCAGGGACAGGGACAAGGACAAACCCCAGGGCAGTGCCAGGGACAGGGACAAACCCCAGGGCAGTGCCAGGGACAGGGACAAACCCCAGGGCAGTGCCAGGGCAGCTGCTCCAAAGCTGGAGCACACAGGAACAGCCCCACCAAAAACCTCCTGGCAGAAAATCAACCCAAAGTGAGGCACAACTGCAGAGAGATCACAGAGATGGGCAGGAACCAGCACTGCCCAAAAAGGAGAAAAATCACAAAAAAAGAGAACTTGGCTGAACTTTAGGGAGCACAGGACACTGTGCTGGGGAAGGAGCTTCCACCAAGGGCTGTCCCTTCCACCAAGAGCTGTTCCCTGGCCACTGTGGCCACATCTGAGGCAGCCCAGCCCAGCCTGTCCCATGTCTCCCCATGGATGTGCCCAGACCTGCAGCTCCAAGTGTTGCAGGCAGGGATGATGATGATGATGATGATGATGATGATGATGATAATGATGAATCCCTGGTGCATCCCTTCCCCTCCAGCAAGCACTGCCTGCTTTCATGTCAGAGCTCAAGCAAACACACCAAGGTAATTGCAGGGACACAGCAAAACAGCCAGGAAAAAGGCTGAGACAGAGGTGGAGCTGTCACCAGACATGAAAATCATGTGGAGAGAGCTGGAGGCATGAGCAGGAGGAAAACCAGGGCTATAAAAACATAATATGGACTATATAAAACCAGATTTTAATGTCATAGAAGCACAGAATCTCCTGAGCTGGAAGGGACCCATCAGGACCATCCAGTTCCTGCACAGACACCCCAACAATGCCACCCTGAGAGTGTCCAAATCTGTGACCTGGGCACCTTGAGAGTGTCCAAATCTGTGACCTGGGCAGCCTGAGAGTGTCCAAACCTGCCCTGGGCACCCTGAGAATGCCCAAACCTGCCCTGGGCAGCCTGATCTCTGTTTATCTGAGCAGCAAGTTCCTCCTGGTCCATGTCTGCTGAACACAAACATGGACACAAAGCTCCCTCTGAACTCCTGAGCTGAATTTTGGCAGAGCTGGGGCCTGGGGGTGGGCAGGGAATGCTCTGTGTCCCAGGCAAGGGCATCACACAAATGGGATGGAGCAGCAGCAACACAGGAGGGAAATATTTCCATCCTGAAGCTCAGAGTCCAAGTGAAAAAGAGAAATATTCCTACATTCAACCTGCTGTGAAGTCTGGGACACTGGGGACCTGGAGCTGGCACCTACAAACAGACAGGAAGGGGAAATTCCTGAATTAAATTCTCTTTAGTCTTAGGCCTGAGACTTAATTCTGAAGTGAAATAAGTCAATTAAACAGAGTTCAAAGTATTTATCCTGTCTTAGCCTAAATCAGTTTTAATAACAGGTTTGTGTGCCAAGGGTTTAATGGCTTCAGCAAAAATATCTCCAATGTACCAGATGAAATAACTCTGTGTAGGAGCCCTACAAACTCCAACCCAGCTTCTAATAATAAACTGTTTCAGGCTTTCATTTTCTAAATTGTTCTGTGTCCTCTGGAGAGGTTCCCTTGAACCTGCTGCATAATGAGAGATTGCAATAAATCTTGTCAAACCAGACAAACACCACGAAATTTTAATTTTACTTTTAAATTGCAGCTGAGAGCTCCAGTGGATGTTATTTTTTGGTAACTGCCACATAACTAAGGTGGAGGAGCTTGCTTATTTTTAACAGGAGAGTGTTATTGTCTCCATGTGTTAAAATATTTAGTTGTCTATAAAAAATTCAACCTTTATAGATGCAGAGTTGGATTTGCTTCCCCTGCTGTAGCTCTGGCCAGTAAGGGAAAGAAAATACAGGAGATAAGGGGGGAAAATAACAATAATTGGAAGGGATGCTTTACCCTCATGGTAAGAGAAGCTTCTTTTTTCAATATGGAAAATTTTCTGTACCAGAAATCAGATTTTCAGCATGGAAAATCCCTCCACAACTGTCCCACCATGGCTAAAGCTTGGCAGGGGGCTGAGAAGCAAAATTCCTTTTGTTGTTAAACCACACAGCACAACCCCCCCAGATTGTTGGGATTTGTCAGAAATGGGCATTTTGGTGCTGTTCTCCCATTTCTGCTGAGGGGAGATTGCAGAGCACTGAGCAATCTGCAGGCTCAGGGCTTTTCTCCATAACCTGTCCTGAGCACATGGAGCTGAAAATGAGGGACAATGGAGCTAAAATGGGGGACAATGGAGTTAGAATGGGGGACAATGGAGTTAAAATGGGGGACAGTGGAGTTAAAATGGGGGCCAATGGAGTTAAAATGGGGGAGAATGGAGTTAAAATTGGGGACAATGGAGTTAAAATGGGGGAGAATGGAGCTAAAATGGGGGACAATGGAGTTAAAATAGGGGACAATGGAGCTAAAATGGGGGAGAATGGAGTTAGAATGGGGGACAATGGAGT
Organism: Molothrus aeneus; assembly: GCF_037042795.1. NCBI lineage: Eukaryota > Metazoa > Chordata > Aves > Passeriformes > Icteridae > Molothrus > Molothrus aeneus. The sequence continues at coordinate 1,304,984 of NC_089673.1, forward strand.
TAAAATGGGGGACAATGGAGTTAAAATGGGGTACAGTGGAGTTAAAATGAGGGACAGTGGAGTTAAAATGGGGGACAATGGAGTTAGAATGGGGGACAATGGAGCTAAAATGGGGGACAATGGAGTTAAACTGAGGGACAATGGAGTTAAAATGGGGGACAATGGAGTTAAAATGGGGTACAGTGGAGTTAAACTGAGGGACAGTGGAGTTAAAATGGGGGACAGTGGAGTTAAAATGAGGGACAGTGGAGTTAAAATGGGGGACAATGGAGTTAAAATGGGGGACAGTGGAGTTAAACTGAGGGACAGTGGAGTTAAAATGGGGGAGAATGGAGTTAAAATGGGGGAGAATGGAGTTAAACTAAGGGACAATGGAGTTAAAATGGGGGACAATGCCCTCCCTTGGAGCCCACCAGGATGCAGAAGGCACCCACCTCCTCCTCCTCCTCCTCCTCCTCCTCCTCCTCCTCCTCCTCCTCCTCCTCCTCCTCCTCCTCCTCCTCCTCCTCCTCCCTGCTCTAGGGATCCCATGTGTGGCTCCCCATGGAAGAAGAGGCTGCACTGATGCCCCAGCCCCTTTGCCCCCCAAGCATTTCCATATTTTTATTGTTATCCCTGTTTTTGTGAAGGATTTGAGATGAACTGATTCCATCACCGGTGTGACAGCGACTGCCTGTGATGCTGCTGCTGTTGCCATGGTGACTGTCCCTGCTCTGGGGACCCCAAAATCCCCAGCAGCCCCCCCAGGCACCCCTGTGCTGCACAAAGGATCCCATTTCCCCTCTCTTTGCCACCTGTACCCCAGCCCTGCTGTCCCTCCTCTCCCACCCCCTGCTCCCTGGCTCTGCTCCAGCTGCTTCCTAGAGAGGCTGAAACAAAAGCTGCTCTGGCTGTCACAGGAGATCCCTGCCGGGCCAAAGGGACAGGGACACCCCCAAGGCCACCAGCAGCCACCTGACCCATTGGGCTACCTGGAGAAACCATTCTGGGCTTTAACTGGCACAGCCTGACTGTCTGCAGGGTGAGGAAAACTGGTTAAATATCCCACAATATTCAGCTTTTCCTTAAGCAAAACAAACAACCAAGCACAACTTGGGTTTGTGTTTACACTTAAGGCATCCTAAATTCAGTCACCCCAACCAAGCTGAGCTCCCCTGGCTGTGCTGGAGATGCTGAGGCCATTCCAGAGCATCTCTGTGGGCAGGGAAAGGAGAAATGGAATGGTTACACTGGAGAGGAGACTGAGCTGGGCAGGATAGGCAGGGACAGACAGGGACAGGCAGGGACACTGCAGGAAGGACAGAGGAACAGGTAGGGACACTGGAGGCAGGACAGAAGGACAGAAGGACAGACAGGGACAGTGCAGGCAGGACAGAAGGACAGAAGGACAGACAGGGACAGGCAGGAACACTGCAGGAAGGGCAGAAGGACAGACAGGGACAGGTTTGGGACAGGGAGGGACACTGGAGGCAGGGACACTGCAGGCAGGGCCTGAGCCAGGCTGCAGCAGCTCCATCCCAGCCCCTGCCCAGCCCAGCTCCCATCTCTGAGCTGAGTCAAGGCTGTAGAGACAATTCAGTACAAAATACAAAGAGCAGATCCCATCTGCAGGGGCTGATCCCCATCCTCACAGCCCAGCAGAGCCAGGACAGAGCTCCAGGGCCTGCCAGGATCATCCCAGAGCTCCAGGGCCTGCCAGGATCATCCCAGAACTCCAAGGCCTGCCAGGATCATCCCAGAGCTCCAGGGCCTGCCAGGATCATCCCAGAGCTCCAGGGCTCTCACTGAGGAGCTGCTGACAGAACCAGCTCCGGTGCTGCTCTCTCTGAAGTCACCATATGAGGAGGAAGTGAAACATTTGCATGAGCTAAAAATGTTTTCCTGTGCTGTGTGAGGTTGTGGAGCTGCAGCACGCCCCCTCTGCCACCCTCCTCAGCACAGAAACGTCCTCTCCTGCCTGGATCATTCCTATTTGTGCTCCCAATCCCCAGGCCTGAGTCACAGCAGAACAGAACAGCCTTTCTTTGCAAAAATATATTTCCCCAACACAGGCAGTTACAGGATGTGCCTGACTCCACAAGCTCCCTGAAAGGAATTATGAAATCTGGAGTTAGGATTAGGATGCCCTCATTCCTAACTCTCACTGTCAGGCAGGCCTTGACCTCCAGTTCCTGCTCTCTCAAGCTCAGCTGACAACACTCAGCAAACCCAGCAGGATGTGGCTGCTGGCAGCAGCTGAAATCAAAACAACCCCAGGATTTGTCAGAGGTTGCTGCTCAGGAGGGAATTTTGAGATGTGACAGGGCCTGGGGTCACTGTGCTGCTCCCTGGGGTGGTGACAGCCCTTCCCCAGCCTGGCTCTCTCTGCACACTGAATTTTGGCACTCCCTGACTGAGCAGCAGTGCTGCAGGGCTGTTTGCTGCAGGATGCTGCTGCTGGCCTGAGCTCCCAGAGAGATCTGTGCCTCCCTCCCAGCTCCTCTTCAAATGAATATTTAAAGCCCTGGAAAGGCCAGGATTGATTCCTGGGTCAGGTCTGTACTGCTGTGATTGTTATTCCAGCAGAAGGGAGCATCCCTGCCTGCTCAGGCATTCACCTGCAGAATCTCCTTTCCCAGCCTGATGCTGCTCCCCTGCTCCTCTCCTCAGACCTGGGATGAGCCCAGTCCTGGATTCCTGAGCCCTGTGAAATCCCAGCCTCAGTTCCAGCCACTCCTGGTGGATCTGTCCCTTCCTGAGCTGCTGCCCTTCCCCAGCCTGCTGAAGCACATGAGGATTTTAGGATATTACAGCCAGATCCATTTCATTTCCCAAGACAAAAGGTTTTTCACTAATTTGTGCTCTACCTCCTCACTCTCATCCTGTTTCAGCCTCATCTGAAGACCACAAAAGCAGAGACTGAAGGCAGTGTGAGGTGCTTTGTGTTGATGCTGCTGTGTTTAATTGCCTGCATCCCAGGGATCAAAGAGGCTGCAGAGGGAAATCCAGGAGGCAGCAAGCAAGGCTCAGTGTAATTTGATGGCTGACTTTCTGCTCATTAACCCAATTCCTTTGAACTCAAGCAGGAGATGCAGGAACACATCACTGGCAAGCAAGCTCCAAGGGATGCCAAAAGGGATGAGTAGTGCTGGGTGAGCTGGAGAGGGATGAACTGATGATGCTGGAATTTCCCAGCCTACATGGAGGAAAATTTCAGGAGTGCTGATCCTGTGTCAGTCTGTCCAAAAGGCTGCTGACATGAGAACTTCACACCATCCCTGCATTGCAGGCACTCTCCTTTGCACCCCTTCCTCTTTCCTTGGAAGAGAGCTTGTGAATTTGATAATTTTTTAATTTATTAATAATAACATATTAAATTTATACATAAATTTATTATAAATAATAATAACAAGTATTAATATTAATATTAATACTAATATTTATAATATAAAAAGGCTGGAGAGGAGCACTTCACAAGGGCCTGAAGAGACAGGACAAGGGGGAATGAGTTTCCACTGCCACAGGGCAGGGTTAGATGGATACTGGGAAGGAATTGTTCCCTGGGAGGATGGGCAGGCCCTGGCATAGGGTGCCTAGAGCAGCTGGGGCTGCCCCTGGATCCCTGGCAGTGCCCAAGACTTGGAGAAATCTGGGATAGTGGAAGGTGTCCCTGCCATGGCAGGGGGTGGAATTGGGTGATCCTTAAGGTCCCTCCTCACTCAAACCATTCCAACACCTGCTCAAAAGTGATTTGTGAATTGCAGAGCTGGCTCCACTGCTCTGTGTGCCTCAGAGGGAGCAGCTGGCACTGGAATTGTGCAGGAACCTCCTCCCTGTCTCCCTGTCCCTGTGTCCCTCTGGGCTGAACTGTGTCACACAGACAGCAGGAGCTCATGGTGGGGACACAACTGTCCTGCATCCTGGGAAAAGAAATGGCACCAGGGGTTGGTCTTCAAGTCCAAGATAATTTAATTATGGAATACCAGAGTGGTTTAGGTTGAAAGGGACCTTAAAAATCATCCATTCCACTCCATGCTGTGAGCAGGGACACCTCCCACTGTCCCAGGCTGCTCCAAGCCCTGTCCAGCCTGGCCTGGGACACTTCCAGATGGGAAATTGTCACTTGTGACCGTGTTCACAGGGGTCTGAGGATGAGGGGAGAGACGAGGATCTGACTCCATGTTTCAGAAGGCTGATTCATTATTTTATGATATAGATTATATGAAAACTATACTAAAAGAATAGAAGAAAGGATTTCATCAGAAGGCTGGCTAAGAATAGAAAAGAATGATAATAAAATCTTGTGTGACCAGAGAGTCTGAGCCAGCTGACTGTGATTGGCCATGAATTAGAAACAACCACATGAGCCCAATCCCAGATGCACCTGTTGCATTCCACAGCAGCAGATAACCATTGGGTACATTTTGTTCCTGAGGCCTCTCAGCTTCTCAGGAGGAAACATCCCAAGGAAAGGATTTTCCATAAAATGTGTCTGTGACAGTCACTTGGCATGACCTGCCCTGGAGCTGCAGGCTGAGAACTGGCCTGGCTCACTCCACATTTGATCATGGCTCACTCACATTTGGCCAGTCTGGGATGCCATGGGAAGGGGGCACACAGGAAGGTGTGGCTGGATAAATGCATTTTCCTTTCAACCACTCTGCATTAAAACTCCTCTTTATTTCCCTGTTTGAAATTCATGACTTGGCCAAACCAGCAGAGCTGCTCTGCACAATGCCCTGGCCACACCTGAGGGGAGAGCAGTGCCCACCCCCCAATTCAGCACCAGCAGGGCCAGGCCAGACCCAGAAACACAAAACAACCAGGGCTCATTAGCACTGAGGATGCCTCAGACCTGGAGACACTTCAGGGCTCTCATTTGCTTCTTTCCTCACCTTCATTTCATCACCTGCCACCTCTTCCTTGCTTGTTACCTCTGTTTAAGAACTTATTCAGGCCCTGCTTGAACATCCCCTGTGCTTTGCTTGCAGGGATTGCAGAGACTGACCTGGGACTCCAGGCATATTTAGGGATATTCCAGCTGGGCAAGTACCTTGAAAAAGCAGTTCTGAGTCTGCTGGAAACAAAACAAGGAGAATGACAGGTGAAACAGGGGAACCCAGCCCATGAGGGCTGTGCCAGCAGGGCCTGGGTGAAGCAGGGCACACCTCAAAGGAGCCAGGGTGAGGCTGTGACCCCACAGAGCTCCAGGCAGGTCCTTCACTCCCTGTGCTCACACTGAAACCCACCCCACACACCTGTCTAGACACAGAGAACTTCAGGTTAAATAAACCTGGAACCACCAAAACCCATGGAGGCACCATGGGAAGGCTCAGACTAAAGAAACTTGCCCAGGAAGAGCTCTCAGCAAGGGGTGGGAAAGGCACAAAGGGACCAAAGCTTTTATCCAGAGCCAGCTGCACTGGCAGAGCTTTTTGGAGAGGGGGAGTGAGATGTGGGGTTCAACACCTGTCCTCAGAGATGGGTGAGAGGTGGACCCAGAGGGGTGGATGCTCTCCACAGCAGGGCACATCCACCCCACAGCTTCAAGCTCCCTCTCCCCTGACATTTTTACACCTGCTAAGTCCCTTGGAATCCCAGCCTGGAGGCCCAGGCCCTGTCAGATCTCTGCTCTGAGAAAAGGAGATAAGCTGTGAGTGACAGGATCTTCAAAGCACAGAGAAAACTGCAGCAACCCGAGGCCTAATGGGCAGGAATTGAGTTTAACCCCTGGGAATTCACCCTGAGACTGCCCCAAAAGTCAAGGGCAGCTCCAAGGCTGGTGAGGCTCCAGCTGGGAGCAGGAATCTGCAGTGGATTCACAGCCTGGGACAGGAGCTGACCTTCATTAAGTGCAGAGGAAAGTCAAGAACCTTCCTCTGGAAAGTATATGGTTAAAAATAAGCTCTTGGTAAAAACCACGAAGCTGATGCACACTTAACCTCTGTCACCCCAAACTTCCTCTGCTGGTGGTTGATATCTGGGACTGAAGGCAGAAATAGAATCCTGCCTTCTGCAAACAGAGGTGCATTTCAGCCTGGTTCCCTCTGCTGTCCCCACTCCACCCCCAGTCTCCCAGACAGGGAGGACATGAATAAATAAATCAATGCAAAATGATTTATTTTGCCAGGACACCTGAATAAAGCCCTCTCTGGGGGAGGCAGATCAAACCCAGGCCCTGGCTCTGCCTGGCTCCTGTCACACCAGGATTTGTGGATTTCTCTGCACTGACCATGGGCTGCAAATGCACCAACTCCTCCCTGGGAAGCTCCAGTGGGAGGAGGAATCACCCTGTGCCAAGGGTGGTTTGTAGAAGGAAAGGACCCAATCCTCAGGCAAGGTGCTTTCATCCATCCCTTGCTGCTGGGAGTGAGGGATGCTCTGCTGGAGAGCAAAACAAATCCAACCCCAACTGCCCTGTGCCTTTCCAGACCTGCATCTGAACCCCTCCTCTCCTGACTCAAACCCACCCCTGACCCAGGACTGAAGATGCTTTTCTCTGGGTTAATAAGCTGGAAGTTAATTGATTTCCAAGCTCCCCAAGGCTCCTGGTGTGACAGCCAAGTGCCCAGCCTGGGGTCTTGGGGGTGTCTGTGGGGTCCTGCACATTCCCAGGAGTTCCCTGCACATTTTTGCTGACCCAGAGAGGCTCAGGGACCTCCCCAACAGTGACAACAGAGCAGAACAGGGGCAAGAACAGCCCACTAAACCCCTCAGGGATATCCCTCCTGCCTGCAGCCAGCTTTGCACTGAGCTAAATGTTGAATTCTTTAACCAAACCTGAGGAAGTTGCCTGACCAAGAACCCCTTGGAAACTAAGGAGACAAGCAGACAGCTTTTATCCTTTTGACTTTTAGAAAGCCAAGCACACCAAAGCCCAGAACTGGGTCACTGGTGGCCATGCTGCCCTTTCCCACTCTATTTTTAGCTCCAGCTACAACCACAACACAGCATTGCCACGAGCTGCTGGAGATGTGTGATCACAACTGACACCAGGCTTGCATGACCCTCCAGGAGGAATCCAGGATCCCTGGGAGTTCATGGACACTGGGCCAGCAGCACTGACCCCTCTGTGCTCACTCATTTATTTTGCTGCTTTTCTCCACAGAAATATGAACAAAACCCATCTCTAATCCTGATCATGGTATGGTTTGGGTGGGAAGGGACCTTAAAGCCCATCCAGTGCCACTGGCAGGGACACCTTCCACTGCCCCAGGGTGTTCCAACCTGGCCTTGGGCACTGCCAGGGATCCAGGGGCAGCCCCAGCTGCTCTGGGCACCCTGTGCCACGGCCTGAGCATCCTCACAGGAGGAAATTCCTCCCCAATATCCCATCCACGGGGAAGCCATTCCCTGTGTCCTGTCAATCCAAAGTCCCTCCAGCCCAGCTGAGCATGGTCAGTGCTGCTGCCCTGGCCAGGGCTGGGTCAGGAGCACCAAGGTCACTCTGAGGAGGAGATTTGCCCATGAGAGGATGAGGCAGCCCAGGCAGTGCCACCTAAAGGAGGTGGAGCAGTTTGGGGTGTAACCTCAAAGGCATCAATCACAGCAGGTGCCTCAGATTTCATGACCACAAAGTCTTTTCCAGCTTATTCAAAGTAAATAATGTGGCCACAGCCTAGACAGGAACAGCAGTGATGAGCCAGCCTTGCTCACCTCAGTGTGTCACCAAGGTCTGTCACACTGCCACCACTCCTCTTGTGTGCCACAGGGCTCCCCAGGCTGGCACTGACCAAGCCTGTTTGGCTGCTGGGGCTGCTCAGGCTGGCAGTGCTGCATTGTTGGTTGTTCTGGAGCAAAGGAGGCTCAGGGGGCCCTTGTGGCTCTGCACAGCTCCTGCCAGGAGGGGACAGCCAGGGGGACAGGGACAGGAGGAGAGGGAATGGCCTCAGGCTGAGTCTGGAGAGGTTTAGATGGGATATTGGGAAAATTTCTTCCTGGAAAGGGTTCTCCAGCTCTGGCACAGCTGCCCAGGGCAGTGGTGCAGTCCTGATCCCTGGAGGGGTTTAAAAGCTGTGTGGATGTGGCACCTGGGGACAGGGGACAGTGGTGGCCTTGGCAGTGCTGGGGGAATGGCTGCACTCAACCTCAGAGGGCTTTTCCAACCCTGATTGTTGGGGAAGATGAAACAGGAAAGCCTTATAAATATGATTGCCTGGCAAAAGATTTTGAGAATATGGAAAGTATAAGTGAGATTGAAATGAAAGCAAGCTTTGAGATCCCTCAGTTACTGAACAACTGGAAAACAATGGTGTGGCCACTGAAGATAATCCCCTTTTGATGGAACAACACCCTCTGCTTGCAGACAGGCCCAAGGGTCAGAACAGACCCTGCCAGCTTGGCAGAAGGGGCCCAAAGAGGAGTTTTTAGGGTTTAAAATGTAACCCAGTGTGGTAATGTAATGATTTTTATAGGCTGTATGGAAATGCCATAGGATTTGTATCTTGGACTGGATTGGTTAGTGAGAATCAGAATATTCAACACAGAAGAAGATTTATTGTATTGGAATGGGAACCTCACTCTCTTAAGCTTTTGCTCTCTTGCCCTTTTACTCTCTCACCCTCTCATCCTCTCTCCCCCTCTCTTCTCTCAGCCCTGCTCTGAGCTGTGGCTGCAGCTCCCAGCAGGGCCCTGCACCCAGGCCCTTTGCAATAAACCCCAAGTTCCAGCCCTGGCTGCAGAGATCTCTCATCTCCATCCATCCTGACTGTCCTACCCCCGATGCTCTGACACCTGATGATTTTATTGTTCTGTGGTGAGACCCCTCAGGCTGAAGCCCCAGCACTGAGCCCTCCCCCGGCAGCTCCTCAGGTCCCTCCCAGCAGTGGGAGATGTGTCACTGTCACTGGGAGGTGACACATCCAACACCTCCTGCTGCAGGGGGTGTGTGAGCCACACCAGGCACTCCCTGAGTCACCCAGGTGTGAGGGCTGCACCAGCTGAGCTCTCTCCAAAGCTCACTCTCTCCCAAGCTGTTTTCTGCCCTGTTCCAAGCTCATCCTGCTCCTTTCTCTGTCCTTCAGGACTCTCCTGGCCAATCTGCAGGGTACAGCACCAGTGGAGCTGTCAGTGAGGCACAAGAGGGCTTTTAACATTCAAAAGTCTTCATAGAATTCCTTATTATAAAGCAAAAATTCATTCCAGCCCTGAGGAGCAGCTGGGCAAACACATCCTTCACACTGCAAATGTACAACTCAGGCAAAGGCAGGCAGGGATGAAGGCTCTGGAAGTGGCTCCCTTATCCCACCTGGCCCAAAGTGGGGCCTGCTCAGCTGCTGGAGACATCTCCTGCTCTGCTTTGAAGGTGGATGTGGGATGAAGCTCCTGAACACAGAGCTGTGGTGGCACTTCAGACACTCCCTGTCCCAAGCTGTCACTGCAGAGGGGCAGGAGGCTCCTGCAGCTCCCATTTACAGCCCTGGGCAGATTCCTGAGACACCACAAGGGATCTAAAATCACCTCCCCTGGTACTTAAACCCCACTTCACACAAGCCATGCCTGCAAATGTACAACTCAGGCAAAGGCAGGCAGGGATGAAGGTTCTGGGACTGGCACCTCCATCCCACCTGGCCCAAAGTGGGGCCTGCTCAGCTGCTGGAGACATCTCCTGCCTTGGTTTGAAGGTGGATGTGGGATGAAGGTCCTGAGCACAGAGCTGTGGTGGCACTTCAGAGTCCCTGGGGATAGCCCCTGTCCCCAGCTGTCACTGCAGAGGGACAGGAGGCCCTGGGCAGATTCCTGAGACACCACAAGGGATCTAAAATCACCTCCCCTGGTACTTAAACCCCCACTTCACACAAGCCATGCCTTATGTTCCCTGGCTCTGGAAAACAGGATCCTGTCCTGCCTCACTCTCCAGCTGATGCTGAGCAAGGCAAAACACAACATGTGCTGGTCTTTGAGGTGACAAATTTATGAGTAAGGGTTTTAATCACCCATTTTATTGTCTTCAAAAGTCCCTGGGAAGGAAATGTCACCATCTGAGTTTGGATGTGAACACCAAGCCCAAGGGTGTGTGTGGGGCTGGAAAGTTTGCAGCAGCCCGGGGTCAGTGGGTGCCAGCACCAAAAGAGCTTTGCTTTTCTCTTTTCCACATGAAAAAAGGGCAAAGGATCCACTCAGCAGATCCTGCACGTGGCTGGAGGCTACACAGAAACATCTTTAATGCTGCATGAAGAGCATCCCATGAGATGTTCTTGAGTGGAGGAAGGACTACACTGAGCTTTGCCAAAAAATAAATAACCCCCAAAAATAAATAACTCCAAAAAATAAATAACCCCAAAAAAATCACTCCCAACACTCCTGCCCTGTCCCTCAGCACCTTCCCCTTTCCATGTGGGATAATTCTTGGAGGGCTGAGGAAGCAGCAAGGCAGTGGCTGCCCAGGGGCTGGGGATGCTGAACCCCCTTGGATGGCTGAGGATTTCAGGGCTTGTCTCTTTAATCAAAATGAGCCATTTTCACAAAAAAAGCCTCCCAGAGAATGATCTTTACTACCTCTCTCCCTGACTGTCAACTCTCAGGCTACAGCAGCCACATAAAGCCCTGTTTCCCTGGGAAACCAAGCTAAAAATAGCAGGGCTGGCTGGGGAGACTGGGCTGGGGGTTTGGAGATTGCAGCTGGAGATGGCACCAACCCAAGAATGGATGGGGTCCAGTGTCCCCCTGCTACCCCTGGTGCTCAGGGCCCCCAGGACATCCCTGCAGGGTGGAGAAGGATCCTCCAGCCTGGGCAGGGAGAGCTCAGCTTCCCTGGGGATGCAGCAGGACTGGGATCCATCCCTTGGAACCCCCAGGCTGGGGTTGGACATGAGCTGGGCTGCTCACAGCACTGGGGGGATCTGTCCCCATGGCATGGAGGAGGTGACAGCCCAGATCCTGCTGGATCCATTGCTCAGTTTCTGTTCCCATCAGCATCTCTGTGAGGGCAGGAGCAAAGGAACAACTTCTGAACCAGGGGGCTGGGGAATGTGGGGGGCTAAGGAGAGGCTGCCCAGAGCAGCTGGGGCTGCCCCTGGATCCCTGGCAGTGCCCAAGGCCAGGCTGGACCAGGCTTGGAGCCCCCTGGGACAGTGGGAGGTGTCCCTGCCATGGCAGGGGTGGCACTGGGTGGGTTTAAGGTCCCTTCCCAACCCAAACCATTCCCTGAGCCATGCTCAGCACAGTGGGGTTATTTTATTTTATTGCTTGGCTGCTCTCTACCTGTGCATCAAGGAAACATCAGAGTGCTCCATCCCTGCAGCCACAAACTCAGGGTGCAGGAAGGGTCCCCAGGGCCTGCTGCAAACTGGGATTGCTGGGAGGGAGCCTGGCCCTGAACAGTCCCTGGAGTGTGGCCACATTTCTCTTCACAGAGAAAAATAAGGCACAATTCTTCCCAAGAATATTTCTAAATTTCACATTCTCTGAACCTCAGAAAAAAGAAAACCAATTTTTATCTCATTTGCTGTACCTGCATTTGTGCAGAAATAAAATACAATATAGATATTATTTACCCAAAATAATAATGTTTTGTTATCTTGGTCTATCAGGGCCAAGCGTGTGTGTGTATCAGGACTGTCAAGTGACAGTCACAAAATTCTGTACAATAAAGTGCAGTTATATACAATTAAATACTTAACAAATTCAATTTAAATATAATAAATAATATAATATAATACAATATAATATAATATCATATCATATATTGTAATGTAATAATTAATAATATATTATATAAAGATATTATATATATGTTAGATATAAATATAATATATTATATAATATATATTGCATAATATAATATAATATAAGAATAGAATAAATAAATAAATATATGATAAATATATAATAAATAAATATAGATAATATAAATAATATAAATAATATAATAAAGAAATTTATTAACCTTCTAATATCAATAAAATCCTCCTCATCATTCCTCCTAAGAATACTATACAGGAGGGTGGCACAGGGTGGAGCCACCCCAGTAAATCTCCCAGAAATGCCCTTCAGGGAGCCAGCAGACACCAGGCTGGGGTGATGCACAATGAAAAACACCTTTCCTTCACCAGGATCAGCTCCTCTGAGCTCACACAAGGAAAAGCAGGAAGGAAAAAAAGGAATCATCTTTTGTGCATTTAATTCAGTCTAATTACTGGGTGTAAATTAGTCAGCTGGCTTCACCTCAGCCTTGCCATGTAAGAGCCCATGAATCACAGCTCTGTTACAGGATGGATGGGGCCATTTGGATGGAAAAATGCTTTATGCAAGGCACCCTGTGGCCTGGGAATATTAATTTATGCCATGGAGGTGGATGAAGTGAAATGAAAGCAGAGGAGGAGATAAGACACAAGCCCTGCTCAATGTCTGAAACTGAGGAACTGAGGAACAGGCTCTGGGTGCTTTGTGAGGTGGAATCAGCCACTGGAGCTCAGCTGGGACATGTGGACATGGTGGCATTAAAATCCCCTGACTGTGACCAAGATTCTCTGGACAACAACACTGTTGTGGTTTCCTTCCCCTGCTTGCTCTGTGTCCTTCTAAATATTCTGTTTGCTGTTCCCAGATGAGCTCCCATGGACACAGAGCTGCACAGACAAAACTCCTCTCTGTGAGCCCAACCTCCTCCCAGTGAGCCACATTCTGGGCAAGAGCTTCTCTGGCAGCTCCTCCAGTCAATCCCAGTTTCCTTCTGTGGTTTGGGAGGGATGGGGGGTGAGGACAGCCATGCCTGAGAGCAGCACCCACATCCCAATTTCCCTGGGCAGGCAGCAACACCCACTCCAAAGGCTCCAAACTCACTTGACAAAGCTCAGCCACCACCTGGGAGTCACCCCAGCTGGAGGGGACACTGTGGCCATGCACTGGGGGGACACCAGGGGTGAATTTCTGCTCCCAAAGCAGCACTGAGCTGTTCCCATGTTTGTGCTCCTGACCAGCTCCTCCTCACCACTTACAGGAGAACTGAACATTCCTTCCAGCCTCATTTGGAGCCAGAGACTGAATGAACTTGCCCAGATCCTGAGTGGTTTTACAGTGGGGCTGATTCCCCTCTTGTCCTGCCCCTCCATGGTTACTGTCACCCCTGTGGGGACAGCACAGAGCAAAGTCCTGCCCTGGGAAGGGAGCACAGGGCAGGAACCCCAGAGCTGCTGGGAGGGGGTGGCAAATGTTCCCTCAGCACTTCCATCCCTGGAAATAACTTCCATCCCTGGGGAAATAACCCCCAGTGCAAGAGAAAACAGGGATTTTCTGTTTGCTGAGAAACCAGGAATTATCTGAATGATCTGGGGAATTATCTGAACAGCTGCCCAGGGCAGGGCTGGAGTTCCCATCCCTGGAGGGGTTTAAAAGCCCTGTGGATGTGGCACTTGGGGACATTGGTCACTGGTGGCCTTGAACAGCTGGACTCAGATCTTGGAGGGCTTTTCCAACCTGAATCTGTGATCCAATGGACTTCAAGAAGCTGAGTTTGTTATTTACACCTAAGCTTTGCTCTAATAACACAGTTCTGGGGTGCCAGGAAATGCAGAAGACAGGAGGCAGAGTTTATTTTATGCATTTTTATCCATGTGCTTAGGAATTCTGTTTGGATTTGAGGTCAGGGAATTCAGGCTGGCATGGAAACACAGCCTGCTCTGTGTCACTGGGGTATGAAACCAGGATTCACAGCCACCAGAAAAGAAGATTTCAGGTGTGATCCCTTATCCATGGCTTCAGTGGATTCCTACACCCTGATATTCATGGAATTACAGAACCATGGAATGGTTTGGGTTGGGAGGGACCTTAAAGCTCACCCAGTGCCACCCTTGCCATGGCAGGGACACCTTCCACTGTCCCAGCCCCATCCAGCCTGCCCTTGGACACTTCCAGGGAACCAGGGGCATAATATTCTTTGGAAAGATAGGATTAATTTACCATTCCATGGACACACTCAATCCTAAATTCACAAATCACAGCAAACACAGCCCTGTCCTCCCCAACCACAGCAGTGCAGGGCACTGGGGAGTGAGAAGGAACATCCAAACCTTCCTCTAAATGAATTGGTGAAGAGGAAAACGTGGAAGACTTGAGAGATGCAATTAAAAAGTTGGAGCAAGTCCAGATGAGACCACAAATATCCTCTGAGGGCTGGAGCCCCTCTGCTCTGGAGCCAGGCTGGGAGAGCTGGGGGTGCTCAGCCTGGAGGAGGCTCCAGGGAGAGCTCAGGGCCCCTAAAGGGCCTCCAGGAGAGCTGGAGAGGGACTGGGGACAAGGGATGGGGGGACAGGACCCAGGGAATGGCCCCCAGTGCCAGAGGGCAGGGCTGGATGGGATATTGGGAATTGGGAATTGTTCCCTGGCACAGGGTGCCCAGAGCAGCTGAGGCTGCCCCTGCATCCCTGGCAGTGCCCAAGAAACACCCTGGGATAGTGGAAGGGGGTGGGAATGGATGGGCTTTAAATTCCCTTCCCTCCCTAACCATTCCATGATCCCATGAATATGCAAAATGCTGATGACTTCCCATCCTGCCCTGCAAACCCATTTACAACAACCCTACAAAAATGTACCAAAGCAGGTGTAAAGGGTTTGTTAAATAAATAATCACCTCTGCTAGAGTATTTTCACCAGAAAAAAAATAATTATGCTCAACACAAGCCTTTGACAACACAGCTCAGACTCTCCAGGAGAGTGCTAAAAGCCTAATTTTCCTGAAAAACAAACTGAAAAATTATCAAAAGATGAAGGCATCCCATGATTTAATGGCATCACTTCAAACAATAGCTCAGCCTGCAGTCAGAGCACGAAGCAGGGAGACCAAAAATGGGAATAATACATCACAAGTGGGGGAGAAAAAGGAAGTCTAAATGATGCAATAAAAAATAAACCATGTCTTTGAGAGGCTCCAGTTAAACAAGCAAGGGGCCACGTTGTGCATTCATTATCATTCCAGCAGCAATTCCCTGGAGACTCAGCCAGCAGCACTGCAGCACACACCAGAGCAGCAGCAAAGAGCATTTTAAGTAGGTCACCAGTAAATATGATCATGATGGAGCTTTTTTTTTGTTGTTGTTTTTTGTTTGCTGTCAGTCACTGGGGCCCTTAACTGAGGGAAGGAAAGAGAAGGAAAGAACCGATGGAACAGAATTCCAGGGAAAATGTGTGGCAGCCTCCTGAAAGCAGCTGTGTGCTCCTGGGATCAGCAGCACACAGAGCAGCTCCAGGGCTCCCAGTATGGAACTGGGTGTTCAGGGGAAGGATGAGGACAATGGGGAAATGCAGGTTGGGATTTAAGGCCCAGGGATTTAATGGGATCAGAGAATTATCCTCTTTCCTTTCAGTTTCCTTTTCCCACCTCTCAGGAATTTTGTACTGAAGAAATCAATCTCAAATTATCCACCCCAGTGACTGCCTGGGCAGTCCCACAGTAGGGGAAAGGAAATTCAGGAAAGGAAATTCAGGAAATTCAGGAAAGGAAATTCATGGAAAGGAAAAAGGAAAGGAAAAAGGGAAAACATAAGGGGAAGAGGAAAGGAAAGGAAAGGAAAGGAAAGGAAAGGAAAGGAAAGGAAAGGAAAGGAAAGGAAAGGAAAGGAAAGGAAAGGAAAGGAAAGGAAAGGAAAGGAAAGGAAAGGAAAGGAAAGGAAAGGAAAGGAAAGGAAAGGAAAGGAAAGGAAAGGAAAGGAAAGGAAAGGAAAGGAAAGGAAAGGAAAGGAAAAAGAAAAGGAGCAAAGGCTCTCAGGCTGACTCCAGCAACAAAGCAGATTTACACAAAATTTCCCTCAGCTCATCCTCAATGCATCTGTTTTCAAAAGGGGGGAAAAAAACAATGTTTAAGCAACAGCTAATCAAAAGTGATTTAAGGATCTGAAGGGCTGAAATGAAGCCAACACATTAAAACTCACCACAAAATTACCATAACTGCATTTATGCAAATCTTTCTTATATTACATCAAAAACCCAACACTGCTTAATTTAGGAATTTGGCAGAGCAAAGGGGAAAGAGGAGAGCCATGGACCAAACACACTCAGAAATGTGGGTAAAAAATGACACCCTGGTGTAGGAGGATTTGTACAGGGAGCAACACTCCAGGCTCAGTGGATTGAGTTAATTTACTTCAGTTTTATACCAGGAACATGATTTTTTTCTAGCCTGCTTTACAGCACAAGATTTAACTTTTAGCTCACGGGTTCAGTTCTGTATCTATTGAAAAAACAAAATAAAAGCTCTAAAATCTGTCAAGCAAGAAACATTTTTTCCTTGTTTTTCCATTACAGCCATGTTTAAATTCTAATTTATTTGACCTCAGCTTCAGAAAGAATTGTTGGGAGCCAATATTTAGTATCTGATTAAAAAGCTCCTCAAACATTTCCAAAAATGCCAAGCCCCAAGCTCAGGGTCTTCAGCACATTCAGATTTTATCAGTGAGACCCTCCACACATCCTGAAAAAACCCAAACCCAAACCTCCCTTTAAGCTTAACATTTGAGTTATGTGAAAAATCACTAATTAGAATGACTAAATAGACTGAAGTCATTAACAAGAATAATTTTCTGGGATCCCAACGACTTCTGACAGAGCAGTCACAGAAATGCCTTTTGGAGAACAACTCAAAATTGAGCTCAGGAGATACAATGAGCTGAGCCAGAGGAGAATGGGAGGAAAGGAAGCTGAAAAGAGCAGTTTTGGCTCTGCTGAAGATGCCACAGAGCAAAAGAGCAGGAAAGCTTTATTAATCTGTATTTTCATGATACTTTGCTTTATGTAAGAATGTAAAAATGGCTGGATCAAATATCTAATACATTAATCAATATCAACATTTAATATTCCCTGGAATATTCAAGAGAAAAACGTATCTTTTCTTTATTATTTCAAACATGATCAACCTATTGATCCTCTTTATTTTATTAAGTTTCCATGTCCCTAAAAATATTCAGGCCTTGAAAACCATTGCTGTGCTCATTTTTACAGAAACCTCTTTGGGACTGACCACGAGAGCTCTCCCCAAACTGAAGGAGTGCAGTTAAAGGCAAAGCTTTCCTAAGCTTGGCTCAGGCTCTGGCTCTGGAGCACACCAAGACCTTTATTGGGAATAATGAGAGCCAAGGTGGGAAAGCAAGGTGGGAAACTGGTATTCACATTTTCTGGAAAAATCTCTTGGCTTAGGATTTTTCTCCTGGGAAGCTGAGAAGACTCCGAGAAAAAGAAAACAATCATTATCTGATTGCTTCTCCTGGGTTTTGCCCCTTTGGAATGTGTTTGGAGATTGATTACCCACAGGTGATTGTTTCCTTGGATTCTGCTGTGAATTGTTTTAACTCAATGGCCAACTGGGGCCAAGCTGTGTCAGGACTCTGGAAAGAGTCACAAATTTTCATTATTATCTTTTTAGCCTTCTCTAAGTATATTTTCTGTATTCTTTAGTATAGTTTAGTTAATTTTTAAAATAAAATATAGTATTTTACTATATTATATTAAAAATATATAGTATTATATTACTATATATATTATATAGTGTATATATATTATAATATATAATATATAATATATATTATATAATATATTATATTATATTATATTATATATATAATTATATATTATATATTATACTTATATATTATATAAATATTACTATATATATTATACTATATATAGTATAATATATGTACTATACTATATATAGTAATATATATATTACTATATTTAGTAATGTATATATAGTATTTTTTAATATAATATAGTATCATAAAATAATAAATTAGCCTTCTGAGATCATGGAGTCAGATTCATCATTCCTTCCTGCCACAGAAGGAATGTATCTTTTAGCCTTCTCTAAGTATATTTTCTGTATTCTTTAGTATAGTTTAGTTAATTTTTTTAATATACTATGGTATTTTACTATATTATAGTAAAAATATATAGTATTATAGTAGTAATATATATATATATATATATATTTTATATATATAATGTATAATGTATAATGTATAATGTATAATATATAATATATAATATATAATATATATAAAAATATAAAATATATATATAATTATATATTATCTATTATATATTTTATATATATTATAATTATTACTATATATATTATACTATATATATCTAGTATAATATAGATACTATACTATATATAGTGATATATATATTACTATATATAGTAATATATATATAGTATTTTAAAATATAATATCATAAAATAATAAATTAGCCTCTGAGATCATGGAGTCAGATTCATCATTCCTCCCTGCCAAGGGGCACCACACAAACACAACAGGAACCCAAGGTGGGAAACCCAGCCTGGAGTGTCTCACTGGGAACAAAGGGGCTGCACAACTCCTGGTGATGTTTTAGCATCACCCATGAGGCATTTTTGGTGCCTGAAGCTTTGTGAGCAGCTCCTGGTGCTGCCAGCCCAGCCCAGCCCCTCCCCAGAGCCCAGGGGAACAGCCTGGGCTGGGATCCCAGCCCTGGAACAGAGGTGCTGAGCACTGAGCTCAGCAGGAGCTGCACAGGTTGGGAGCTTTGTGCTCACACCAAAACCCATCTGTGGCTGTTTAGGGTCCCCAGGGGCTGTTTGCAGCTCAGGGCTGCACACCCAGGGGGGTTCTCCCTCTCCAGGAGCTCCACATCCCTCTGGCACAAACCTCAACCCCCTCCCCAAATCAACCCAGCAGATCCAGGCCCTGAGCTTTGGGCTGTTCTCAGTGCCCCTGTGCCAGGGCAGCTGCTGGGGCAGCCAGGCTGTGCCAGCCCAGGCAGGGTATTCAGGCTGTGCCAGCCCAAACCCAACCCAAACCATTCTGGGATTGAGCTGGGGGTGTTCACCTGGAGAGGAGACCAGGGATGGCCCCACTGGGGCCTTGCAGGCTCTGAGGGTGCCACAGGAAAGATGGAAAGAGAGGATTTCCAAGGGAGAGAGGGACAGGACACAGGGAATGGCTCCCAGTGCCAAAGGGCAGGGCTGGATGGGATATTGGGAATTGTTCCCTGGCAGGGTGGGCAGGCCCTGGCACAGGGTGCCCAGAGCAGCTGGGGCTGCCCCTGGATCCCTGGCAGTGCCCAAGGCCAGGTTGGAGCAGCCTGGGACAGTGGGAGGTATCCCTGCCACCCTGCAGGGCTTTAAGGTCCCTTCCAACCCAAACCATTTTGTGATTTTGGGATGCAGCAGAGGATTTGGGGCTGTGTTTGTACCATCCAACATTTTTAGGAACTGCTTCTGTCAGGTTTTAACGGGGGCAGGGTGATGGTTCATGGAATCACAGAATAATTAAAGCTGGAAAAGACCTTTAAGAGCATCAAGTCCAAGTGTCAATCCTGCACCCTGCTCATCACTCCAGTGCCACACCCACGGGGTTTCTGAACATTTCCAGGAAAAGAAAAAAGTGTGGATTTGTGTCAAAATTTTCAAGTGTTGAATGAGCACCGAGAGCTGCGGCTCAAGATTGAAAATAATAATTTGTGATAATTTGTGATAATGGATACACTGAGCAGAGCCCAGAGCCAGATATGGAAGAGGTTTGTAACATGAGAAACTTCCATTTTCCTGTTCCCACTGCTGAAGGAAATCCCCAGTTCCCAGCACCAACAGGGAAGCTGGATTGGGAAGGGTGGCTGTGGCATGCAGGAATTGCAGATCCTCAGGGCTGATTACCTGAATATCTCAAAGAGAGGAGGGAGCTGGACAGAGCCTCATAAATGACACAGAAAATGCTTAGGGCTCTAAAAATCAAATTCATATTTAGGGGTCTGAGGCTTCTGAAACCCTGAGGGAGGAGCAGGAGGAGGAGGATGAGGAGGAAGATGAGGATGGCTTTGAGTTTTCTACTCCAGAACTGGCTCACCTCTTCTGAGAGTCTCAATGCTGTTTTTTCCCCCCAGACCACAAAAAATCCAGTTCCACCCTCGTGCTTTAGCTTGTCCAAGGATGGAAAGGATTCACCTGTTTAACCCAGCAGATCCTTCAGCTGGAGCCAGAAAATGAATTCAGAAACTCCAAGAACTCTGCAAAGGGTCAGTGAGAGCAAACATCATTTGTACAAAATCACACTGGGGTGGTGGGCTGGAGAGGACCTGTGACCACTGGAGGGAATTTCTGCATCTTTGGGGAGCACCTTGGAGAGCGCCTCTGGTCACTCAAGAGGATTTTTGGGACACTGGAGATCTATTTCCCAGGAATTACAGTTACTGAGGAAACCTGGGTCCAAATTCCCAAAGTAATTCAGGATTTTTAAGTGCCCTGGGGAAGATTTCCTGAACACAGAACAATTCCAGGAAACCCCAAGTGACACCATGGGAAGGAATATCAATTTCCTTCAGCACCTCAAGCCCCAAGAACTTCATTTTTACCAAGAGCTCCCTCCCAGGAGGACCCTGGACATGGAGCTTCAGCATCCAGGAGCTGCTCAGAGAAGGGAAAGCACCAAAGTTACACAGGGCTGCTGGAATAAAGGATAAAAAGGAATAAAACTGAATCCACTTTCCAGAGGGTTTTGTACAAAATTGGGGCTGGCACACAATGGTAGCAGGGCACAGGCAGGTTAGGGAAGGAAAACCAACCAAAAAACCTCTCTGGACTCAAAGGAAGATCATGAAACACAATTAATTGTTACTATTTATGTTATCAGACACGAGAATGGACTTTTAGATGCAGAGGCTGGGACTCAAATAAAGGATTCACACAAACTCTGCAGCCTGGGGAGATCCCAAACCCCTCCCTGGAGCTCATTGTGTTCTCAGTGGCACAAAACCAGCACTGAGGTGTGGGAAATGGATTTGTAGAAAATTCTTAAAGTCTGATAGAAGGTTTACATAGAATGTATCTGTGTGTAAACTTTGAGATAAGAAATGCTGACTTAGAAATGCCATGGAATAGGACAGACATTGTTGAGAGAGAAATGGAACTGGAAACAAGTTTCAAAGGATGGTTTTGTAAATAAATTGGATACTTTGGAGAAATAGAACTGTGAAAGATGCATTGTGATAAAATTCATGAAGGGTAATTTGAGATGATTTGCTTTAAGGCATTTACAGCATGGTGTAGCAAAAGCTGATAAGCAAAGAAACACTTATAATGTATTGTAATTTAAAAATAGTTTCCTTTTTATTGTAATAGTGTGAATTATAACATCTATATTGTCTCACCCTTCACATGAGACTGAAAATGGAATAAAAGTTTTTATTCCATCTCTGGGTCAGCAAAGGCTTAATCCATCACTGAGGGAGACAAATCTATTTTTCCATGTGAGGAACACTTTGAGAAGTGTAACAAAAACTACTTTTCCACAGGAATGTGAGCTGGGGAGGCTTCCCTGGCCAGGGCCCCACTCAGAGATGGAGGATGAGCAGCAGCAGCAGTGGCAAGATGAGTTTTGAGGAAGGGAATGATCTTGATGTATTCCCTTCCCACAGGACAAGTGTTTGGAAAAAGTTGCAATGAGAGTTTTCCAGGATGTACAAGAATTAAACCAGGGACAGTCTCAGCAGGGTGCTGTAATTCCACCTCTCCATGCCCTGCAGTCACTCAAAACAACAAATCTTTCATTTGTTTTCCCAAGGAAAGCTCATTTCTCAACCCAAGTTACAACTGTGAGGTGGACAAAGGAATTACCAGAGCTGATTATTGGGGAACATGGAGTGGTTTGGGTGGGAAGGGACCTTCAGGATCACCCAGCGCCACCCCTACCATGGCAGGGACACTTCCATTGTCCCAAGCTGCTCCAATTTACATCTGTAATTCTGTAATAAATGTAATTTCTGTATCTATATATATTATATATGGAATATATTTTTATATATAATATATTTATATATATATTTATATATATTATATATATTTAAATATAATGTATTTAAAATATATATTTATAAATATTTTTATATTTATAATATATATATTTTATAAATATAAATATATATAAGTATATATTTATATATATTTATAAATTATATATATTTTAAAATATATATAAATATATATTTTAAAATAAATATATAAATAATATATATTATAAAATATGTATAATAAAATAAACCCAAAATATAATATAATATCACATATATATATATATATATATATATATATATATATATATATAAAATACATATATTATATCATTATATATAATTATTTCTATTCTATTCTATTCTAACACAGGACATCCCTGTGTTGCAGTGACACACGTGCAGGTGACACTAAATCCAACAGCCAAACCTCTCCACTTCCCCAACCAAAGAAGTTTCTGCCTCCTCCCTGATGCAGTGAAATGCAGGGATGGAGGGCAGGAGGCAGGGACAAGGGCATGGGACCTTCCTGAGGAGCACCAGGAGCCCTGTGTGGGGCAGGAGCTGGAGCCACAGCCCTGGGGCAGGCTGAGATCCCCCCTGGGGGAATTCCTGCTCCACCAGGACCTGACCAACACTCCAGGGTAAGGCCCAGAACTGAGGAAAATGAATCCAGGGCACAGTGATGATTAAAATTGGCTGACGGGTCCCAAAGAGCAATGGAAAATAGAAAATTATCCTCAGGCAAGTGATTTTCTGCTGGAGTTCTGTAGGGATTGCTTTTGACTGCTCTTTTAACTCCCCCTTCCCTCCAGGAATGCTGGGAGGAGCCCAAGGGCTGTGGCTCAGGCAATGTGGGGATTTGGGAACAGAAAGTGCTGGAGCAGCCACTCCCTGATCCCAATGTGTGGGCAGGCAGAGAGAACAAGCCCTGCCTGCTCCCAGAGGGCAGGGAATGAGCCCTGGGGACAGGATGGGCCTTGGGCACCTTCCTGGGGACCCCTGAGCACCCCCAGGGCTCAGATCACTCACATGGGGGGACCCACACAGTGGGAGCACAGGGAGGTGACCACAGCTGGGTCACCTCAGGTGAAGGACACTCAGAAAATCCTCAGTGTCCTGCACTGCTGGCTCCAGACATCTTCTAGAGCCTGAGGGGCCCTGAGGATGAAAAATGGACAGGGAAAATAGAATCCTTCCCTTCCTGCTCCCTGCCTTGGCACACCAGGATGAGGGCACTGAGCTCTGAGCTGCTGCACAGCCCCTTGGATCCTGCTGGGCACCAAAGGCAGAAAGATGCCCCAGATTGTCCGAACCCAGGAAATTCCTCTGGCTGCCCTGGAGGACTCAAGACCCCATCAGGGGGCTCAGAGACCTTGGCACAGAGCCCAGGACCCCTGGGCCTTTGATTCAGCCCATGGAAACAATTACCAACCTTATATGAAGAATTACAAGCCAGGAAAAAATTTAAGTAGAATGATAGTGAATTTATCATGGGGGGAAAAATAGATTTTGGGGTTTTTAGAATGGGGCAAGATGGAGGAATTGGGGTCTGTCCAGCCTTTCTCCTTCTTGGCCTCCATCTTCTGCTGTGATGGTGGCACTTTTAGATTGGTTTAGAGTAGAAGCTCACTGTCTAACATAGGTGATAGGTATTGGGAAGTTATGGTAAATATTGTACATGTAGTTTTTAGTATAAAAAGATAACACCAGAGTGCCTCTGTCTGACCTGCTGAACGGACCTCAGCTGGACAGGAGAAAGACTTTTATAGATAAGAAACAATAAACAACCTTGAGAATGAGAACTGAAGAGCTCTCACTCCTTCTTTGACTGCCAGGCTGGGAAAAGAGACTTTCTAACACCTCTCAGGGTCACTGTGAGCAGCAGAGATCCTGAGCAGATTTCACCAGATTTCACCCACCTGCTCCTGCAAGGGACCACTGGATCCCCCCAGCTGTTCCAGGCACTCCCTGATCCCAGCCCTGCCAGGGAATTCCCAGGGGAGCCCATGGACACTGCACATGAACTGCAGGCACACATGAACTTCCTGTTCACTACATCAACACCTCATCCAGCTTCCCATCATTTCCATTGGGAATTCAGCTGCATTGTCAAAAATCCCCAAATCCAGCTGACTCAGTAGAACTGTGACTTGAACTCCTGTTAACTCACTAAAAATGTTACAGCTCACAGCAGCCTCATGTTAGTTTTCCCCTGTATAAACACTTATTTGGGAACCACAACCTCAAAGTAAGACAATTCCTACCAGGAATAACTTTTAAAAGACACAGCTTTGTGAAGCTTTCATGGGTGATGCAAAGAAATGTGAATCAGGCCAAATCATTCCCAAATGTGAAGCCTTTGTGCCCAAAAGCAGCTGCAGAATGCAGCACTGAGAGAAGTCACCTCTGTAATTGTTCTAAAATGTCCAAGCTATTTCTTGCTGAAAATGTCCAAAATTTTATAGATGGGTCAGCATTGAAGTTCCTATTTCAAAGAGTTTGGAATAAAAAATGAAACCTGAGAGAAAGCATCTGGATGAGAAGGTTTGGGTGACACCAGCAGCCTCCTCCTCCCCTTTCCTACACCACAGAATGGCACAGAACTCACATGGTTTTATCACACACAGTTAAAGGATCAGCACCCACCAGCACCCACACAACCACAGGTGCCTGGGACACCTCAGCCTTGCCAAAACCTCCCAGCAGGGATCCAGGATGGGTGCTGGGATGGCTGGAAATTGATTTTAATGCTCAGAGAGAGCCCCAGAACCCACAGGAGCTGCTCCCACACCCCAGCTGGAGCAGAGCTCCTAAACCCCACCATGGCTGGGATCTTGCAAGCAATTGAACTTTTAGGTTTGAGATTTTCCTGCTGGCTCCAGCCTTAGCTCCTCCTCAGGCAGGGCAGAGAAACCCGACCCTGACAAGGCACACCCACAGCTAATCCTGCTAATGAGGAATTCCCTGGCTAATGAGGAATTCCCCCGGTGCCTCCCCAGCACAGGCTCAGCTAATCCCATTCTCTGACAGGAGTTTGTGACTCTAGGAAAATGGAAAGTGATGGAAAACATGAATACGTTCCTGAATGTTTTAATTTACAGATATTGCTTTGAAGAGGGAAACCATGAC
This sequence comes from Molothrus aeneus, assembly GCF_037042795.1. Taxonomy (NCBI): domain Eukaryota; kingdom Metazoa; phylum Chordata; class Aves; order Passeriformes; family Icteridae; genus Molothrus; species Molothrus aeneus. The sequence continues at coordinate 1,329,851 of NC_089673.1, forward strand.
ATTTATATATTCGGGAAACTAAATGCAAGTTGTCCTGTGCATTGCCCTTCATCCAGGAACTTTTATTGGATGTTGGAGAGAAATGGGCTCCTACAGCAGCTCTCCCATTTACCCAGCTGTGATTTGTCATTTGAAGCACTAAAATAATGCTAATATTGTGTTAAGTGGAGCTGATCAGCACATAAATATATTTAACTGCTATTCTCCTACAGACAGGGATTAGATTAAACCAAATTCTTTTGAAAGATAGAAATGCCATTGCTAAAATCAGTGTAAGAAATTGGAAATCAGCAGTTCCCACCTTTAGGAGAACAATGTGCAATGTTTCAGGCTGGTGGTCACAACATCCTTTGTTAAAATGAAACCTCTGCCTGAGGCTGAGTGGGGACAGGTGACACAAGGGCAGCTGCTTGGGGGACCAATCTGAGCAAAATTAAAAGCAATTTTGGGTGATTGGAGACTGAACAGAGGAGCTGGAGTGTCACCAAGAGTGTCCCCACACCACAGAGCTGGCAAGGCCCTGAGGAGCATCAGCCACCTGAGGGTGATGTTGGATGAAGAATCCCAGGATTCCCAAACAAACATTGCCTTACAGAATCTCCTGAGCCTGCAAGAACAGCTGCCTTTGCCATGAAACGAGATTTAGGTAAAAGCAAAACCAGAGAATGTTTTCTGTTGCTTTGCAGCACTGAATTTCCCCAAACCAGTTACACCAATGCTGAGAATTCATTCTCAAAGGACTCAGCCCCTGCCCAAAGAAGCAGGGCCAGTCCTGAGCTGCACACTGTGGTGGTGAGAGGGGGCTGGACCAGCACAGTCTTCTTGAATTCATGCAAAAATACCCTAAAGGGACCAAAATTCCCTCTGGTTTTCCTGCCACTCACAGCTCTGAGTGAAGATTTACCTGTAAAGTTCTGGGGAGGTTGTGAGCAGCAAAGCCAAGGCTGCAGGTGCTGGCAGCACCATTCCTCTTAGGAACCTCCTCTGGAGCAGCCAGGAACAAGCCAAAGATCTGCTCACTGCACACCCTGCTTCTCCCTGGAGCTCCTTTCTGTGCCTGGTGCAGCCTGGAATTCACTCCTGGGATCCAGGAGCTCAGTCCCACATACCCCCACACCAATCACCAGCTTTGGCTCAGGGATTTACAGACAGACAGACTTCAGGGAGCAGAGATGACATTGCACAGCCATGATTTACTGCTCAAGCAATAAATCACCTGCTGGTGATTTATGGTACTGGGGCAGGGGTCAATCTGAGCAAAGAAAAACTCCATTTTAATTTGAAATATGAAGAGTTTGGCTGCAGGAAGCCCTCAGGAGCCATTGTGACACACCCCAAGTGCACCTTCAGTGATATTTGTCCCCCCAAACACCTGTGGCTGTCACACACACACAGGGAAGGCAACCAGAGGAATACAGGTAAAAAGTGTGCCCCAAAAATGGCAGGAAGAAAAGGTCACTGTGGCATCCCAGGGCTGCAGCCCAGCACCACAGTGACTCCAGGGATGGTCTCCACTTTGGAATGGGTGCCCAGCAGCCCCAGCCCAGCACTGACCTTTTGAAGTGACTGGCCAGGACCCCCACGAGCTCCCCAATCCTGCTGTCGTTGGAGGGGTCATTGCTGAAGAGACAAACGATGAGATCCTTGTTGTCCTTGGTGTGGAACACCACCAGCTGGTCCTTCCCATTGGAGACACTCAGCCCCACCAGCTGAGGAGAGAAAGGGAGAACAGTGTTGGCTGTGCTGATATAAAAATGTTGATTCCCCACCCCTGGAAATGTCCCAGGCCAGGCTGGATGGGGCTTGGAGCAGCCTGGGACAGCGGAATGTCACTGCCAGATTTTCTGGAAAAATCTCCTTGCCCAGGATTCTTCTCCTGGGAAGCTGAGAAGCCTCAGAGAAAAAGGAAATCAATATTATCTCATTTGCTTCTCACAGAATCACAGAATCACAGAAATTCTAGGTTGGAAGAGACCTTTAAGATCATCGAGTCCAACCCATGTTCTAATACCTCAACTAGATCATGGCACCAAGTGCCACATCCAGTCTTTTTTTAAACTCTTCGAGGGATGGTGACTCCACGACCTCCCTGGGTAGATGATTCCAGTATTTGACTACTCTTTCTGTAAAATACTTCCTCCTTATTTCTAGCTTGCATCTCCCTTGGCGCAGCTTGAGACTGTGTCCTCTTGTTCTGTCTGTTGTTGCCCGGAGAAAGAGACCGACCCCCAGCTCACCACAGCTACCCTTCAGGAAGTTGAAGAGGGTGATAAGGTCACCCCTGAGTCTCCTTTTCTCCAGGCTGAACAACCCCAGCTCCCTGGGTTTTGCTGCTTTGGAATGTGTTTAGAGATTGTTTATCCAACAGGTGCATGTTTGATTGGTTTCATGTGAATTATTTTTACTTAATGACCAATCACCATCAGCTGTGTCAGGACTCTGGGGAGAGTCACAGGTTTTTCATTACTATCTTTTTTAAGCCTTCTGTAAGTATCCTTTCAATATAATATAATATAATATAATATAATATAATATAATATAATATAATATAATATAATATAATATAATATAATATAATATAATATAATATAATATAATATAATATAATATAATAATTATTGTTATTATATTGTATTATTAATATAATATAATGTAATGTAATATAATATAATGTAATATAATACAGCCTTCTAAGAACATGGAGTCAGATTCATCATTTCCTCCCCTTGTTGGGGGATCCCAAAAATACCACAGAGGGAGGTGTCCCTGCCATGGCAGGGGTGGCACTAGATGGGCTTGAAGGTGCTTCCAACCCCAGCCATTCCATGATTCCCTCATTCCTGTGCCTTTGCCACTGCCAGGGTGCTCCCAACCTCCCCCCTGGAGCTGAGGGGTGGCAGTGGGTGGGTGTCCCCCCAGGAGCTGAGCAAGCACAAACAACAGTGGCTCTGTGGAATTCAGCAGCCTGGGAGGTGTGAGGGACAGTGCCCACCCTGCCTGGATGGCTCCCAGCAGCACCTGTGTCACTGCTGTGTCCCCGTGTCACTGCTGTGTCTGTCCCTGTGTCACTGCTGTGGCCCTCCCCAGACACCTCCTGTGTCACTGCTGTGTCCCTCTGTCACTGCTATGCCCCCAGGACCACAGGACACCCAAGGATGTCCCCAGGTGCTCCCCCAGCACCCCAGGTCAAAGCTCTCCCCAAACGTCCCTGGGTGACACCACTGAACCCCACCCTCATCAGGAGTGTCTGTCACCCATCAGGAGTGTCTGTCACCCCCATCAGGAATGTCTGTCACCCATCAGGAGTGTCTGTCACCCTCACATGAGTGTCTGTCACCCATCAGGAGTGTCTGTCACCCCCATCAGGAATGTCTGTCACCCATCAGGAGTGTCTGTCACCCTCACACGAGTGTCTGTCACCCTCACACGAGTGTCTGTCACCCATCAGGAGTGTCTGTCACCCCCATTAGGAGTGTCTGTCACCCTCACAGGAGTGTCTGTCACCCTCACATGAGTGTCTGTCACCCTCACACGAGTGTCTGTCACCCCCACAGGAGTGTCTGTCACCCATCAGGAGTGTCTGTCACCCTCACATGAGTGTCTGTCACCCTCACACGAGTGTCTGTCACCCATCAGGAGTGTCTGTCACCCTCACAGGAGTGTCTGTCACCCCCACAGGAGTGTCTGTCACCCATCAGGAGTGTCTGTCACCCCCATCAGGAATGTCTGTCACCCATCAGGAGTGTCTGTCACCCTCACACGAGTGTCTGTCACCCTCATAGGCGTGTCTGTCACCCATCAGGAGTGTCTGTCACCCTCACACGAGTGTCTGTCACCCTCACAGGAGTGTCTGTCACCCCCATCAGGAGTGTCTGTCACCCCCATTAGGAATGTCTGTCACCCTCACAGGAGTGTCTGTCACCCCCATAGGAGTGTCTGTCACCCTCACAGGAGTGTCTGTCACCCCCATCAGGAGTGTCTGTCACCCCCATTAGGAATGTCTGTCACCCTCACAGGAGTGTCTGTCACCCCCATCAGGAGTGTCTGTCACCCATCAGGAGTGTCTGTCACCCTCACATGAGTGTCTGTCACCCTCACATGAATGTCTGTCACCCATCAGGAGTGTCTGTCACCCTCACATGAGTGTCTGTCACCCCCATCTGCCCTGCAGCCTCTCCAAGCCTCACTCTGGGCACCCAAAGGTGGCTGAGGCTGTGCCAGGCAGGGGCAGGTGGCTGTTGGCACAATGCCCTCACTGAAAGGGGGGAACAGCCCTGGCACAGCTGCCCAGGGCAGGAGTGGAGTCTCCATCCCTGGAAATGTCCAATCAATGCGTGCATGTGGCACTGGGGATGTGGTTTGGTGCTGCTGCTGCTGGATTTGATGATTTTAAAGGTTTTTTTCAACCTGAACAAGTCTGTGCCACTGTGAATTGCAGGTAACAAGAATTTAGGAAGAATTTGAGGGACAAACCCTGCAAAGCCACAATGATTGCCATGTTCAGGCATGGATTAAGGTCTGCCTCTTCTGACAAAATAAAAAGGTGCAAGGGTTTGGTTTGGGTGGTTTATTTTCTGGCATTTTCTTTTTGAACTTGGCTCATCAAAAGCTTTGTCATCTCACAAAGGAAAAAAAGGGGATTTTTAGGAGGGGCAATCTGGGAGCACAGGTTACTCAGATGAATATTAGAGAAAGCAAGAAAAGGATCTGTGCTGGGGAAACAAAGTGTAAAGAGGGCAAAAAAAGCCTCAAAAGGCAAGTACAGCAAAGCAGAGAAAGTGAAACAGAATAAAATAAATAGAATATAATAACTGGGATAAAATACATAGCATATAATACATGGGACAAAAGAAATAGAATAAAATAAATAGAATATAATGAATGAAAAAATAGAATAAAATAAATAGAATATAATGAATAAAAAATAAAGTAAATAGAATATAATGAATGAAAAATAAAATAAAATAAAATAAAATAAAATAAAATAAGATAAAATATAAAATAAAATAAAATAAAATAAAATAAAATAAAATAAAATAAAATAGGTGCAAGGATGATGAGTACAGAGAGAACACAGAGGACTTTCCCTGTCCATTAAAGGGCTCCTTTGAGCCATTCAGGAATTTGCAGAGGGCAGCCCCATTCCCCTACAAGTCAGAGGCACCTATAAAGCATTTTGTTGAAATTACAGTCTCATTATTCTCTTTTTAGGGGAAGAGGCTCCTGTGTCCCAACTCCTGCCAGCCCAGGGCTCCCAGGGGGCTCAGCTGCTCCCTGGCTTTGCTCACCCTGTGTCATTTCCAAGGAAGCTGCTCCAGCAGCTCTGGATGCCTCAGCCACCCCAGAAAAGCCCAGCCCAGCCCAGCAGCCTGGTCTGTGCCCTATTTTTGGGATCAGACTCCACACAAGGTGCAGCCCCTGGGGTTTTGGTGGTTTTTACCCCAGGAATGAGGGGCAGCAGCTGCTGACCCTGGAGCCCCAGGCAGGGCCCTCCTGTCACCAGTTGCCCCAGCACAGGTGGAGTTTATTCCCTGTTCAGGCTATTTTGGGGTTTGAAACGCTTTCCCAACGAGCTCCACCTCATGCACAGGCATTGACAGCTGCCTGGCTTTACAGTGTCCCTTAAAATTAATTTGCATACTTAAAAACCCTCCTGTGAGCACAATAGCACCACAGGGACTGCTGCCATCAAGGTTTTAAATGTGCAGCGAGTGTGAAAGATGAACAAGTCACAGTGTTGGATTTGAAAAGGCAATTTAAACATTAATTATTCAACAGAACCCTGTTAGGAGGCCAAGAGCCCTTCAAAATCTTCCCATTTCACCCCTCCCTACAAGACTCTGAGTGAATAAATGCCACACAAAAGAAATCATTTCAGAGAAGGTGCTTATCTCAGTATTTACCAACACTAATATTGGCCCTGCTTGAAGAGCAGGAAAAAATCCTCAGCTTCTGCAGAACATCCTTTATTGTGCTCACCAGTGCAGGGGAGATGTGGCTGCAAGAGCCTTTCTGGTGCCTTTAATTCCTCTCAGGCAGTATCTGTTTGGTTTTAATTCAGGTAAAAACAAGAAGATCAGTGTGTGTTGGTACTCTGAGGCAATGCCAGAGTTCTGGCAGATGAGAAATCCACACAGAGGATCCCCCAAAGCAGCATCTCCACATGGAGAAAGCAGCAGGGCTGCCAGGGAAGCTGTTGTTTGTCAGGTTGGGTAGAGAATGGCACATTGGCACATTTCTCACCCAGAGCCATGGCATGGTTTGGGTGGAAGGGACCTTCAGGATCACCCAGCGCCACCCCTGCCATGGCAGGGACACCTCCCACTGTCCCAGGCTGCTCCAAGCCCCAATGTCCCACCTGGCCTTGGGCACTGCCAGGGATCCAGGGGCAGCCCCAGCTCCAGGGCCTGCCCACCCTCACTGGCAAAAATCCCTTCCTTCCATCCAAGGAAAATCAAACCTGGTTCAGCTCCCAGCCCTTTCCCCTGTCCCAGTGCAGAGCTGGCACTGGGCAGGGACAGGAGGGGACTCCAGGCAAACCTGGCTCTGGGAGACAGGGAGAGATTTCCTCAGCTGAAAACAAGTTTGTGTGTGCAGCAGCCATCAGCTGAGTGTCTCCAGTGAGATCTCCATGGAAACACCACCCCTGAGGATGCTGCTGTGTTGGCAGGGCACTCCTGAAAGGCTGACAGGCAGAGGATTCCAGCCCTGGGCATGGGAAGGAGCATCTCTCTTCCCAGAGAACACTCATCAGGGCTGCTCCATGGATACACCTCACTACTGGTGCCATTATTGTCCATTTTGTCCTCAAAAAACCTTCAGAGCATTTCAAACCATTGCTCTTGTCCCAAAAATGAAGGAATTTCTGTAGCACTGATCAGCTCCTTCCACATGGTGGAAGGGCTTCCATGAAAGGAGGCACAGAAAAATGGGGAGAGTGTGCAAAGCAACTCAGGGGTGGAAAAACAACACAAATATAAACATTAGGTAACAAATATAAACCATAATTACAACAAGGAACAAACAACTGCTCTCAACAGGATTGACTTTGCCAGGGTTAAATCTGAGAAATCCTGAGAGAAATACAAATGGAGTGGCTTTAACTGGAAGGGAGTAGGTTTAGATTGGATATTAGGAAAAAATCCTTCCCTGGGAGGGTGGGCAGGCCCTGGCACAGGGTGCCCAGAGCAGCTGGGGCTGCCCCTGGATCCCTGGAAGTTTTCAAGGCCATGTTGGACACTGGGACAGTGGGAGGTGTCCCTGCCATGGCAGGGGTGGCACTGGGTGGGCTTTAAGGCCCCTTCCAATCCAAATTCAATCCCATTGTTCTGTGAAATATTTTGTGTATAAAGCAAAGGCACCCCAAATTCTCCTCCTCTCCCCTTCCTACAGCTCAGGGGGCTCTGGATCCACCAGCAGGATCAGTGCCCACCCCAGTGCCAGGGCAGGAGGGGCAGGTACAGGGAGAGGCTGTGAGCAGAGCTGGAATTTTACACCACAGAATCTACCAAAGCTTGGTTTAATCAAATTTCCATCCTGGAATGTTACCTTGACAACTGTATGGGTCAGCAGAGGATCTCCTGGACCCATCCCTCCTGTGCCAAGCACTCCAGCACCCCTGGAATCTCAAGGATTCCTGCTCAGGTCAAAGAAACTGGCTGGCCAAGATTGCCTGTGGTAGGTTACTGAGGGGAATAACTGCACATCTACCAATAAAACTGATTTATAGCTGCAGAAATGGGAGAATTCTCAGAGCAAGAGACCTCTCTGCACAGACCATTAACTGCTCTTGTCCTGAGGAACTCCAAACAGCCACATGAGCAACACAGAGCCAAAATACAGCCAGTACTGAGCCAAAATACAGCCAAAATACAACAGAGAGCCAAAATACAGCCAAAAATACAACACTGAGTCAAAATACAGCCAGTACTGAGCCAAAATACAGCCAAAATACAACACAGAGCCAAAATACAGCCAAAAATACAACACTGAGTCAAAATACAGCCCAAAATACAACACAGAGCCAAAATACAGCCAAAAATACAACACTGAGTCAAAATACAGCCAATACTGAGCCAAAATACAGCCAAAAATACAACACAGAGCCAAAATACAGCCAGTACTGAGCCAAAATACAGCCAAAATACAACACAGAGCCAAAATACAGCCAAAATACAACACAGAGCCAAAATACAGCCAGTACTGAGCCAAAATACAGCCAAAAATACAACAGAGAGCCAAAATACAGCCAGTACTGAGCCAAAATACAGCCAAAATACAACAGAGAGCCAAAATACAGCCAAAAATACAACCTAGAGCCAAAATACAGCCAGTACTAAGCAAAAATACAGCCAAAATACAACACAGAGCCAAAATACAGCCAATATTGAGCCAAAATACAGCCAAAAATACAACACAGAGCCAAAATACAGCCAGTACTGAGCCAAAATACAGCCAGTACTGAGCCAAAATACAGCCAAAAATACAACACAGAGTCAAAATACAGCCAAAAATACAACACAGAGCCAAAATACAGCCAGTACTGAGCCAAAATACAGCCAAAAATATAACAGAGAGCCAAAATACAGCCAACACAGAGCCAAAATACAGCCAAAACACAACATAGAGCAAAAAATACAACACAGAGCCAAAATACAACCAATATTGAACCAAAATACAGCCAAAATAGCCAACACAGAATCACCACAGAGCCTGCCCTAGGGCTCTCTGTAGGAATGGATATTCTGTTTTTAACACATCTTTATTGGTGAAAAAGCAACAATTATTGACATTTCTTAGTAACATTCTTTCTGAAATTTCTTTCTGAAATTGTACCTGACTTGCTTAGCTCTCATTTTTAAGGCATTAAGGATTACAGAGGGAAATGTTCAGGTGACAAATGATCTGGGTTTGTGCTGCTGTAAATGTACAATCTGCACCTTTACACCCATCAGGCACACAGGTAAAACAGACATTGTCCTAAACCTGTGACAAACACAGATTTATCTCTCATTAATCCTGCACTCAGTGAATTTCAGTGACCTGGACACTCTGGTTAAGGTAAAGGTGGAGAAACCAATAGTGAGAAATCCTGATGGGCAAAATCCTGCCTTGCCCACATCACCAAAAAACACCTGTGAGGGAACACCTGGAAAATCAGGTGTGGAAAACCCCTCTGCTAAAAGGCTGTGAGTGTGGGGGTGTCTGAGCTCTGCTGGGAGCCTGGGGGTGTTTGCACCTGGGTTTTCACCAGGCTGGGGATGTTTTAACCAGACTGGGGATGTTTTAACCAGGCTGGGGATGTTTGCACCAGGCTGGGGGTGTCAGCACCCTGTTGTTCACCAGGCTGGGATTGTCTGCACCCTGATTTTCACCAGGCTGGGATTGTCTGCACCCTGATTTTCACCAGGCTGGGGGTGTTTGCACCCGGGTTTTCACCAGGATGGGGGTGTTTTAACCAGACTGGGGGTGTTTGTACCCTGTTGTTCACCAGACTGAGGGTGTTTTCACCAGGCCGTGGGTGTTTGCATCCTGGTTTTCACCAGGCTGGGGTTCTCTGCACCCTGATTTTCACCTGGCTGGGGGTGTTTTCACCTGGCTGGGGGTGTTTGCACCCTGTTTTTTACCAGGCTGGGGATATTTGCACCAGGCTGGGGGTGTTTGCACCCTGTTTTTCACCAAGCTGGGAGTGTTTTCACCAGGCTGGGGATGTTTGCATCAAGCTGAGGGGGTTTGCACCCTGGTTTTCACCAGGCTGGGGGTGTCTGCACCCTGGTTTTCACCAGACCAAGGGTGTTTTCACCAGGCTGGGGGTGTTTGCACCCTGGTTTTCACCAGGCTGGGTTTGTCTGCACCCTGTTTTTCACCAGGCTGGGGATGTTTGCACCAGGCTGGAGGTGTTTGTACCCTGTTATTCACTAGGCTGGGGGTGTTTGCACCCTGGTTTTCACCAGGCTGGGGATATTTGCACCAGGCTGGAGGTGTTTGTACCCTGTTATTCACTAGGCTGGGGGTGTTTGCACCCTGTTATTCACCAGGCTGGGGGTGTCTGCACCCTGGTTTTCACCAGGCTGGGGGTGTCTGCACCCCGGTTTCCACGGGCACACAGCCCCTGGCACACAGCAGGTTGTGCTGCCAGCCCCTCAGAGCACAGAGACACCAGTGCTGGGCCAGAACAGCAGCCAGGAAAGCAGCTGCTCAGGGCAGCTTCCTTTCAAAACAAGAGCACTGCCATGGAGACACTGCCTGCTGCAGCCAGCATTCCTACTGGGAGTAGCTACTCCATGGATACTCTGTGCTGGGTGCCCAGCAAGGAGGGCAGGAGGAGACTCTAAACCCAACATTATGGATGCAGCCTGAGCTAATCATCCCCTCCACATCTGCAGATGAGATTTCACCCTCACCTTAATCCCATCTCAGCCCTCCCAGCAGTACAGAAATGCCAGGTTTGTCATTTCTCCAAATACAAACACCCCAGAAAATCTGTGCAGGGCATGTCCCAGCAGCCAGGCAGGCTCTGGAGGTTGGAGATAACCAGAGCACCCCAGGCTGAGGGAGACTCAGCTGAATCCCTGCTCCAGGATGCTGGGGAGCAAAGCTGAGGTGCTGCCCACCCCTTCCATCCCTGCTAATCCACTGCCTGGCAGCTCCACCCTGCTACCCCAAGGCCAGACCTGACTGTAATTCTGAGTTTAGCTTTGGAAAGATTTACATTAAACATGAACAAATAGAAAAAAATCTAAATAAATAAATTCAAGCACAACCTGAAGGATCAGACAAGCCCTCAGAGACACAGGAACAGTGGCATAAGCTGCTGTGAAATGCCAGCCCCTGCCAGGGCCAGGATCCTGCACACAGCAAAGCAAACTGATACAGGGAGGGAGCAGAGAACTGTAAGAGGCAGTTTGGGGTTTAGCTTTTATTTTATGCACCAAAATTAAAAGCTAATATGATCACAGAATCATAAAACCATGGAATCTCCTGAGTTGGAAGGGACCCACCAGGATCATCCAGTCCAACCCCTGGTCCTGCCCAGGACACCCCAACAATCCCACCCCGTTGCTTTGGTGCTGCAATAACTGCACTGTAACTGTTGTAAAGACATTAAATATATCAGAAACTGCAACCCAAAGACTTTTTCCATGTTATGGACATGAAAATGGAGCTACAGAGTAAAGACACTGCCCTGAAAGAGCCCCAGATGAGGATCCCCAGGGCTGTACTCACGTTGTAGAGGGGGATGGTCTTCATCACCTTGTACTGCTTCATGGGGTCCATCTTGTACAGGTGTCTGTCAGTGATGAAAATGGCCCTGTCCTCCACCTTGTTAAAGCGATTCACCTGCACAGAAACACCGTGTGAGTCCCACTGACCTCTGCAGGAACACAGGGAATGAAACTGGGCAGTGCCAAGTGCCAAACTCACTCAAAAATGCCCCAAACTCACACAAAAATACCCCAAAGTCACACAACAAACACCCTAAACTCACAAACAGCCACAAGTCACACAAAAATACCCCAAACTCACACAACAAACACCCTAGATTCACAAACAGCCAGAAGTCACACAAAAATACCCCAAACCCACACAAAAATACCCCAAACTTGTACAAAAATACCCCAAAGTCACACAACAAACACCCTAAACTCACAAACAACCAAAATTCACACAAAAGTACTCCAGACTCGCACAAAAATACCCCAAACTCAAACAAAATAACCCCAAACCCACACAGCTCCTAAACAGGTTTTCTCCTTGGACCTTGGAGCACTGAAAAGGGAACATGGTCCCTGTAATCCCATTATACAAAAGAGAGAGAGGAGCAACATTCCCAGTCATCCAGCAGAGCTGTGGCAGCCTGGGAAATTCCAGTTTTCACTCAAACCAAGGCCAGAGGCTTCCCTCAGGCACAATCAAGCCCTGTCCAAGTGGAGCTCAGGCTGTTGTCCCCACATTGCCAAGGAGCTTTGGGAACCCCAAATGGAGAATCCCTGCCCTGGCACAGCCCAGACCTGAGGCTTTGGACCATCCTTGGTCTGTGTCCTGTCCCTCCATGCCTTGTCCCCAGTCCCTTTCCAGCTCTCCTGGAGCCCCTTTAGGCCTGGAAGGGGCTCTGAGCTCTCCCTGGAGCTCCACCTCATCCAGGCTGGTGGATGCCCCTCAGCACTAAACACTCACCAGGCAGGATGCAAAGGTTTGTTGGAAATGTCTAAGAAAGTAGGACACAAAGTAGAAATTGTTTTTCACTGAGGCAAAACCAGAGTCATGGTTGTATCACAGTCACTGAGATATTTATTAATCAACTGAGAAGGGGAGACAAGGGTAAGACGTGAGGAGGATGAACATAAATAGGATTTTCCAGGGTGAAATAAGGAGACAACGGGAGAACTTAAATATCCCCAGTCAGGAGGCAGCAGAGTGACAAAGTTCAGAGCAGATAAAGGCAAAAAAATGCAAATTGGAGAGCTCTGTGACAGCTTTATATTAACGGCACTGACTCAGAAAAAGCAACCGAGGATGATTTCAGACAGCTCTGGAGAGATCTTGGCACAGAGACATGAGGCAGCTCAGAAAAAGCAGAATGTTGGCACAGGCAAGGAATAACATGGGAATAATGTCCTGGGAGCCATGGTTCACCTGGAACAGCCTGTGAAGGACCAGGGTGCTGAGTGTGAAGGAGAATCTGGTGGTTCAGAGAAGGTGAAGAACATGATTGAGGGCCTGGGAATCTCACAGGAGGAGATGCTGAGTAACCAGGATTATTTTAGGAAGCAGATGAATGGGAGAAAAAAGCCTAACGGCTATGAAACACTGAATGGCCCTGAGAAAGTAGGTTAGGAGTGCCTGGTGCCACATGTTGGGCGCTGGAGCAGAGCAGCACTGGTTCCTCAGCCAGGATTTGGGGAAGCTCTGGGCTCTCCACACTCCAGGTCCTGGGAGCTGAACCAAAGTCCAGTCCCTGGAGCTGGATCTGCCCCTCAGGGCTCAGATCAAAGCTCAGATCAATCAAGCAATTGACTTTTTGTGATTTGTTTGCAGAGTCTGACACAGTGAACACTGCCTGGGCACTGCCATGACCCTGCCTGGCTGCTGTCCCACCCCCAGCCCCTGGTGACAAAGGGAGCAGATTTCTGGTACAGTGACACCAGAGCCAGCCCAGGGCAGGAGGTCCTGTGGCTGCTGCCTGGGAAGCAGAGATGGGAAGCAGAGATGAGAAGCACACTCAGATTTCACAGCCAGAAAGGCTGGAAAAGCCCTCTGAGATCACCAAGTCCAATTGTTCCTCCAGCACTGCCAAGGCTGCCACTGACCCCTGTCCCCAGGGATGGGGACTTCACCACTGCCCTGAGCAGCTGTGCCAATGCCTGATCACTCTTTTTGTGAAGAAATTTTCCCAATATCCATCCTAAATCTCCCCTGGCCCAGCCTGAGGCCGTTCCCTCTGCTCCTGTCCCTGCTCCCTGGAGCACAGCCCGGCCCCCCCGGCTGTGCCCTCCTGGCAGGAGCTGTGCAGAGCCACAAGGGCCCCCTGAGCCTCCTTTGCTCCAGGCTCAGCCCCTGCCCAGCTCCCTCAGCCCCTCCTGGGGCTCCAGCCCCTGCCCTGGACACCCCCAGCCCCTCCAGGTCCTTCTCACCATGAGGTGCCCAGAGCTGACCCCAGGACTCAGGGGACAGTCACTGCCCTGCTCCTGCTGCCACATCATTTCTGATCCAAACCAGGTGTCCTTGGCCTCTGGCACACCTGGATGAACCCTCAGCCCCTGCTGATATATTTTGAAATACCCCAAAGCTGTATTCCAAGCCAATATTGTGGAATATTGTGGGAGTTCTACAGGCATGGTTTGAATCCCACTATTTTCTCATGGCTCCCTGCTGGTTTTAGTATTAAAATTCAGCTAAAGGAATGTACCAAAGGAGAGGCCCAGCAGCTCATCTCACCTGAGGAGCAAAATCTCACGTCATTCCAGCTTTTTCCAAGCAGAAGAGGCTCCAGGTGCCTTGTGCACCTGCAGTGCATTTGTGTAAATAATACCTGCTGTGAGTTAAAGCACAAACTGTCCCACTGGGGAGCAGGCACAGAAGGGACTCACACAAATTTGCACTCACAAATTTGCACTCAAAATTGCACTCACAGTGCAAATACCACTATTGGGCTTGTAGGAGTAAGGACAGGCCTTCTGTTTTCAGCTACAGCTCATTCCCTCCTGGGGAACAGCCCTTCCCAGCATTGTGTTCTCTGCACCTTCTGGGCATTCTGTATTTATATCTTGTTGATCCAAATGTGAATCAGTCCTAATTTAGCTTCCTGACAAGCTCGTGGGGGAAATGAAGATCTGGCAAAGAGCTGAAAAATCTTCAAGGAAGTTTTTCAAGTTTCTGTCAGTGGCTTCTGGACACTGCAGGGCAGAGGCCTTTGAAAGAGATGATCCTGTCAAAGGAGCTTGGTGCCACAAGTGACAAGTGGGAAGAAAAACCTGATTCTAAAGAAAATGGAGAGAGAGAGTTGTTTCCTAGGTGATCCAACAAAATCTGGAGGTTTGCATGAAATATGCATTTGGTTTCTCCTAAGGCAAAAATCTTGAAAATTTCCTTTGAAAAAGTGAAGAGCAGCACAATGCTCAGAAAAGATGGATTTTTCCATAGGCAGGAATGACCTGCTTCTACCTGTGCCTACTGCAGGGAAGCAAGCACACAGCTCATTCCCCTCCCCTCAGCAAGGCTTCAAAGCCTTTCCCAGGCCTCCTGTAAAAACTGCTCCAAACAGAGCCCCCCATTATTATTCAGCTCAAGCTGCTGAAATTGGGCCCCCACACAGGCAAAGAAAACTTTACCAGCAGCTCAAAACTTGGAGAGCAGTTCCTGGAATAAATTTACTATTTGGACTTAAAACCACAAAATTATTGAGGCTGGAAAAGCCCTCCCAGCCCATCAAGTCCAACCTGTGCCCAATCCCCACCTTGTCACCAGCCCAGAGCACTGAGTGCCACATCCAGGTGCTCCTTGGGCACCTGCAGGGATGGGGACTCCAAAACCTCCCTGGGCAGCCCCTGCCAAGGCCTGACCACCCTTTCCAGGAAGTTCTTCCTGATCTAGAATCTTCTAAATTCTTCCTGAAGGATTCATTAGATCAATGTCAGTCATCAGTTAGAAACATTCTGTGTCAAGGAATTTAATGAGCCAATATCTGACAGGTCACAGGGGCTGCTCTACCCATAAATGTGTTTAAATAGGTGAGCTCTGGGCTCCACCTCTGTCTGCTCAAGCTGCTCAGTATTTTTGCTTTTAATGTGTTTTCTGTGCAAGGAAAGAAGTGCATTAGACTGAATATTTCCAAAAGCTGACACCTGAACTTGCTGTTGACACTTAACAACTGTTTCACATGTGGTTTGGTGACTCAGTAGCTGAAGGAAGCCACAGAGGAAGGCTGATGCTGCTTCAGAAATAAAACATTCAGCCCAGCTCACCAAAGTGCCCTTTAACACCTTCCCACCAACAGCTTCTTGTCTCAGGGAAGAGCAGGAGCAGCACAGATTTTGTTCAGGAATCCTCAAATAAGCTGAATCATGAAAACACAGCACGGATGAACTCGAGCAGCCTTTTTTTGTCAATTGCTGCTTTGTTCAGGAGAATTATTTAAGGGAAGCAATGAAATCACCTGATAATTACAATTTCATTTCTATAATTCACTCTGCAGGCCCCCGTTAAAGCTTCACGTGAGTGAATTTTCAGCAGAGATCAAACACAACCTGCAAACCCACAGGAACCAGGTTTAACATGAGAGATGTGACAAATGTGCCCTGAGCACTGGGCCAGGCTGCACGTGCCAGCACCACGTGCCACCCTGGGCCAATAAGGTTTGGTAATGGGGGAAATGGATTTACAGGTAATATTTGTTATATATATAAACAAATATTATATATTTTTATATATTATATTATTATATATTTTATGATATTATTATATATTATATTTCATTATATTATTATATAATATATTATATTATATAAAATATATCCATATATATTAGTATTTTATATATAATATGCAAAACACATATTATAATATACAATATATAAAATATATATAAATACATAATATATATTATATATATTATTATACATATATATTATATATATTATTATATATATATATTTAACATGAGAGATATGACAAATGTGCCCTGAGCACTGGCCAGGCTGCACGTGCCAGCACCACGTGCCACCCTGGGCCAATAAGGTTTGGTAATGTGGGAAATGGATTTACAGGTAATATTTGTTATATATATAAACAAATATTATATATTTTTATATATTATATTATTATATATTTTATGATATTATTATATATTATATTTCATTATATTATTATATAATATATTATATTATATAAAATATATCCATATATATGAGTATTTTATATATAATATGCAAAACACATATTATAATATACAATATATAAAATAGATATAAATACATAATATATATTATATATATTATTATACATATATATTATATATATTATTATATATATATATTTAACATGAGAGATGTGACAAATGTGCCCTGAGCACTGGGCCAGGCTGCACGTGCCAGCACCACGTGCCACCCTGGGCCAATAAGGTTTGGTAATGTGGGAAATGGATTTATAGGCAATATTTGTTATATATATAAAACAAATATATTATATTATATTATATTATATTATATTATATTATATTATATTAGTATTTTTATATATGATATATAAAACACACATTATAATATACAATATATAATATATATTATATATATACATATATGAAGATATATATACACATTCATAAAACTAAAAATAAAATAAAAATTTTTAAAACACCTCTCAGTTACCTCATCTCTAAATCAAAAAAAAAAAAAAAAAAAACCATAATCCAACAGGTAGGACATAGGGAAGTCAAGGCTAAAGAGAAGAAACCTGATGATTCATTTAAAAATTGATTTGTTAAAAATTCCAAGGGAAGAATGCAGCAATGAGGAGAGATTCCCCCTGGCCCAGCACTGAGGGTCACCCAGGGACTGCCCTTACTCTGGGCTAAGAGGCAGGATGCCATAACTTGTATTTCTGACAAGAGAAACACTTTGATTTTAAAGAGCTTAGGATGGAAATGGTTTCCTGGGAAGGGCAAAGGCTGTTCCCAGCTGTGCTCCTGCAGACAGAGCACAGAGTCACTCCTGCCCAACAGCTCTCACCTCTGCTCAGTACATCCAGAAACCTGACCTGAGGAAGTGCCTTGCTTGGAAAGGGAAATGCTAAATTCTCAAATGTCAAATCCTTCTCCTGTTAACCTTCCCATTTCAGCAGTGTTTGTGTTCATTGCTCTGCTCCCTTGGACGTTTCCTGTCTGTACAAGCAGAAGACAAACGGTTCCCTGAGGAAGGAGCCATATCCCAGCATGGCTTTGGATGGGAGAGTTTGCTTTTGTGACATGGAGATGCTCTGGAATCACCAGGCTTACACATCCATGAGATGGCACAGTGCAGCCTTGTCCTCAGTAGTGCTGGGATCATGGAATCATGGAGTGGTTTGTGTTTGGAGGGACCTTAGAGACCACCCAGTGCCACCCCTGCCATGGCAGGGACACCTTCCACTGTCCCAGGCTGCTCCAAGCCCCATCCAGCCTGGCCTTGGACTCTTCCAGAGATGGGAAATGCTGATGGCTCCAAAGCCATGCCAGGAATCCCTAACTTAGCAGGCCAGCAGGGGATCTGGACTGTGGCATTCACATTCTCTGAACAGAGAGCCATCATTCTCTCTCTCAGGGTTTTTCCTGGAGAAGCACAGAGAGAAAAAGAGGAAAATTCTTATCTCTGCTTGCTGCTCCTGTTGTTTTTGCACATGTGTTATGGACATTGTTTACCTGAAGTGATTTGTCAGTTGGATTCTGCTGAGGATTGTTTTGTTTCCTTGGCCAATTGGGGAAAAATTGAGCCAAATGTTCCTTGGGCCAATTGGGGAAAATTGTGTCCTGACTGTCAGGAGTTCAAGCATGAGTTTTCTTCAGTATTCTTTAATACTCTTTGTAGTACAGCATCTCTTTCATATAGTGTAGTATCATGTAATATAATATAGTTTAATAAAGCAATTGTTCAGCCTTCTGAACCAGTGGAGTCAGCTGCCAATCATTCCCTACACTGGGACACCCTGATTTTACAATACAAGTCCTACCTCTCTGTGAAAAGAAAGCAACAATTTAACCTTTCAAAAGTTAAAAGAAATTACAAGATAATTTAAAACCCATATGGCTGCAAGGCTATAACCATGCAATATTTGTGATTTCAGCTGAGCTGAAATGCACCCACAGCTTTAAAGTTTTGCCTCTGAGAGCACTGAAAGCCTTTCAGGCTCAGGAGAAATCCACTTTATGATGGGTAACACCTATTCCATCCCCATTCTGCTTCTACTATTGAAGTGCTGGCATCTCAGTGCAACAAACCCACAAAAACTGGATTTTTCCAGCACAGTCACAGTACAGAAACATGGAATGTTCAGAGATTCCTCCATACACCAAAACCAACAAATCCTGCTCTGACCCTTGTCTGGAGGCAGGAGCTCTGTCCTGGCAGGTAGGGAACAGGATGAAATGTGGATCTGTGCTTCAGGAATCTGCTTTGCCCTGTGCTTGCACAGGAGATTGTCCTTGAGAGCTGAACCAGGAGCAAAAGAAACCCAAGGATGTGAAGGCTGGAGAGCTGCATAACAATGAACCAGATAAAACTCCCACACTGTGTCCATCACACACAGACCCCAGTGATGCCATCACCATCATTCCATCACATCTCTAATAACTGAATATTGTCCTTTCCACAGTCATCCCAGTTTAGCCAGAAGCTGCAACTGGAATCAGTTCATTAAATGAGTTAGAAGAGGAATTATTTTGATTTCAGCCTAACCTGAAAAAAGCCAGGGGGAATTCTGCATTTCTCTGTCCCTCAGGGAGGTTCAGCCCAAGAGCTGTGAGGTTGTAAAGAGGAAGTTTGGATTCAGACTGGCCAGCTCCTCCCTTAATCCTGTGAACCCCATGCTCACAGAGAACGTGGTCACAGCAACACCAAACTCCACTGAGATATTTTTGCTTGGAAAGAAGAGATTTCTATTTTGATGAACACAAATCACTGTTGAATAAACAATACAACTCACTGCCACTTGCAAAGTTTTATTAGAAAGTGAGATTTTGTGCTGCAGAATGAATTGTCTAGATCTGCAGAATCATAAGGAATAACTGTGCTTGTGGGGACCAACTGCAGTATTTACAAATAAAAAGAATATACAGCTTCTTAAAAACACCTGAACACCCACAGCACTCACCTGCCACTGAAATTGAGTTTGTCTGTTGGCTTTGTAAAATTAAAAATATCCTTCCCTGACAGATATTTCCAACAGTATCATTAGGACCTACCCACAACAATTAAACAAGTCTGTTTTTTTAATTAGCTGTTTAGACCTTCCAACCAAGTTAACAAAAAACCCAATTCTGCTACAAAAAAACATCAGACACAACCCAGTTATGCAGAAGGAACTGATTTTATCATGAAATCATGGAATGGTTTGGGTTGAAGGGTTCTTAAAGACCATTCAGTCCCAGCACTCTGCATGGGCAGGGCCTCAACAATTGACACGATGAAGCCCCAGCAGCCACCCAACCTTGCTCCACCCAAAAATCCCTGATGCAGCTCCTTGGAAGTGCTCTGAAGTGCTGTGCCAGCACCCCAGGGTCACCTCCTGGTCCCTGGACACCCCAGCCCCGTTACCTTGCGCACGTGGCAGGAGAAGAGGATGTTCATGTACTTGTCCTTGCGCTTCAGCTCGTTGGCCACGGGGGTGAAGGAGCCTGAGCTCTGGGGGCTGTCTGGTTTCTGGAAAAGCAGAGACAGGCTCAGAACATGGCTCCCTCCACCCTTCTGTGCTTTGGGAAACCAAACCTTGACACACCAAAATGCTCCAAGGGAGGATGGAGTAAAGGGAAGCAATCAAATCTGCCTAGAGAGAATTTCTTTCAGTCTCTGTGTTTTCCATTCTACCCAGCATTTCAGTCTCCCAGTGAAGTCTGGCTCTGCCCATTTGCAGAGACAGCTGATGGCACTGCTTTAGTGCTGCTCAGGATTCACAAAAATCACTCCTAGTGCAGTGGAAGTCAAGATTTTGAACCCAAATGAAGAGAGGAAATATCTAAGTACCTCCCCCCAATAAACCAACGCTCATTTTCCAGAATTTTCCCCTTCCAGCCCCCTGAGCCCAGATCCCTTCACTCACCAGTGCGATGTAGTTGCCCTGCCAGGCTCTCTGGAGGCCAATGTCAGCCCTGTGGCCCTTCAGCAGCTCCATGGCAGCCACCTTGGCCCTGAGCTGAGGCAGCACCTCTGGGGGAACGCTCCGGATCAGCTCGGCCGCTCTCCACCTGCCACCAAAGCAAGAGCAAGGTCTGCCTCAGCCTGGAGCTCGCCAGGAAGGACTCCTGCTGCCAGAGCAGCACCACAAGGACACCTCAGAGTCCTGCCCAGGCACTCCCCAAGTTGCAAAGGTCAGCTGATGTTTTAAAGTCATGTATTATATTGTATTATATTATATTATATTATATTATATTATATTATATTATATTATATTATATTATATTATATTATATTATATTATATTATATTATATTATATTATATTATATTATATTATATTATATAGTATAATATAATATTTAAAATACATATTAATATATATTAGTATTTTATATATATAATATATAAAACACATATTATAATATACAATATATTAAAAATATATAATATATATAATATATATACATATATGAAGGTATATATAAATACCTTCACAATTGTATTGTATCGTATAATATAATAAACATAATAAATATAATAAATATAATATAATATAATATAATATAATATAATATAATATAATATAATATAATATAATATAATATAATATAATATAATATAATATAATATAATATATTTTGAATATATATTCATATTTATTAGTATTTTATATACATAATATATAAAACACATTATAATATACAATATATTAAAAAATATATATAATATATATACATAGATGAAGGTATATGTAGATACCTTCACAAAAGGTATTTGTATATAAATACTCATCACTCCCAATCCCACACCCACAAGTCAACCACTGGTGCATCTGTTGGCAATCAAGTGTGTGCAAGGCATTTTTGGGCTCATTTACAGCACCATTCTCCTCTAACAGCTGAATTTGGCCCCTCAGTTCCAAGTGCACCATGGAACAGGGCAGGGCAGCCCATGCATTGCCCCACACCACACCCCAGCCTTCAGCAGCAGCAGCAGCAGAACTCAAGGGTTAATGCTGTAAAAAGGCTTTTTAGCAGCTAAAATTCTGTAGTTCTGATAACTGAGCTAATTCTGAAAGCAGGACTCTCTCCCCAGACAGGCTGTGGGTGGATGGATGTCTCTCCTGAAAGAGACAGCTGGAGAAAATAACAAACCTGACTTGATCTAGAGCTGCTGGAACTGCCCTGCAAGCTGATGGCTGGACAGGAGGTCTCTGAAAGCCCCTCCAGCCAACATTTCTCTCATTCAGCCACTTTCAGAAGTCATCATTTCTCAAACTGGAATTGTAAGTACTTTGCCTACAGCTTCCCAGAGGAAAAAAATCACCAGCCTTTAGATACTGGGAGTTTAATGAAGGTACAAACACCAGTTCTGCAAACAGAACATGGGTGACAAGGGGAACATCACTCATTTTACTGCAGAAAAACACTAGGTTACTACAAGAAATCTTGGGGAAATCCAGAAGATTCTTTTTCTCCTCCCCCTCATCCAGGAGCAGCTGCTCTTTCTTTTCAAAACCAACCAGAAAGGGGCCAAGGAAGGAAACACAATATTTATCACAATGGAACAACTGGTCTGGGGGAAGGTGCCCTTGTCCATGGCATGGGTGGGACTGGATGGGCTTTAAGATCTAAACCACCCTGGGGCTCTGTGATTCAACAATAAATCTTTGGATCAGAATTATCTGCCTGGTCAAGGGCATGAAGCCAGTGACACCCAAATCATGTCCTTCAGCCAGATGTCCCTGGGACTGATGTCTTGTGAAAGCTGACCTAAAACAGAGACTGGACAGACTAAAGAATAAATAGGGATTTATTAGGAGGCCTCAATGGATCCACTTGGGGCAGCACAAGAGCCCAGCCAGGGCTGCACCCCAGGTGAACCTAAAATAGTCACAAAATGCCCCATCAGTCATGAGGTCTCACAATTTTATAAGTTTTGGTCTATTAGCATATTAGAGTTAATTGTCCAATTACAGCTTTAGGTTATGCAGTCCCATCCTTGTTTTTCTCTCTTCAGCCCACATTGTTTATGCTCTTGGGCCTGAGTTTGGATCATTTGT
This sequence comes from Molothrus aeneus, assembly GCF_037042795.1. Lineage (NCBI taxonomy): Eukaryota > Metazoa > Chordata > Aves > Passeriformes > Icteridae > Molothrus > Molothrus aeneus. Next base: position 1,352,275 of record NC_089673.1, read on the forward strand.
CCTTTGTGAAAAATGTGTATTTTATGATTGGCTTTTCACAATTATTCAAATGAATATTATATGTGTTATGTTAGAAAGTTATGCTAGATTAATTTTTTTAGTAGTGTGTTAAATACAGTTTTAGGTTATAACAAAATGTTAAAACAGAAACTATGCTATGTAAGATACTTTTAAAAGAAAGGACTTGCAGAGAGATAGCAGCCACAGGACACCTGAATCTTTCAGAGAAAGAGAATTTATTGCTCCCTTATCAGAAGAAATGAACTTCTTCCCACCTTGCTCAGCCATGAAAATGCCTTTAGGATTAAGAGGAAGAAGTTGATGATGACCAGACAGAATCCTGTGTTTGAATGGAATTTATGCATCATGGATGAAGTGTATGAATATGCAACAGGCTGTTGCTTTTAGGGGTTAATCCTCTGTTAACGTGGGGCCTTTTTCAGGCTCGTGCTGCCCAGAAAAGGTACCCGGACTGTCCATAACTCTTTGTTTCTATTGTCTCATATTGTCTTAATCCAAATTGTCCAAATTTTTATTACTCTAATTATATTAGTATTTTACTCTAATTATATTATTATTTTTATAACCATTTTATTACTATTAAACTTTTAAAATTTTCAAAACAAGTGACTGGCGTTTTTCACACCCTCATATGAAGCCCAGACCTACCCACTAAAGCAGCACAGAACCTGAAAAACACAAAAACTAAAACCTGCAGCAGCTGTGTCATGGGGGGCTGTGTCTCTGTCCCTCTGTGAGCCTCTCAGGAACCCTCAGCCAGCCCCGAGTTGGCAGACAAGGGGCAGACACTCTCTGTGCCCCGAGGGTACTGAGGGCACCTGGGCTGGTCACCTCTGCAGCACAAGAGACACCAGAGACATCGGTAGAAGAGAAAGGGCCGACTCTCAGCAGGGGTTAATCCAAGGTTTTATTCCAGGAGTCCCAAAGGAGCTCCTGCACCTCAGGGGGCTCCTGCTGAGAGCCCCGGGAGATGTGCCAAGGTTACATTTAAAGGGAGGTGGAAACCCAAAGTAGATAACATTTTACCAACCAATGAGTGACCCTAAGGGATGGGTACTGGGGGATAGACATTTAGGACAGCGTTAATTCTCCTATTTAAATACAGGTTAGCATATAGGCTGACCTCTGGCCTCTGGCTAATCACTCCACATCCCAGACCGAAAGTTCTAGATGGAGGGGATGGGATGCTGAGTGATTGACAGAGAGCCAGGGTGGGGGTTTGGGGATGGTCTCATCCAGGGAGAGGGATAACACAGGTAAAGGGAGGGGGGTACAGTCTGGGATAAACCATTTGGGAAAATATGGAGATACAAAACAAAACTACTTCAAAGTATTGCAAAGTATAAAACCACACTACAACAGGTGTCAGAGCTTTGGGGGGTAGGACAGCTGGGACAGACGGAGATGAGAGATCTCTGCAGCCAGGGCTGGAACTTGGGGTTTATTGCAAAGGGCCTGGGTGCAGGGCCCTGCTGGGAGCTGCCAGGCACAGCTCAGAGCAGGGCTGAGAGAAGAGAGGGGGAGAGAGGATGAGAGGGTGAGAGAGTAAAAGGGCAAGAGAGTGAGGTTCCCATTCCAATACAATAAATCTTCTTCTGTGTTGAATATTCTGATTCTCACTAACCAATCCAGTACAATACACAAATCCTATAGCATTTCCATACAGCCTATAAGAATCATTACATTACCACACTGTGTTACATTTTAAACCCTAAAAACTCCTCTTTGGGCCCCTTCTGCCAAGCTGGCAGGGTCTGCTCTGACCCTTGGGCCTGTCTGCAAGCAGAGGGTGTTGTTCCATCAAAAGGGGATCACCTTCAGCTGGCCACACCATTGTTTTCCAGTTGTTCAGTAACTGAGGGATCTCAAAGCTTGCTTTCATTTCCATCTCACTTATAGTTTCCATATTCTCAAAATCTTTTGCCAGGCAATCATATTTATAAGGCTTTCCTGTTTCATCTTCTGCTGCAGTGTGAGGCATTAGCCTGTCTCAGTTATCCCGGTTCCTTCTCCAGGTGTGCCAATACCCTCTCCCTTCCCTCCCTTGCCTCCTGCTGAGTGCTGTCCCTCAATCTTGGCATTCCAGAAAGGGCATCATGTGATTGGCAGAGTTCAAAAGATGCCTCTCAGCCCTGGGGACATTGGGCCATCCAGGTGTCATTTGTCCCCTGAGACTTCCCCTCCTTTACCTGGTTGGTGGGATCCCTACCCCTTCCCTCCCCCTCTCCCTGGGTTAAAAGACACAGCAACCACACGGTTTGGCCGTTCTGTTGGAGCTGTTGCTGGATTCAGAGGCCTGTGTGCCAGGAATAAAGCTCTGGATCGAAACCCTCCAGCAGAACCGACTCCTTTCCTTCACCTGGCCTTGAAGCCTCTCCGCCAGAGGGAAACCTGAGCTCCTGCAGGCCTGGACTTGTCCCAAGTGCCGGCTGCAGCATCCAGCCAGCCAAAGGTGTCTCTGAGGTGAAACCACCACAGCTGCTGCCCTTGGCCAAGCAGCAAGGGTCAGACAAGCCCAGGCACGTTCCATCCAGCTGTATTGGTATTTAATTCCAGTATATTGGCACCCAATATGGGGCATGAACCCACGACCCTGAGATTAGGAGTCTCATGCTCTCGGTGTTTAATTCCAACAAGCAGGGCCGTACCTGTGGTAGATGTCCTGCAGGGCCTCCTGGAAGCGGAGCAGCACCTTGGGCGGGGCGGGCCAGGGGATGGAGCGGCCGCGGTCGGGCAGGTCCCGCACGCCGCGGAAGCGCCGCAGGAGCTCGCGCAGGTGGGCGCGCACCTTGTGGCGCCGGTAGTGCCGCACGATGGTCAGCGCCGCCCGCGTCCGCCGGTAGCGCAGCCGGGCCAGCGTGCCCCGCCACACCTGCGGGGACACACAACAGGGTTGGTGGCTTCCCACACCCTTCCTGTGCTGCACGGATTTATAATTTTGTTTCAAGGGAAGGGACTTCCTCTGCTGTCCTGTAAGCAGAGTGTAGGAGTGTCAGGGGGGTAGGATGGAGATGAGAGATCTCTGCAGCCAGGGCTGGAACTTGGGGTTTATTGCAAAGGGCCTGGGTGCAGGGCCCTGCTGGGAGCTGCCAGGCACAGCTCAGAGCAGGACTGAGAGAAGAGAGGGGGAGAGAGGATGAGAGGGTAAGAGAGTAAAAGGGCAACGGAGCAAAAGCTTAAGAGAGTGAGGTTCCCATTCCAATACAATAAATCTTCTGTGTTGAATATTCTGATTCTCACTACCCAATCTAGTACAATACACAAATCCTATAACATTTACATACAGCCTATAAGAATCGCTACATTACCATACTGTGTTACATTTTAAACCCTAAAAACTCCTCTTTGGCCCCTTCTGCCAAGCTGGCAGGGTCTGCTCTGACCCTTGGGCCTGTCTGCAAGCAGAGGGTGTTGTTCCATCCAAAGGGGATCACCTTCAGTGATCACCATTGTTTTCCAGTGGCCACACCATTGTTTTCCAGTTGTTCAGTAACTGAGGGATCTCAAAGCTTGCTTTCATTTCAATCTCACTGATAGTTTCCATATTCTCAAAATCTTTTGCCAGACAATCATATTTCTAAGGCTTTCCTGTTTCATCTTCCCCAACACAGAGGAAGTGGCATTCCCTGGTATTCCCAAGGTATCCATCTCCAACTGTACTCACCCTCTAATACAACCCACCAAGCAGAAGACTGTATTTCTTTTTCCTTCCAGAATTGAACTGGAAGGATAACGAGTCTCCCTGCTCACCATGGGCCCCCGACGAAGGAGAGAAATGATGAGGAGGACTCCATCCTATCAGAAGGCTAATTAATTACTTATTATACTATATTATTCTATACTGTATTACTATTAGTTATTATTCTATTCTATTATGTTATATATTATTATACTATTATATATTATATATATTTTATATAGAATATATAGTATATGGTATATAATATATTATATATGATATTATTATATAGTATATATAATTCTATAATATATATAATTCTATAATATAATATAATATAATATAATATAATATAATATAATATAATATAATTCTATACCATATTACATTACATCTGAACTGAACCTGCCAAGCACTCAACCCTGCACACACTGCCCAGAATCTCGAGCCTGTCAGCAGCAGTCCTGACACACACACACACACACACACACACACACACACACACACACACACCAAGCAGAAGACTGTATTTATTTTTCCTTGCAGAATTGAACTGGAATGATAACGAGCCTCCCTGCTCACCATGGTCCTGTCACAGACTTTATTTCCCTCTGAGAAAGATCCCACAGCACTGCTGGTGCACATCAAGCCTTCCATCTACAGAAGGATTAATTAACTACCCGAGGCTGTTTTCATCATGACAGGTGCTCTGTGAAGCTGATGTCAGAGGCTCTCCTGACAGCTTCACTGACAGTCCTGCCATGCAGCCCAGAAAAGCTCATGCAGCAACCAGTGCAGAGCTGTGAGGGGCTGCTCCTCTCTAGACATCCCAAGTTTAAAGAGAAACACAGAGCTTTTGTGAGTATCAAATCCTTCAAAAGCAGAGAACTCCCTTCTCTGAACCTCTGTCAGAGTTCTCTCTCCTCGCTGTCCCTGTGGGGGACGTCTCCTATTCCCTACAGACACAACCCAGGGCGCTCTGGCTGAGCCTGGGCAGTTCTTCAGCACCCAGCACTTCCTGGAGCACCAAACTCATCAGTGGAGCCCATTTCTGCTCTCACACAGCAGAACAGAGCCCAGACCCTGCACAATCCTGCCCACACAGAACCACAGCATTATAGAATGATTTGGGTTGGGAAAGACCTGAAAGATCCTCCAGTTCCACCCCTGCCATGGCAGGGACACCTCCCCCTGTCCCAGGCTGCTCCAAGCCCCAGTGTCCAACCTGGCCTTGGGCACTGCCAGGGATCCAGGGGCAGCTACAGCTGCTCTGGGCACCTGTGCCAGGGCCTGCCCACCCTGCCAGGGAACAATTCCCAATTCTCAATATCCCATCCATCCCTGCCCTCTGGCAGTGAGAGCCATTCCCTGTGTCCTGTCCCTCCATTCCTTGTCCCCAGTCCTTCTCCAGCTCTCCTGGAGCCCCTTCAGGCCCTGGCAGGGGCTCTGAGCTCTCCCTGGAACCCCCCCTTTCTCCAGGCTGAACATCCCTCCTGGTGGAAGGTGTCCCTGTCCATGGCAAGGGGTGGGACTGGATGGTTTCACTGTCCCTTCCAACCCCAACCACTCTGGGATTCTGAGAACAACCCAAGGAACTCCATGGCAGCCTCAGCCCCTGCCAGGGCTGCTCTCAGGGAGGGTGTGGGAATAAAGAACATTTGGGCATTTCAGTGGCTGAAGGAAGAGCTGGGGAAGCAAGGCAGGACATGGGACAGTGAAGGGAAAGGCAAGAGCAGGAAGCACAAAAGCCACAGCAGAAACTGAGCACAGCAACCAAACCCAGGGAGCTTGGGAGAATCTCATCCCTGTGTGCAGATAAAATAATAAACAACATGTTCCTTATTTATTTCTTGAGGCCATTAGACAGAGAGGAAGCAGCTCCCCCTGCACACGTGCTGTGCTCAGCAGTCACTCACCACACTCAGTTACCACTGTGGTTTTAGCTCAGATCTGCTGCAGCTTCAGCCATGCAAAGACCTCAGAGCTGCTGGGAAGCTCAAGGCTCAAAGCTTCCTGCCTAAGCCAGACTTGCACAAGGCCTGGATTTCACCCAAAATGTGTAAGGCTGGATTAAAGCTGACATTTCCCTGTCTGAGGGCAGAGCAGGCTCTGAAACTCTGAATTTCACAGAATCACCAGCTAGGATCCAAAAACTGAGCATCCAAAGTGGGGAATTTTTTTTAAAAGAAAAGCAAAGAAGATTTGGATTGCTTGGGATAGTTAAGCATAGACTGAAGAGACATAAAATGTACCTGTGTAAGGGAAGTATGGACAACAAACAAAATCAACTGGGCAAAACCCTACTGCCAATTTCTCATATTTGAATTTAGTAAGAACAGAAATGAGGAACAAAGGCCTCAATGAACAATCCTTGGGTGTTACAGAGGGTCTCAAGAAAAGAACACACACAGTAAATCCCTGTAAGCTGCTCAAGACTTTGCAGAGCCTCACTGCTGTCAGCTGTTCCCTGGACCACCTCAGATACAGAACAAAGTCTTGGTTTTGTTTCCTTGGGCTGGAAGCAGCCATGCTGTAGAGGGAAGTCTCTCACTGTGGTTACTTCTCCCACCAGTCAGACATGCCTGGAACAAAGGCTGGAACAGATTGCCCCCATGTTGTATCAGCTGCATCGCTGCAGAAATTGGCTTCACAGCAAGAGGTGTCACAATTGTACAAACACTGGCCTCCCAAATCCAATTATCCAGCTCAGACATGCCCCTGGCTACACACACAGCAAACCATTAATGAAAAGCATGTTCTCAAATCAAGTTGTCATAACTGGAGAACCCCCTGCCAGTGAGGACCTTCCATGGCACCACGGCAGTGCCTCAAAGGTGAGGAAACAACGGGAAGGACAAACTTCTCCCAGGGAATGGGGGACAAATATTTTCTAAATTAACTGTTTTTCTGGCTTGGTGGTTTTTTTTCCCACTGGAGCTCAAAGAAGCCCCTCAGTAATGCTGAGCTGCCACGGTGACCTGGCTGCCCCATGGTCCCATGGAGCCTTCCAGAAACATGGAATGGTCAATCCTGGGGACAAGAGGAGGTGTCAAAGCAGAAACCTCCCTGTTGGGCAGGTGCTTTGTGTGGCTGTGAGCAGCAGGACAGAGATCAGATAAACAAGGATCACAGAATCCTGGAATCACAGGATGGTTTGGGTTGGAGAGACCTTAAAAATGATCCAGCTCCAACCATCTGCCTTGGGCAACCTTCCACTGTCCCAGGTGGCTCCAAGCCCCATCCAACCTGGCCTTGGACACGTGCAGGGATCCAGGGGCAGCCACAGCTTCTGTGGGCACCCTCTGCCAATGCATTTCCAGAACAAGCAGCTGCAGGAGGCTGAAGTGCTCCTGCCAACTCACACCTTCCTCAGGTTTGAATATTGGGAGAGCTCTACTCAATGCACCTTTTCAATTCATAACTCAAGAACACTGAGCCCTGTAAAATGAAATTAAACAAATTTCCAGAGAGAAATTTACCCAGCCTGTAACAGATTCTCCTGTTGCAAAGGTCCTGCTCTGTTGTGTGTTGGGGGCCAAGGAGGGCCAAACCCCAGCACAGGGATTTGTGCATGCAGGGTTCTGCTTCTGCCCTTTGTGCCTCTGCACCCAAGGTAAGAGCCAAGGGATCTTCATGCCCAGGTCCAAAGGGATCCAGTAGATCATCCCTCAGATCTGACAGCCACAGGCACCTCAGAATTCCCACTTCAATCCAGCCACATCCCAGCCAGCTGGGGGCATCAGAACAGAGTAAAGCAGCCTGGGATGGCAGAGCCCTGTGCCATCCCTCCCACAGGCAAGAATAAATCCATCCTTCCCTTTCCCCCTCCTGTGGCTTTCCCTGCTGGTTAACCTGATTTCCCATGGGAATGAGACTGAAGATCTGTCCCTGCCTGACCTCCTGAGATTGCCCTGACAGCTCCTGAATCCTGAGGCAGCTCCCAGCCAAGCTGACAGAGGAGCAGGAGCCTCCACGAGGCAAAGTCTCTTTATCTTTCAGGAAAAATCAGCCACAGGGCAGAAGGAGCCTGAAATCAGAGTGACATTGCTGGAACAGCTCCAGCTCCAGAGCCATCTGCCTCCCCAGATCCCAAACCCCAACCAGCAGACACAGAACCACCAGCCAAGCACCACAGGCACAGGAGCCCAGGAGGCTCTGGCAGCATCCCAGAGGGATGGGGAGGTGGAAATGTGTGTGGGGCACATTTCAGAGGGAGGGGGTGGAGGATGCCATGGCTCCCAAATAACCAAGTTGATGGCAGTTTTCCAAGTGACCCTCTGGAGCAGCCTCCAGGACAGTGCCATCCACCAGAGCTCAGCCCAGGGACTCAGCAGGAGCAGAGGGACCATGTGGCATCTTCAGGGTCTCCAGGATGAAGGAGGAAATGAGAATCTGACTCCATGTTCTTAGAAGGCTAATTCATTATTTTATGGCATATATAATATAATATAATATAATATAATATAATATAATATAATATAATATAATATAATATAATATAATATAATATAATATAATATAATATAATATAATATAATATAATATAATATATGCTATATTATATATAGTATACTATATATATAATGTATATTATATATATATAGTATGCTATACTAAAACTACACTAAAGAATAGAGAAAGGATACTTGTAGAAGGCTTAACGAGATGCTAATTAAAAACTTGTGACTGCTTCAGAGTCCTGACACAGCTGGACCATGATTGGTCATTAAGTAAAAACAATTCACATGTTGGATAAAAACAATCTCCAAACCCATTCCAAAGCAGCAAAACACAAGAGAAGCAATCAGATAATGATTGTTTTCATTTTTCTCTGAGGCTTCTCAGCTTCCCAGGAGAAGAAATCCTGGTAAAGGGATTTTTCCAGAAAATGTGACAGTGACGGGACAGGAGATGGAGTGGATTGTCCCCAGGAGGAAAACCCAAGGAGACTTTGGGCTTGGGGAGGGAAACAACCAGCAGCATGTGCTGATTCCTCAGGGAAGGGCCCATGAGCAAACCACAGACCCAAGAGCAGAGGCAATGATGATTATGTTGAAAATGGAAAGAAAGTGAGATTTTGGGCTTAAAAAACTCCTAATAGCACCATAAACCAAACAACAAACCAAACAACATTCCCCCATCCAGCTCCCACCCATGGTCTCTCCTCACCTCTTTCAATACCTTTGCCTTCTCTATGCTTTGTCCTCCTAAAATTCAGGGGAGGAAAATGAAGAGGGCAATGGAAATCAGGACTGAAGGGCTAAGAGAGGGATAGAGAGAAAGGAAAAGGTTGGAAAAACAAAGTCTGAGCACAGCTCAACCTCCTGACCATTACAAAGAATATTTATTTCTACACAGCTGCCCCCAGTGAGGAAGTTCCTTGCTGTTCTTTCTTCACTCTCCAGAGACCTCTGCCAATTCCAGTGTTTTAAATGGGATGTTTCATGGAAACATCACCCATGGAGTCCCAAACCCCAGCTGGAAGGGACCTTAAAGCCCATCCAGTGCCACCCCTGCCATGGGCAGCTCCCACTGTCCCAGGCTGCTCCAAGCCCCGTCCAACCCAGCCTTGGACCCTGCCAGGGATGGGGCAGCCTCAGCTTTCCTCCAGTCCCTTTTATTCCCTCAGTTAAGGCCAAACCAAGGTGGAAGTGACCCCTGGGGACACGAAAAGCTCCAGACCAAGGGACCTCCTCCTGCACAGCCCTGGCTTCAGTGATCCCAGCAGTGTTCCAAGGGATGATCCCACTATTCCCAGTGCAGCAGCTGCTTTGGCAGCTTCTAAATCAGGGACTTGCACAAACAGCATTCAGCCAAAGCAAGAGACACATCCCAGCTTAAGGGAAGCAATGATTTTTTTTTCCTAAAGAATATTTGATTCACTTGTTTTTTGATTAAAATTTAATAAATTAAAATTCAGATGAATGGCAGGGGAGATCTGAACATACCTTTAGAATCAGTTTAAAAACCTCACTGAGCTTCCAACAGAGTTTCTAAGATTAAAGAAACCTCACATCCAAGATCACATCCATCACCTCAGCAGAACATAAATCCTCCACACCCATCTATGCATTACAGCCTTGTCTGCAGGCTCTTCCATGCTCTGAATGTGCCATCAAAAAAATGAGAAAAAAGGGAAGAAAGAAATGAAAACAATTAGTTGGGCCCTGCAGAGCACAGGGAAAGCCAGCAGAGCAGCCAGGGTGGGCCCAGGATGCAGCCTTGCCTGTACATCTCCCATGGAAAAAGGGATAATCTAGATTTGACCTAGATGCTGCAATCCCTGGGAGTGCAGAGCAGAACCCACACAGCTCCCAGTCCAAACACATCAGTGAGCAAACAAATGCCCAGGATTCAGCACACAAACCCAGCTTGGCTAAATTAAACCCCAGAGTGGTATTTTGGAGCAGTTCTGCAAGGAGCCAAACCTTGGGAAACTCCTCCATTGCTGCTGCACCACAAACACCTTCTCCCACCACCCTCCTTCGCCCAGCCCGGACTGCTCCATGATCAATATTCCATCTGTCCCAGCCCATGCTTTGCCCTCCAGGCAGCCCCAACTGGTGAGAAACAAAGAATTCAGGCAGGCACAAAGCTCCCTGCTCAGCTCTGGAGGCTCTCACACGGGCAGGTTATTAAATATTAAATAAACCCCAGCCCTGACTGCTCCAGAGGGGCACCTCCCCACAGAGCTGGGCTGTGATGGAGGGCTCAGAGCTCACTCACAGCTCACTGTGATCTGCCTTTTCCGGGTTTGAGTAAATGTGGATCCCATCTAGGGTTTAAATCAAAGGCTCCCCGTTGTCACAGATCACCTCAGAGAGCTGCTGCATCTGCTGAGAGCTCTTTTCTCTTTCCATAAGTCAGCTGAACAATGTTCACTCTATTGCTTTGCTTAATAGCAACAACATTCCACAGGCTGGAAACAGAGAAGGGTACCACTCTGAGATTAATTAGCTGGCACTAACAAGAGTGTGTTCAATAAAGAACATAAAAATCACCAAAGGAGCCATGCTCCAGCAGCTCCCAGGTGTGGGATGCAGCCACATCTCAGCTCCAGGTTCCTCCTGCAGCTCAGCCACAGCTGCAGCAAACACCCCCATGCTCTGGGACAGGGAGGAGATTCCCAACCCTGGGAAAGCTCCCAACTATTCCCCCACATGGAGCTGCTGGTCCTTGGGTGCCCTTTGTGGTGTCCCATGGGTCTGACAGGGCACCTTATTAATCCAGGAAGCCCAGAATCTCCTGAAGGAATTGTGGTTTTTGCCCTTTTTTACACCACACTGGCAGCTCAGTCACAGCTCAAAGCAGGCTTAGACACCTTGAGGTGCAGCAGATCAGAACCTTTGAAAAGGTGGAAAGCTCAGGCACAACAAAAGCTCATTCCCCCCATGATAACAATGTGGAAGCATCAGCAGCAAGGGCTCAATCTTCTCTTCCCAATTTGCCTGTGGTACACATGGATGAGCATGGAAAAAAATCCTCTGCAGCTGTGAAAGGCAGGGAGAGAAGCTGGAATGATTTACAGGATCAGAGCCACCAAAGGTTGGTTTAACCAACTCATCACAGCACAAATGTTCTCTCTGATGCTGGCAAAAGGTTCAGGGAAGAGTTTGGGGTTTTCTTTGTGTTTTGTTTTTTCCCCACCTGCACTGGAAATGATAATCCAAGCTTTAAGGTGGCTCCAACAGCCAAGAAGCTCCAGGTGACCCAGCTGGGACACCAGACCCTGGAACAGGCTGTTTCCCTGCTCTCCATACTGCATTTTACACAGTGGTGCACACTCCCAGCACCCCCTCTCCTCCTCTCTTACTCAGCAATAACTGATATTTATGCTTATTTAGGTTACAGAGTGTTCCCACAGCATTTCCTGGAGCAGAAGGACATCAAGAAGGTATCCAGGTGTCTCCAGGTACCTGCTACTGAAAGGGCAGGATCCAGCTCTCCTGCTTTTCTCCAACAGGCCAGACCCCCATTGTTGCCATTCCTCTGAAGGCAGCTGAGCCATTGTGGGGCTAAACTGGCAGAAATTCTCTCTTTTCTTGCAGTTTTTTGGTAAGAGGTAAAGCATTTTTAAAATGCTTTGGCATTTTCTAGGGTGGGCAGGGTGGATTTTTTTTGCCTCAATGCCTTCCCTGGAAGCAGGCAGGGATGCTCCAAGCCCAGGGAAGGGGAGGAGCTGTGGGATCAGTCAGTGTTAGTGCAGGGGATGGAGCCAGCTCTTCCTCCTTCCCTGCACCTGGTCCTGGCAGCTCCCAGCCCCTGCTCCTCAGGAAGGAGCCACAGCATCTCCTGCCACAGCTCCTCCCTGCCAGAGCCTCTCCAGATCAAAGCCTGGCTCCAGAATACCAATCCAAGTGACATTAGAGACCTGCTCCTGCTGATAGCCTGGAGTCCAGAGGCAAACCCACTTCATCCCTTCTGTGTGGGTCACTGGCCCAAGCCCTCACTGGCTGCTTCTGTCCCTCCATAACTGTTGGGAAGGATGAAAGTTTGACAAGAAGTCTCACAGATATGGATGCTTAGCAGAAAGATTTTTAAATGTGGAGTCTGATGAAGGAATAGAGATGGAAACAAGTTTTGCTAGAGAAGAAAAGAATTGCTGAGCCAGTCTCACTGGATAACCAAGGAGGCAAAGGATCTGTAAGTTAGAAGGGGTTTTTATGGCATAGAGCAAAGGATAAACCCACCCCAAACAAGAAGATGTTTTTACCAGCAGAAAGCACAGGCAAACAAGCCTGCTGGTGTGGCAAGTAAAAAAAAGGTCTCAGAATTTTCCACTGCAAGAAAACTGAAAAACAACTTCTGGCTTAAACTGTGATGTACTGACTTTGAGTGATTGGAGAACAGTAACATGAATATGGTAATTACAGTACTTATGATAGGCTATAGATAATAGTTAAGGTATAGATTGGTTCTACTGTATGAAGATGCTCAGCAAAGAAAAGTAAATAATGCATTGTAACCAAAAGAAAAGTATAGAATGCATTGTAACCAAAAGAAAAGTACAGAATGCATTGTGACCAAAAGAAAAGTAAATAATGCATTGTAACCAAAAGAAAAGTATAGAATGCAATGTAACCAAAGCCAAAGGGTCTCCAGGCCTGCCTGCAGCTGGAGCTGACAGCTGTGGGCACAGCTCTGTCACCCACAACCCTGGCCTGCTGTAACCTCTTGGATGGAATAAACTGCATTTTGGATACAATAAACTGCATTTTGGATACAAAAAACTGCATTTTGGAGAGCCACCTGGAGTCCCACATCCCTCATTTTGGCTCTTACACATAACCTGTCAGGAATCACCTCCTGTGTCCATGGAGGAGCTTCCCCGTGTGCCTGAGGCTTCCCTGTGTCCTGAGCTCCCAGGGCTGGTGGGGCTGGAGGGGGAAGGTGGAGCAGGGAATGGTGACAGGAATGGTGACACCTCAGCCACGGCTCTGTGCTGCTCTCCCTGCAGGCTGGGGAGTGTTGCCATGGTGATGGCAGCTCCCGAGCCTCTGCCGAGCCCATCTGGCTCCAGGGACACGCTGGGATGCCCAAGGACACCTCGGGATGCCCAGGGCACGTCCCAGGGCCGGCCCTGCCCCCGTGGCTGGGCTGTGTCCCAGGAGGGGCAGGGCTGCACTCAAGGACATTCCCGCTGCTTCCCTGCCAGGCAGGAAGGTTTCAGGAGCGATTTCCATGTGCAGCTGTGCCGGGCTGATAAAATGCCACCGAAAAGTGGCAGTAAATTACAGTGACAGCAGCCATCATCTGCACAGCCCGCACGTGCCGCCCGCCCGGGCTTTCTTCCCCGAACAAAGCTCTGCTCTGCACAGCTAATGAGCCTGTGGGAGCCTTTCCAAGGGCAGCAAAAGCAGCAGAGCTTCATGGCAGCTTTTATTTTTTTTATATTTTATTTGCATGATTAACATTAGAGCTGCTCCATTTGCATTCAGGGTGACAATCACAGAGCTGGCAGCAGCACAGGTACAGCAAATAAACCCTAAAGCATCACATGAAGCAACCTCAGCTGGGGCTCCTGGAGTGACCCTTTGGTGTGATGTCCCTGCTGCCACATGGGGTTTGTGACACTGGACACAGCTCTCACTTGCTGAATTCTCCTGGAACCAGCAAGTTGCCACAGTTAAATCACATCACATCTGCTCACTGACTGCAATGGGGCAGAAGGAAAATTACAGCCTGGGATCTCACTGACATTTTACCACAGAAAAAAAAGGAGCCTGAAAGATAAATCTAAAGCTAAAGACATCCCAGAGATGTGGAACAAAAGAAAGTAAAATTATCTATTTAAACTAGAAGTCAGTTTTAATTCAATTGAAGCAAACTGGTAAGCACCATTACACAAAGGCAGCAGCACTGTTTGGAGGGTTAAGGGTCACTGGGTGATGAAGCTCTCCAGATAATTACTGAGTCCCTTCTGGAAAGCCTCGTGATTTGCAGGACAGCCATAAGCCACAGAATACACATCATTAAAAAAAGAGCTGCTAAATGTGGATTCTTTCACTTACACTCATTCCTGTGCAGAGGAAAACACCCCTGGGCCCCAGGCTGGGATCAGCTGCTCTAAGGCTGCTCTCACATCTGCCTCACTCGTGTCACACAAGTGCCCATTGTCACAACACCACATTTCACCTCCTCTTGTCTTCCCCTTTTCCTAAATTATAATTTGAGGAACTCCAATGCAACAGAAGGCTCAGTTATTTAAAAGAAAATCAAATCCTTCTAGATGTGCTCACAGTTTGTCTCCCTCAGCCTTTGATGCTCACAGGCAAAACTACAGAAGGAAAAAAGAGCAAGAATTAAACAAAGAAGAAAAAGAGCAAGAATTAAATTTCCCTGTGAGTTGTTAATGAACAATTGAAAGCAAGTTGAGAACAGAAATGACAGGCAAAATTGCCTTGATGCTTTCAGAGCTCAGAGAAGGCCTCATCAGATCCCTCCTCTTTGATTTCTGATTGTACCTTTTCCAGCACTGCCCGGCCCCATCTGCCGGCAGCAGAGCCAGGGAGGGATCCCAGCCAGGGCTGGAGCTCAGTTAGCAGGAAACAAGAGACACACTGAAAGTGGAGACAAAGTCAAGCTTTTTTCAGGTAGATATAACACTGTACAAGGGCTCTAATCCATACCTATAGATACCAGCTCAACATCTTCTCTTAATAATAATTTAATAAGCATTTAATGATTCATTGAGAGTTGCTTGGTTTAGCTGTGAGTTCCAGGACTCTGAAAAGCTCCTCTGCATCCCCTTGCCAGCCCCATTTGAGAGCCTGGTTAAGAACCTCCAGTGAGTGAAAGCAGAGAGGGTTCAGCTGCAGGGAAGGAGCTCCAGGAGGACATCCAGATTTCTCCAGAGTCCTCAGGTCCTTCAACACTGGAGAAGGAGTTTGTCTTTTATGATCCTTTATGAGGTAAGTTAGAACTCCCTGGAGATTTCTCACAGAAAAATAACAAAAAGATGCCTCCATGTCCTGCTGCAGTCCTCAGGTAGACTCATGTTGGTCCCCTCCCACCCTAGGGAGGGCAGGACACAGGGCAGGGAGGTTTGTGAAGCCACAGAACAACGTGCACCAGCATTTTAACTTCTATCACTTTTGCTGACTGTGGCAACAAGAAAACCCCCAGAAGCACCACAGTTATTCTACACCTGATGCCACACAAACCCACTGCAGCAAAACCCTTTGTGGAGCAAAGGAGTTGATCCATTACACCTAATCAGGTTCTTTACCTTCCAGGGGCAAAAAAATCCTTTGCCCTGCTGTCTTTGATGCTGAGCCCACTCCAGATCCCAGCCCAGACAATGTAATTCTGGAGCTGGCAGCAAACTCACAAAACTGACAAGTTGCTGTTAAAATTGTGCCTCTCACTGGATTTATCTGAAGGAGGAGCTTGGAGCTCACTGAGCCATGATCTGCTCCCACAGCAACACAGCCTGGGGCTCTGAAATTATTCTCCAGTAGCTGCACCTTGCAATTTCCAAAAATGTCACCCCTCAATTGCTCCCTGGTTTAATATGAAAGCTGGAGCCACCTGGGAGCAAGCAGGTGCAGCTTTATCCACAAGGAGCTCATTAGCTCACCCCAGTCCTGGGGAGAAGGAGACTCTGGGTTAGAGCTGTGGCCCTGGGACCTCCCTGAAAACATCCAAGGCAGGAAATTCCTCCCCAGAACCCCTGCTGAGCACGGGGGAAGCACAGTTAAGGATCCAGGAACACCTCCCAGGGGGCAGGGGAGCACCAGAGATCTGCCCCAGGCCAGCCCAAGAGAATAAACCAGATGGAAAAGTGCTCCCCTTTCCAGGGGAGGAAGGTAGGAGAAGATGTTGAGAGTCCAAGGAAGCTCAGCAGCAGCAGATGCTCAGAACAGGGAATAAAACTCTGAACCACAAAGCTCAGAGAAAGGCAGGGCCTGCACCCTCCACAGCCTGAGCTTGGCCTTTTCAGAAAAACTCAGTGCACACAAAAGGTGCAGAATTCCCTACTAAATACAAACCATTCAGCACAACAAATACCAAGAGACCAACCCTAGACTTGATGCTTTCTGCTCCCATCCTGGTCAAACTGGTTGGGTTTCCAGACAGATCTCGGCAGGCCAGAGAAAGAAAGTTATAGATAAGAAATAATAAACAACTTTGAGAACAAAACCAGAAGAATCCTGACTTCTTCTTCAGCTGCCAGGCTGGGAAAAGAGACTTGTATGTACCTCAGAGTCACTCTGACCAGCAGAGATTCTGAGAAAGGATTTTTCAGAAAATATGAGTGACAATGAACAAGCTTTTAGGTGCTACAGCTCCCACCACACCAAGGCTCCAGACAGCACCATGGAAAGAACCCTAAAAATATCCAGCAGCGACCAAAGTATGGAAGTCTGGAATCTATGCAACAACAGAGCCAGAAAGGAGAGCAAGGGTGGTTCAAGGAGCTTGGGCTGAGTTTCTGAGGCAGTGGAAGCTTTACCTTCTGCAGGAAGAGGACGATCCTGACGAGCATCTTGGCGTGCAGCTCCTCCAGGGTGAAGAGCGTGCGCGGCGTGCGGATGAAGAGCTTGGTCTTGCCGTAGGCCACGTCGTGCTGGAAGCCGTGGCACTCGATGAGCTTCCTCACTGCCTCCTTGTCTGAGGGCAGATCGTGGTTGGGCCACGTGAATTCAGAGATCATCTTGTACCTGGAATGAAAAGGGACCATTTACAAATGAGAGCTTGTGTTCCAGACTGCAAGGCAAGATGTTTTCCATTACCATCTGTATGGCAGATTATCTTTGTCAAGTGGGCAGTTTGCCTTATCTCTCTCTTTGAGTGACCACAGTCAACTGCTGATAACAGCTATTGATTGTCACTGCATGGCTGATAAGAACTACAGCATCCCATTGGGAGATGTGAGCCCAGAGGGAGGAGCCAAGCATTCCTGCCCGGATATAATCCAGAGGTTTGGAGACACCAGCACAGCTTCTCCACTGGATTCCCCAGAGGAACAGCAGCTGCCTCTTCCTCCACTGGATCTTCAGAGGCAGAATCCATCCTTCTCTACAGGACCCCTGCTCCAACAGAACCACCCCTGACACTGCAGGAGGGCTGAGCCACAATTCCAATGGGACTGTGCCAACAGCCTGACCCACAGGGTGTCAGGTTGGGTTCTGACTCTGGCAGTGTTGTTCTGCTGTACTGCATTGTTTATTTTACCCTTTTATTTTTTTCCCCCTTCCCTATTAAAGAACTGTTATTTCCTGCTCCCATATTTTTGCCTGAGAGCCCCGTAATTTAAAATTTACACCAATTCAGAGGGGTGGGGAGGGTTTACATTCTCCATCTCAGGGGAGGCTCCTGCCTTCCTAAGCAGACTCCTGGCTTTCCAAACCAAGACAGCTTGCCAGCAAGGTGCTAGAGAAGGGCAAAATTCAACTGGTTTTAGAAAAAATGATCAGTTAAATTGTAATAAAACAATATAGATGGAAGAGTCTGAAGAAATCCTTGCACAGATTTATTCCAGTTTTTATTCCAGTTCTGCTCTAATTAAGCAAGCTATCCTTGACCAGCACTTGCAAAAACCATGGGTACCAACTCTGGTATTCCAAGACAGCACTTACACACAAACCATGCTAAAAACAAGCACAGTTCTCAAAGCCTAAGATACATCTGATCTGAACATCTTTTTAAAAGAAAGGAAACACCCATACTCTGCATTACCTAGAGTTTTAAAAAGGGTTTATAGGCAAAATCCAAGTACTATTTATAGCAATCTGCATTTGGTGTGGCATTAATTCATGGCAACGTGGAAAGCTTCTCAGTACTATGGTACTCTATTTTTGAGTAAAACTTCCAGAAACAAATTTTAGGGTTTCCTACAGAGGATTTCTTGAATCATGAACCTTAAAATACAAGGAAAATTACTTAAGAAGAGGCATGATTTTGTGACATACTGCAAAATAATATTGGGAGGAGCTCAATCCATCAGCACTGAACTGATGCAAGGGAACAAACTCAGCACTGGCCTCCTGCAGATTTGTCCCATTTTTCACACCTTCAGTATCCAATTATAATTTTGATTTGTTTGTTTAGGTTTTGCTTCATTTGGGGTTTTTTGGTAAGGAAGGAAAGCTTTGTTTTGTTCACATTCTGCATGAGAAGCCACCTGCAACCAATTGCTTTGTCAGAAAACCTGGATTTAAAAATTCTGCAAATAATTTTTTTCTCATGCATCACTTTGGGAGTAATTTCTAACAAACTGTGTCACTTCCCCCCACAGCAGAGCTTTGGCTGCCCCAGTCTGTGCACACACTGCCTGTAACTGTGGGTTAGCCATTCCCCCATCCTCACTCTCCAAACTGCATTTTCCAGCACAGAGAAGGGCAGACTGGAACTAAGGCATCTACAAATCAAACCTGAAGCACCAGGATCAGCCCAAGCTCTGTAAGATCTACCAGCCCAGGAAATGCTGATTAGGGGAACAGGCGTTTGCAAAAAGCAACAGTGAATTTTCTGCATAAGATTTATGGACATAATAAGAGCTGAAATAGACGTTTTCCATGGAATGGAACTCGCAGCCGTGTTCTAAATAAAACAGGAACTAAGCGAGCTCAGCCACTTCGCACTTCAAAGCCCCCGGCCAAGGCAGGCATCAATCTCAAAGCTTCAGACACTCTCAGCTCTCAGTTACACTTAAATGGCCTCACAATCCCCCTTTTCCTGGGAGCAGCAGGGCAGGAGGCTCAGAACAGCCTCAGAGCCTGAATGGAAACACATCCCAGCGCCCATTCATTCATGAATTAGCCTTTGGAAGGGGGGAATGGAGGTGCACACTGTGCTTAAGCAGGGAACACCATCCCCTGGGGTTACAGGGATCTCACTGATAAATAAACAGGATTAAAAACCTCCCCTCAGACTCCCAGGAGAAGATTTAGCACGTGCTGGCAAAAGCATTGCTGCTCTCACACACACAGACATCAGTGCTGCACACTGGATTCTCTGCCCTGCTCTCATCAGGAAAATGTTCCTGCAACAATTCACTCACTGGGAAACATCTCCCACCTCAAGACAGTTCTGTCAGGAAAAAGAAAAAATAAAAGAGCAAAGCACAGTCAGTGCAACCCACCCGAGCTGGGAACAAGGCTGGGAAACAGGCTGGGATCTAGGCTGTGGATCAGGTTCAGACCCAGGCTCTGGATCAGGATCAGACCCAGGCTATGGATCAGGTTTGGATCCAGGCTGTGGATCAGGTTCAGACCCAGGCTGTGGATCAGGATCAGACCCAGGCTGTGGATGAGGTTCAGACCCAGGCTATGGAACAGGCTGGGATCCAGGCTGTGGATCAGGTTCAGACCCAGGCTATGGATCAGGTTCAGACCCAGGCTATGGATCAGGCTGGGATCCAGGCTATGGATGAGGATCAGACCCAGGCTATGGATCAGGATCAGACTCAGGCTATGGAACAGGTTTGGATCCAGGTTATGGATCAGGATCAGACCCAGGCTGTGGATCAGGTTCAGACCCAGGCTGTGGATCAGGTTCAGACCCAGGCTGTGGATCAGGATCAGACCCAGGCTGTGGATCAGGTTCAGACCCAGGCTCTGGATCAGGATCAGACCCAGGCTGTGGATCAGGTTCAGATTCAGGATATGGATCAGGATCAGACCCAGGCTATGGATCAGGCTGGGATCCAGGTTATGGATCAGGATCAGACCCAGGCTATGGATCAGGCTGGGATCCAGGCTGTGGATCAGGATCAGACCCAGGCTATGGATCAGGCTGGGATCCAGGCTCTGGATCAGGATCAGACCCAGGCTATGAGCCAGGCCTGCCCATCAAGGAGCTCAGGACAGAAGGGATGTCACAGCACCAAAACCCCTCCTGCTCCTTCCCACAGGCATTAAAGACACCCCAGTGCTGATGCCCCCCTCCCTCCCAGCCACAGCAGGTGGAACATCCCAGCTGTCCCTCTGTTCCCACTGTCCCCATGGATGTCACACAATGCCACCAACTCCTTCCCTGCAGCACAGGCTCGGCCCTGATGCCACAGCCACTCACAATCCTGGTGCTAATTATAGCCAGGCAGGGTCTGGAATAAATCTGCTCCCTGACACCACTGCCCTGCCCCTCTCCTGCCTGCGGATCCCCACAGCTTCCAAGGTCACTCAGACATGGAACACCCTCTCCCAAACACCTTTGTTTCTCCTTCCCCTCTGTACCTCCCTATGGAAACACCCAACAGGGATGAGCCTGCTCCTGGAGTTAACAATTCCCAGTCCAGCTCTCCTAAGAGCCAAGATTTCTGGAAGCCACTAAATGGTGAAGCTTTAATGAACAATTTTGGGTGTGCAGCTGCTGCTGGGTCTCTCTGTCCCTTCCCAGCCTGCTGTTCACAGCTCTCAGTGTTGATTCCAAGCTATGTTTGACATGGCCTGGAATAGGCATATGGATGCCTCTGTGTGGAAAGGGTTGGATTACACTCACAAACCCCTTCCTGAAACCCAAGCAGCTTTTTTTTTATGGTAATTTCTAGATTAAACCAAGAGAATGCACCCCATCTGTGTAAGTGCCATGTGTGTCACCCAATTGGATGATGCCATGGTCACAGGAAGGGACAGCTTCTCCTGGTCCAACAGAAAATACTTCAAATTGGAAAGGGCATCCTGGCTTGCACAGAGCTCAAAGGAAGGTTTTCTTTATCCAAGGAAAGCTTGAGAAGGACATTTGTAATGGTCTTAACTGTGCTTCACTTCATTCCCTTCTGAGAGAGAGGAGATATCACCTACCTTACAGGATTTAGGGCTAAATATCAACAAACTCTTCTCCTACAGAAAGAGAAGGTAATTTTCTAGTTTTATTTTTCTCCTTTTTTTAAATTTAGAAAAACCATTGCAGACCAGGCTTGGAGCAGCACCACACACACACACAGTGTCTGATCCCTCACTCTGGATATCAAATCCCACTCCAGGACAGGGCAGGACTCCTGTTCCAGCACCCAAAAGCTGAAGCAGTTGCCATGTGCTGGTTTGGTTTCCTGGCTGCAAGCACTGTGGGGCTGGAGCTCACAGGAGCTCATCAAACATTCATCAAAAACAAAGCAGCTGTTTATATTAATAGCAAATACACAAATCTTAAGAGTAAATTGTAATGAATTCCACATGTGAGCTGAAAGTACACTCTATCCACTGCAGAATAGTCCAGGAAACTGAACTTCAGTGCTGTAGACTGGATTTAGAAAGCCAGAGCTTTTCATTCCACCTTGGGTATTATGATATATCCAGGCAAGTCTCCACTATGAACAGCAAAAGATCTTTCACCAGCACTTTGTTTCTAACTCATGACATCCCACCTGCTTGGATAGTTTAATTTTTTTTCTATTCTCACAGCTCTTTTCTCACCTGATTCAATAACAGAACAAAAATTCCATTCACTGTTCCATCAGAGCAGGTTGAACTTGCAGGGCCCACATTAATTTAGTGGAGCCTTAAGACAAATTTCAATCTAAAACATGTCATTTATCACATGTCTGGTAGGAATTAAGAGGGCAAGAAGAATCAAAACCACATTTAATGGGGTCATGATACCATCCCCCTTTTCAGACTTTCCATTTTAAAATCCAGGGGTTTTTCCCACATAATGTCACCATGCACCACCACGTGCTCCCCCAGACACACCACCTCTTGCTGCAACAATTAGCCAATTCAGAGAGGAAACAGCAGTTAATTAGCTCAGGTTTTAGGGTGATACTCGGGGGAAGCTCCTCATTACACATTCCCCCTGCAGATTAACACAGACAGTGAGTTTCAGCAGAGCTGAGCCTGAGCAGCACAAGCACCTCAGCACAGCTGAACCAGCGTGGCCACCTGGGCACAGCAGAAGCAGAGAGGCCACCTTGGCACCCACGCTCCTGTGGGATCTGTTTCAGCCTATCCAGGAGATGATTTAAACCAAGCACAGCCCCAGGAACTGGGCAGTGCCTGGCAGCCTGTGGCATTCACATTCTCTGAACAGAGAGAGAGAAATAATTCTCTCTCACAGGATTTTTCCTGGAGAAGCACAGAGAGAAGAAGAGAAAACAATTCTTATCTCTACTTGCTGCTCCTGTTGTTTTTGCACACGTGGAACGTGTTAGGAAGATTCTTTACCCAAACTGATTTGTCAATTGGATTCTGCTGAGGATTGTTTTGTTTCCTTGGCCAATTGGGGGAAAAGTTGTGTCCTGGCTGTTGGGAGACAGTCATGAGTTTTCTTTAGTTTGTAATTTAGTATAGTATAGTATAGTATAGTATAGTATAGTATAGTATAGTATAGTATAGTATAGTATAGTATAGTATAGTATCTCTTTAATATAGTATAGTATAATGTAATATAATATTTCTCTTCACAGAGAAAAGCAAGGCACAATTCTCCCCAAGGATATTTCTGGGTTTCACATTCTCTGAACCTCAGACAAAGGAAAAACAATTCTTATCTCATTTGCTGTGCCTGTATTGTGCCAAAGTAGAATGCAACATGGAGATTATTTACCCACAGTGATGGGGTTTTGTTTCCTCGGCCTGTCAGGGCCAGGTGTGTCTGTGTGTGTGTCAGGACTGTCACTGACAGCCACGAGATTCTGGGCAGTGTGTGCAGAGTGAGTGCTTGGCAGGTTCAGTTTAGATGTAATGTAATATAGTATAGAATAATATAGTATAATAAAGTAATTAATTAGCCTTGTGATAAGATGGAGTCCTCCTCATCATTTCTCCCTGCCACAGGGCTCGTCCTGTTTCAATAATAATACAGTTTTAACAAAGCAATTATTCAGCCTTCTGAACCAATGGAGTCAGCTGCCAATCACTCCCTAGGTCTGAAGCAATAGAGTCACTCCCTGGGCCAGGGGCTCCCTGCTTCTCTCCAGGCAGGCTCTGTCTCACCTGTGCAGGAATTTCTCGTAGCTCTGGCGGTAGGCGAAGCCGGCGCGGCGCACGCGCACGTTCTCCAGCAGCCCCAGGTACTCCACCTGGTGCCGGCAGCGCTCCTCGTCAAACAGCTGAGGGGACTTCTTGTCGTTGGGCTTGATGCAGCGCACGTAGTAGGGCTCCTGGGGACAGAGGAGAGCAGTGTCACCCTGGCAGAACACCCTGGCTGAGACACAGCCCTTCCTGCAGCAGCCGGGAGCTCAGCCCACCACTTCTGTTTTAACCTGCTCAGCACAACCAAGTTAAAACAGAAGTGACAATAACAGTTTAAGGGAACCCTGGATGTGGCACTGAGTGCCGTGGTCTGGGTGACAAGGTGGTGTGATGGTGTTCACAGGATGAGGGAAGAGACGAGGATCTGACTCCATGCCTTTCAGCCTTTCAGAAGGCTAATTTATTATTTTATGATATATATTACATTAAAACTATACTAAAAGAATAGAAGAAAGGATTTCATCAGAAGGCTGGCTAAGAATAGAATAGCAAAGAATGATAACAAAGGTTTGTGGCTTGGGCTCTCTGTCCAAGCCAGCTGGGCTGTGATTGGCCATGAATTAGAAACAACCACATGAGCCCAATCCCAGATGCACCTGTTGCATTCCACAGCAGCAGATAACCATTGGTTACATTTTGTTCCTGAGGCCTCTCAGCTTCTCAGGAGGAAAAATCCTAAGGAAAGGATTTTCCATAAAAGATGTCTGTGACAAGGTGGTGTTAGGTCATAGGAAGGACTCAGTGGTCTCAAAGGTCTTTTCCACCCTGGCTGATTCTGTGATTCAATGTTCTCCTCCTTCACACCCTTACAGGAGCCACATGTTCCACACTGGAGCTCCACTGGCCTTTGCTGTGTGTCAGACACATTTTCTGAAAAATCCTTTCCTTAGGATTTTTCCTCCTGAGAAGCTGAGAGGCCTCAGGAACAAAATGTAACCAATGGTTATCTGCTGCTGTGGAATGCAACAGGTGCATCTGGGATTGGGCTCATGTGGTTGTTTTTAATTAGTGGCCAATCACAGTCAGCTGGCTCAGACTCTCTGTCTGAGACACAAGCTTTTCTTATTATTCTATTCTTTTTCTATTCTTAGCTAGCTTTTTGATGAAATCTTTTCTTCTATTTTTTTAGTATAGTTTTAATAGAATATATATCATAAAATAATAAATTAAGTTTTCTGAAACATGGAGTCCACATTCTCGTCTCTTCCCTCATCCTATGACCCCTGTGAACACCATCACAGCTGTGCACCTGCCCAGTGCCACATCCCCCTCCTCCTACTGTGAGGATAACAGCATCAGTCCTCAGAAAAGATATCAAACCCATGGAATTCACTGTCCTGTTGGATATGCCTTTGCCTGCTCCAAAAGCAGCCTGGTCACTCCATCACTTTTACCTGTGCTGAGCCAAGTCAAACACCCCCAGCTCCAACACAGCTGAACAATGGAAATGATGGAGCCCCAAAGCCAGCTGCCTCCAGCCCAGCCCTTCCTCAGCACACACACAGACCACCAGCACAAACACAGCCCTTCCTCAGCACACACACAGACCACCAGCACAAACACAGCCCTTCCTCAGCACACACACAGACCACCAGTGAGTTCCCCTTTCTTCACCATCTGGGCCTTGCAGGGGGCAGGGAAGGTGGAATGGGGACAGGTGGCTTCACTCCACCCTGCAGAAGTCCTGCCCTGTGCTGCTGGGGCTGACCCTGGGTGAGTCCCACAGGGTCACACTCCTGTCCCTGCCAGCCCTCCTGCACCCTGAGGTCAGCCACACACAGCTCTGTTGGAGCATTTTGACGTTTGCTTTCATTTTGATGAGATTAAAGGTAGCTTTTGTTTAGGCCAATATGATCTGTAACCAGCACCAGCCTTGGGGGATGGCTACAAAGCCTTTAAACTTATGTACTTTCCAGCACTCCTGGATGGCCTCAAGAACTCACAAAAGGGAGGAATGGTCTGGGGGAAAAAAGGGATTAATTTAATGAGAACAAATGCAAAGGTCCACATTTGTCAGAAAGAATTGGTTAATAAAGAATGAAAAACTGATTTGAGCCTGGTGCTAAAGAGATCCAGAAGCTCCAGCTGATGTGAGGCAAATCCATGTTTCCATGTTTTTCTAGGAAAGGACACAGGAACAGGAAATTTTCAAGACAAAAACCCCAACACATTTCTAGTTCTCTGAGCATCTCATGCAGCCAGGGCACTGCAGTTCAAGTGGGAATGTGAGTCAGGGCAAGAAAGAACAAGAAAGATCAAAAATCCAGCAAATGTGACTCAGAGGAATTCTGGGTTTAGCCTAGAAGGACCAAGGAGGCACAGAACCTCTCTGGTGGGAGATTTTGTGTATTTAAAGGATGGATATGAGGAAATGCAAACATTCAGCTTTAGGACAAAGAAGTCATGGTTTTAAGCACAGTATAAAAATTCAAATTAAGCTTCAGGAAAACAAGGAGTGGGAACAGAATGCCTGTGGGAAGAAGGGAACATCCATCAGTGGGGAGCCTGCAAAAGGAAGATACAGGCAGGGGTGTCCTCAAACAGGAGGTGAATTTGGTGCACTCCCAAGGTCCCCCCCAGCCCTATTTCCTATGATTTGTCTATTTAGCCTTATTTCTATGATTTGAGGTCACTTACCCAAACTCAGGATAACATGAAAGGCCTCAAATTGTCATTTCCCTTCAGTAATGCTGAGGGAACAGGATCATCCATGGCTGTCCTGGCTAGTCCTGACACAACCTGAAGCTTTGCAGCCCCTGGACCAGCCCAGAGATGAGTGTGAGGCATGAACGGGCCAAGAAAGGCAGACCTTGGAAAGCAAAGCCTCCTATCCTGAATGCTGCCACAAGCCACTGCCTCTTCCATGTTGGATAAAGCCCTTTTCCAACCCACAGATGGGGTCAGACCTGCCCTGTGCTGCATCTGGTGGCAGGATGAATATAAATCATCTAAATCCCTGGAAGGGGTTGATATCACAAATATTCCACAGAACTGCAAAGCCTTGGGCACAGAGCATCCAAATTAAATCACCATGGAATGGTTTGGGTTGGAGGGGACTGTGAAGATCACCCAGAGCCACCCCTGCCATGGGCAGGAATCACCTTCCACAATCCCAGGTGGCTCCAACCTGGCCCTGCACACTTGCAGGGATGGGGCAGCCCCAGCTTCTCTGGACATGTCATTAGGAGCAGGAATTCCAGGAGTGCCACTTGTTCACTGCTGACACAGCAGCAGCCAGGTCTCAGCTGTTCCTCATGATGCCACAGGATCCCCCAGCACAGGCTGGGCTGTCAGGCACAGCTCTGCCACTCCCAAATGCAAAACCCGTCAAAACCCCTCAAAACCCCTCAAATCTGTGACTTCAGGTCCAGCAAAGGGCAGTGACTGTGCCTGCATTTGATATAAAAAGGCTGAAATCCTTTGGAAAGCAGGAATGGGAAGTGCCTGCACAGACAGAGATCATCTATCAGTGCAATTACAGTGTAATTAAAGCCTCTCAGAAACGACAGCTCCTGGAGTAAATTCTAAAGTAGATTATTCCATGCTTCCAAATCCCCAAGCCCCAGCTCTTCAGGGGGATAATTATGCAGCTCCCATTCTTGCTGTCATAGAAGTGCAGTTTGTAAAGGGAAGAACTGAAATGCAGAGACACAAAGGCCCCAGCTCTGAAAGCTCTTTGGATGTTTAATTGCAGCTGATTTTATTTTTTCCATCAAGCTGAGCGACTTTTAGATTTTTAAGTGTTAAAAGGAAACCAAGCCAGTTTTAAGCCATTGCACCCTAAACAAACTCTTTCTTGAGGGGTTTCTTTTCTGAACTTTATAGCTCCTTACATGAGAGAAGGGATGGGACAGGACAGACAAATTTGTGCTGGATGTGTCCAATCAGTCACAATGATGACATTATCACTTAGCAGAGGTGAAGCCTGTCAGCCTGGATGGAAGGAAGAGTCAGACAAAAGGAGTTATAGAGGAGGAAAAAAAGAAAAGAAATAAGGAGGAGATGCATGTTCAAAGAATCCCCAGAGAAGATTGTCAGTCACAGCTGGGGCAGCCACAGGGCTTCCTGTGTCAGGATTTACAAAACAGCCACCCAAAATAATCCACCACACAGAAAAGGGCTTGGGCAGTAAAACATGTTCTTGAGAAATGGCACACAGCAACAGGAAAAGCCAGTTTTTGTTTTGAGTGGTTTGGTTTTGGAAAAAACATTGTACTTTTTCCTGCCTACAGGAAGCTTTTGCCTAAAAGATCCTGGAAATCTGGAGGATTTCAGCAGCATTGAGATACCCGTGCTGATAAGCATAATTTAAACTCACTGTGCTCCAAAACCAGATTTCATGGAATCACAGAAGTGTTCAGGCTGGAAAAGCTCTCTGAGATCATCAAATCTCTGATCCCAGCACTGCCAAGGCCACCACTGCCCCCTGTCCCCAAGTGCCACAAGCACATGGCTTTTAAATCCCTCAGGGATGGGGAGTCCATCACTGCCCTGGGCAGCTGTGCCAATGCCTGAGCACCTTCTCCATCAATAAATTGTCCCTGTGCCCACCCTGAGCTGCCCTGGCCCAGCCTGAGGCCGTTCCCTCTGCTCCTGTCCCTGTTCCCTGGAGCACAGCCCGGCCCCCCTGGCTGTGCCCTCCTGGCAGGAGCTGTGCAGAGCCACAAGGGCCCCTGAGCCTCCTTTGCTCCAGGCTCAGCCCCTGCCCAGCTCCCTCAGCCCTCCTGGGGCTCCAGACCCTTCCCAGCTCCCTCAGCCCTCCTGGGGCTCCAGACCCTGCCCAGCTCCATTCCCTTCTCTGGACATGCTCCAGCCCCTCTGTGTCTTTCCTGTTCTGGGAGCCCCAAAACTGCCCCCAGGATTGGAGGTGTAGCATTTCCAGCCACATTTCCAGTGTCTCCATATGGGCTTGTGTTTGCAGAAGCTGAAATTAAAACCAGCTTTGAGAACAGCCCCTGCACTGTTAACAACACCAGTGCCGTGGCACTGACCCTAGGGAAGCTCCTGAGACATCCCAGTGACCTCAACACCTGCCCCTCCTCTCAGAGACTGCAGAGCTCTGCCTCACCACCAAAATTCAGGCTTAAACCAGAATAGCAACAAAAGAGAATTTTAAAGTTTGTTATTTTAAATAGCAGAGAAGTTAAATAACTTTAATGCTGCAGCTACTGGAGACTTTGATATTCTGGTGGTGCTGAGCTGATGGCTGAATTCAATGATCTTAATTAAATGTATTTTCCAGACTTTATAATTCTAAAATGTCAAGATTATTGTTATTTAAATTGGCACTTTTGGAGACTACTCCCCCAAAGGAGGGTTTGAAGATTCTCTTGCTACATCCAAAGCCCTGCAGCTTTCCAGGGTGGCCAAACAGGAATATCAATAAAGAGGAGCTCTTGGGCTGCCACCCTGTTGAGGACTGCAGAAACTGAGCATATCAATGTGGTGTAAAGGAGTTTTCAGAGAAGCTCTGAGGCAGAGCAGCCCAGGTGAGACAAGGAGCTCTGAATGCACTGGCACACCAGGAAATGTCAATAAACCATCAGCTCAAGCTGCACAAAACTCAAGCCTATCTGCAACTTGGTTTTTTGAGAAAGAGCTGAGAATGACATGAACTGCTGTTACCTCCCCTAAGGAATTTTATTCCTCTGACATCCCTAGACCTCAGCAGTTTGTGCAACCCTGTGTTCAGAGCTGTTTCCATCAGCTGTGACCACAGGCTTCCCAAAAAAGTCCTGCAGGGTCCAAGCCACAGTCAAGACACACAGAGAGTGTCACTGTTGATTCCCCACTAGTGCAGCTTCATTCCCAAATTCAGCACAGGAAAAATGAGTAACAGCCCCAGGAAAGGATGAGAACACCTGGAACTGCAGGGATGGGGTACCCAAAACAGAGAGTGCCTTCACCAGCACAGCTTCCAGCCCAGCAGAAGAAGAGCCAAGTGTCCAGAGACTGAGGCAGAGCATCCAGCTCCTTGTGCATGACCAGCATCTTGCTGGCATGGCCTGAATACCCAATCATTGCTTGCTAATGACATGCACATATCATTAACTGTCCTAAAAGTCACCTCACAGAGATGCTCAGGGCTCTGTCTGCACTCTGAATTACTGCCCGGAGTACACAAAGTTTGTGTTCAGGGGTTTTGTCTAAGGAACCTCCCCAAAATTTAGACCTTTTAAAATGACACTGGCCTGGCTGCAGGATGAGTTTCACCAACACAGCTCCTGCCAGGAGGGGACAGCCAGGGGGGTCAGGCTCTGCTCTCAGGGAACAGGGACAGGAGGAGAGGGAACAGCCTCAGGCTGGGCCAGGGGAGGTTCAGTTTGGATACTGGGAAAATTCCTTTATGGAAAGGGTTGTGAAGCCCTGGAAGAGGCTGCCCAGGGCAGTGGTGGAGTCCTCATCCCTACAAGTGTTCTTAAAGGTGTGGATGTGGCACTTGAGGGGTCAGTGGTGGCCCTGGTCATGCTGGGGATAAGTTGGACTCAGTCTCAGAGAGCTTCTCCAGCCTGAACAATTCTGTGACTCCAAGAAATCTGGTCTTGGAGCACACTGAGTTTAAATTATGCTTATCAGCTCTGGTATCTCAATACTGATGAAATCTTCTTGTCTTCATTGCTATTCAACAGAAAATCACAAAAACTCCAACAGCTTCAATGCAAGTTTCTCAATGAAAGTTTAGGACAGGTAAAGAAAGGGAAAGGACTACACTGAGACTGTCTCAGGAACCTCCCAGTGAATTTGACTTGGAAACAGCTCCTGCTTGTGCCTACCCCTGGAAAGGCTGGCAATTATGATGGAGATACTGATGATAAATGGATTGAAGTAAATTAATTCCACCCAAGCCAGGCAGCCTTCAGTGAGCAATGCTGGTACCCACTGATTCAAGATGGATAAGGTGGGATTTAAACTCTCCATGCCCTGCTGGGAGCTGCAGGGATTGTTCAAACCACCACAGTGCACAGCATTCTCTGAACTATTCTATTTTTACACCTACCAGGTGGCCTGGATTAATTTTTCCAATAAATAAGGAAAGGAAGTTCTTCCATGGATGCCTGCTGAACTTGCCTGCTCCCAGCTCCCTGCTGTGCCCTGATCACAGCCCCCTCACAGCACCCCAGGGATTCTTTCTGTCCTGAACCCCTCCTGGCCTGCCTCAGGCTCCCCACACTGGGCTGGGCACAAGTGACCACGGCCACTTTGTAGGACCAGACCTGCAATAACAGCACCAAGGAGAAACTTTTCCTTCCACAAGTGCTCCTCTCACAACACAAAGCAACTCCCTGGGTTCCTGGCACTCCTGACACCTGTACCAGATTCAGGGCCAGCCAGCAGATTATTTGGAAGATGGACAGATCAGATCAGCTTTAACTCCTTGGGAACCAGACTAAAGTCTGTGCCCATGCCCAGCAGGGTCACAGCCCCCTTCCAGCTCTGGCAGCTCATGATTTGCCATCCAGAAAGCTCCTCTCTGCCTCCACAGGCACTCTCTGAATTTTCACTGCTGGTGCCTATTTTAGCAAGGCCTGGCCTTGGGCTGGACTCACAGGGGGATCTTCTCAGGAGCTCTGAGGCAAAACATTCTGGGGGGAGCCACGGGGCTCCACTCCCCACTGGGGCCCAGCTGGCACCTCCAGGCAGCTTTGGTGGGTCCCAGACCCTCCTGCAGAGCTCAGATCGAACCCACTCCTGTACAGCAACACAAAGCACAGAATCATGGAATCCCAGAATATCCTTTGCTGGGAGGACCCCCAGAGATCATTCAAACTCCTGGCTCTGCACAATCCCACCCCTGGAGCATTGTCCAGCTGCTCCTGGGCTGGGACCATTCCCTGGGGAGCCTGGGCAGTGCCCAGCACCCTCTGGGGAGGCCCCATAAATCAGGTGTGATTCCATGTCCTAACCCTGGACACAAGAAGGGAGGGCAGCTCTCTCTGCTGTGCACAGCCAGCACTGGGTGCTGTGCTCTGACCCATCTCCTTTGCTCCCACAGCTCATGAGAAGACACCCAGAGCACTCATTGCTTAATAATTCTGAATGTGAGCACACCCCAGCACCCTGGGCTCTCTGCTCATCTCTTGTGGGCTGTGCCCCAGTGCCAGGAGCCCAGCAAGGCCACCCAGCTCCAGTAACACCCCAGTGCTGCTCAGGGACCCCAGCTCAGCTCCCAGGGCTGCTCCACAGCCCCTCCCAGAGCATCCCCTTCCCCACCTTCCATCACTCAATGTGGTGCTTGCCCAAGCAAAGCCCTCTGCCATCAAACTGAAATACGGGCTGAAATAAAATCCTTCCCTCCTCACCCTCTGGCATGGCAAAGGGGAGGAAAGAAGGAGCTCACACAGGTCTGTATTGCATTCCCACTGGCATGGGGAGCCAGAGAGAACCTCTGAACCATGAACAGCATCCTCTGGGCCCTCTGCCCAAAGAGCTTTGCTAAACATGATATAACAATAACAATAACAATAACAACAACAATAACAATAACAATAACAATAATGATGATGATGATGATGATGATGATGATGATGATGATGATGATGATGATGATGATGATGATGATGATGATGATGATGATGAAAGTTTAGGACAGGTAAAGAAAGGGAGAGGACTACATTGAGACTCACACAGGAACCTCCCAGTGAATTTTACTTGGAACCACAACCACAACCCTAAGACAGACTGGCTTTCCTACAAGTGAAAGATGCACTGGCCATGGAGGAGCCAAAAATGCACCTTCATCATGGGGGATGGAGGTGACCCTCCCTCCAGGCCTGCCCAGCCAAAGCCTGTTTGGCACAGACAAGGCTGCTCTGCCTTTGATCAGCTTAGCTCCTGATGGGTGGCAG
This sequence comes from Molothrus aeneus, assembly GCF_037042795.1. Classification (NCBI taxonomy): domain Eukaryota; kingdom Metazoa; phylum Chordata; class Aves; order Passeriformes; family Icteridae; genus Molothrus; species Molothrus aeneus. Next base: position 1,384,236 of record NC_089673.1, read on the forward strand.
CAATGGGAGGCTGGGAATCTCTCCAGGGAGAAGCCACACTCTTCTCACCAGATGTCAATTTTGAAACAGGAATCTCTACCTTCAGTGTCAGGTTGTCCACCAGGGCAATCATGGAGTTCTTGAACAGAGTAGCTGCTGTCAGAGGTCTCTTGGTGACCTCAGTGATGCTCAGTTTCCCCTCAGGCCACATCATCTTCAACACAGGGTTGGAGCTACAAGAGAATCTCTTTAATTCCACTGCACTGACAATCCAACAGTTGGTTTTACCCAGACCCACTGCTGCTTCCAGCTCACAGGGCATCACCCAAGCCAGGGTGAGACCCCTGGGCACAACATTTCATGTTCTTAAGAGCAAGTGCTAGCTTTCAACTGAACATTCTGGAAAAACAACCAGCACATTCTCCCTTCAGATCAGGGTGTGCAGGAATAGGAGAGAGAAAATCCCACATAATGATCCATCAAAGGCAGGGGCTGCCTCACTGACACAACAGGAAGAATTTAATGCACACAAAGGAGAGGGAGACCCACACCACCCTCCCTTAGAACCTGTCACCTGTGTTTAAGCTGCATTTCTGCACCTCTCTTGATATATTAAGTAATTTATACACTTGAGCCTGCATTTCTGAAGAGTTCAGGGTGAGGTAAACTGGCCCTGATGGATGGCAAGAGCTCAGGAACAAACAGAAACTGAGCACATTTACAGCAATCTAATGGCCAATCTGTCCAAGGCTTTAATGTGCTGGAAGTGGTGTTTGGGAACAGGATTTTCCAGAGACTTCACAGAAAACAGGCTAAATTTGATAAAACCACACAGCAAATATTTTGCAAGGTTTCTGGTCAATGGGAAGTGTTGAAAACAGGAACAGTGGGAGTGCTCAGGGAAGCACAGCCAGTCAGCCCAAAGGGCTGCAGACCAATTTAACATCTGTCCAGGTACACAGAGCCCAGCACTGCAGGGTGTTTGTGCCCACTGTCCTCTGAGCAGAGCCCCTGAAAGCTGCAGATTACAAAATGTGAAGAAAAACAGCTCCATGAGGACTTCCACCCACATTCTGACAGGATTTCAAATCTGCTTCTCAAGGCAACTTTTGCTTGCCCAACACGTGACCTCATGGTTTGCACTTCTCACATCACTGCAGACATGAAAGGATTCACAGATATCCCCTCATTTCTTTCAAAAAAGAGTGGTTTAGGTGGGGCTGAGGATTTCTGCTGTTGACCAAAGCTCCCTAGCATCTTCAGCACTGATTAGAGACAGAGCAGTGATGGTAAATCTGCAATGGGTTCATGACAAATCAGGCAGCACAAGCAAGCTCTGCACTATCTTGATTGCACCATCAGTTGGTTTCAAAAAAAAACACTTTAAATTCTGTTCAATTAAAGGCTGCATCAGAACAGAAACATGTACAGAATAAGGACTTTAACCTGAAAAATCCAACAGACAGCCTCTGGGTCATGGGAGATGTACAAAGATCAAATCCCAAAGCAATGTGCTTATTCACACACACTGCACTGAAAACCTGAGTCTCTGATAGCATCACTCCACAAAAAAGGATTCTGACCAGTCAGATTAAAATTCACCTCATTAAAATCCTTACCTGTTGTACATGAGGCGTTTGAAGTCTTGAAATAAAGTGTCCTTGTTTTTATCAATGAATCCAGTGACAGAGTAACTAAAAATGAAGGAAAACCAGAGTTAATTGCAAAGTAGCAAAATCCTTCTGTGAGCTGCTGGTAGCTGTGGAATCAGCATCCCTGCACTCCTCCAGACACAGCAGATGCTAATCCAGCCCTGCTCCCAGCCTGTGCTAATGCTGCAGGAGCAGAGTGTGGGACTTGGATCCTTGGGCCCAGCTCCCACCTCCAGCAACAGCACCCCTGGCCTCAGAGAGCTCCTGAAACAGGAACAGCACCCCTGGCTTCAGAGAGCTCCTGGAACAGCACCCCTGGCCTCAGAGAGCTCCTAAGACAGGAACAGCACCCCTGGCTGCAGAGAGCTCCAGGAACAGGAACAGCACCCCTGGCTGCAGAGAGCTCCTGGAACAGGAACAGCACCCCTGGCTGCAGAGAGCTCCAGGAACAGCACCCCTGGCCTCAGAGAGCTCCAGGAACAGCACCCCTGGCTGCAGAGAGCTCCAGGAACAGGAACAGCACCCCTGGCTGCAGAGAGCTCCTGAGACAGGAACAGCACCCCTGGCCTCAGAGAGCTCCTGAGACAGGAACAGCACCCCTGGCTGCAGAGAGCTCCTGAAACAGGACCCCTGGCCTCAGAGAGCTCCTGAGGCAGGAACAGCACCCCTGGCTGCAGAGAGCTCCTGGAACAGGAACAGCACCCCTGGCTGCAGAGAGCTCCAGGAACAGCACCCCTGGCCTCAGAGAGCTCCTGGAACAGGAACAGCACCCCTGGCTGCAGAGAGCTCCAGGAACAGCACCCCTGGCCTCAGAGAGCTCCAGCACAGAACAGCACACCTGGCTGCAGAGAGCTCCAGCACAGAACAGCACCCCTGGCTGCAGAGAGCTCCTGGAGCAGGACCCCTGGCTGCAGAGAGCTCCTGAAACAGGAACAGCACACCTGGCCCCAGAGAGCTCCTGGAGCTGTGCAGGTGCTGGCTGAGACACCTCACAGCACCTGGGCAGGGGGTAGAAGGCCCAAATTCAGGATTTACACTCAGGATTCTGTCTCCAAACTGGGTGTGTATGTTTGTGTAAATCCTAGAGAAATTCGGGTTTGTTTTTCAATCTCTGCAGTCTGCCCCTCTCTCAGCAGAGAGTCTGAATTCCTGAGCAGCCTCTGAGTAGTGACTGGGAGCTGCCCTGGAAGTCAGCACACACAGAAACACACACACACACTTTAGAGTCCTTCCTTCCTCTGCTCCCACAGGAGCACCACTGGAGGAGGTCACTGTTCCAGGATTTCATCTCCTCCAGCTCTCAAGGCAGGCAGTGCTCTGTCCTCTCAGAAAAGGTCCAAAGTCTCCCCATTCAGTGACTCCCATGCAGATGTTTCCTGAGCTCCAGATCCCACCCTGGGAAGCTGCACCCAACCTACAGACTGGGATCACCCCACAGCCTGAAATCCCTGTATGGAGCCATCCTCAAATCCCAGAGTCATGGAACAGGGTCTTTCAAAAGGCACCCAGTGCCACCCCTGCCATGGCAGGGACACCTCTCACTGTCCCAGGCTGCTCCCAGCCCCAGTGTCCAGCCTGGCCTTGGGCACTGCCAGGGATGCAGGGGCAGCCCCAGCTGCTCTGGGCACCCTGTGCCAGGGCCTCACCATCCTCAAGTCTTGGGCCTGAACTATCTGTGATTCCTTCCACATTTCAGTTTTCTTTTACACCATTTGTCAGCCACTGGCAGTTCAGAAGGTTCAGCCACTAAGACAGCACTTTGTATTTTCTCCCCCTAAACCCTCTAAAATCAGAAATGTCTGTCAGGAACTGCTCAGCAAAGACTCCAGAAGATAACCTGCTTGTGCTATTTGGGCTCCAATCTGATCACACTGGTTGTTCTTGGAAATTAAAGGTAAAATTAATCCCAAGGTAAAAGAAATCATTAATTCTTCCTTCAGTGACTCCCTTTCTTCTGACATGGGAAGTTACACAAATTCTAAACCATTCAATTACTCCAGTGATATTCCACACACCAAATGGTTTCTACCATGTGCATCCTTCACTTTCACTCACTCTCCCTTCCCAGTGCTGTCACCTCCTGCACTTGTTCCTGCAGGCTCCAGGCAAACACTTCCCAATCCTCCTGCCCTGATCCCTCCTGCAGGTTATCTCTCCCCTGGGCTCCCAGCCTGCTCCAACTGATTGGAGAATTTAAAGCCAGAGTTATATAATCACACCAAACAGATGTCTAAACCAGACTTTATTAGCTCAGTGTAGCTTTCTTGCATAAACACTGCTGCCTTTTTTCCCCTTTTCCTTCCCCTGGAGCACTGCTCTCCCCTCACCCCTCACTCTCCTTTTGTTTCACTCCAAGTACAAATTCCCCCTCTGTAGAGCAAGGCACCAGCAGAAGATTTAATTGATAAGCAAGTGCTGCACTCTGTAATTGTGTGTGACAGCTATTCTGGCTTGCACCAGAAGCAGCAGTAAATCAGAATATTGTGCCACTTCAGAGCTGCTGGGAAGACAAAAATAAAATGTGCAGCTTTATTTCAGAAGGAAACTCACATCACATCCCCGGCGTAGTGCTTGATCCGGAAATCTCTGTCAAACTCCAGCGTTTTGTCTGTGGCACAAAGCTGAAACAAATTCACATACATTAAAATACCACCCATGGATTGATATTAAAACACCAGCCCTGGATTTACAAGCTCCATGGAAGAGCAACCTGCCTTCAAAATAGCACTGGGAACTACAGGAATTCCACTTTCTTTGTGCATGTGCAGATGTGAAAGCCACTGCTGGAAAATGTTTTCATGGATGCACTGTAAGAACATGTGCTTGTACAAATGAAGCTGCAAGAGCCTATAATTTCATGAAGAAATTGATACTATCCCAGAAACACCATGATGCAAAAAGAACACTCGTGCCTGTAGAGAAACATTGCACCCACGAGTTGATTTATTACTTTTTTAAGTCTTCCTTTATGTTTTTTTGCCATTGCAGTGTAACTGCAGAGAAATGGGCCAACTGCTGTGCCAGCAGCAAGGCTTGCTCAGTCCCAGACCCCTCCTGGTCATCTGACACCCCTCAAACAGGGAACCCCCTGCAGAACCACTGTTCCAGGCTCAAATTCCCATCCCATCCTATCCCATCCCATCCCATCCCATCCCATCCCATCCCATCCCATCCCATCCCATCCCATCCCACCCATCCCATCCCATCCCATCCCATTCCTTCTGTCCAGTGTCCACATGGCAGCTGCTCAGCAGCAGTGCCTGTAACACACTCAGGAATAGCAGGAGCCAAAAAATCCATCAGGGTTGGCTTAATTAAAAAGGGAGTATGAGATAAGAATGAGGATTTTGTTATAGGCAAAAGGAGCAGGAGATGAATTAAGACTTTGCAGGCAGAATTTAACAATACCAAAGGCTATGAGCAGATATCTGCTATCCACAAAAAGTCTTGGAGAAATAAAAGAGGAAATTATCATGGTTGAAATAAAGGGCAGGAAGGATGATTAGGAGCAGGGAGATACACTCCAAAAATTCACCTGTGTCCAGGAACACAGAATAGATTGGCTCAGACTGTAAGAAGGGGTGAACAAACCAGAATATATCTTACACAAAATGAATCAGAAGGAGGAGCCCAAGGAGTGTGAGTACCAAGGGGAGGTGTGGGGAGTCCAGCAGGGCAGGAGCAGGGAGCACCAGGAGCTGCAGAGCTGATGGATGACCAAGGTGCAGCAGAACACAGGGAAAATGAAGACAGGAGGCAATGCCAGGGAAACAAAGGCATTTTTCTTGCTGCAGCTTTGTTCCCAGCAGGGGCCTGGGGAGTGCCTTTTTCAGCTACCCAAACACACAGCTCAAACCAACAAGTCAATAAAAGGGGTAAATACCAAATGGCAACAGAAATGTGTCTGTGCTACCAGGCAGGGCACAGCTGGCAGCACAAGCTCCTCTGAACGCTCACCCAGCTCTGAGAGGCTGGAAGGAGCCATAACAGCAATCAGGGATTTTGCTGTTTGCTGGTTTGGCTTTTTCCAAAGGAGTGATTCTGTCTAAACTTTGTGTTTCCTGAACAAAACAGCTGAAATTAGTGAAAAAAAGACCAGCAAGAACATTGATACAGTGGATCACCTGCCTGGGTTTCTGTGAGCCCTTCCAGGAGGCTCCTCACTGACAGCTCACAGCATCCAAGGGTGAGTAAAGACAGGAGAAAGGTGTTGGAAAGATGGGAATCCTGTGGGAGCCTGCCCTGAGCCTGTGCTTTCACAGCATCTGAAATGAGCCATAATCTGAGGGCAAGGGAAGGTCAGAGGGCTGGGTGGGGGCACTCAGTCACCGAGGGCTGGCTGGGAACAGCCAAATGAGGGCAAAGCAGAGCAAATGGAACTCCCCAGCAGGGCAGGGACTCCCACTGGGAAAGGGCAAAGTTCACAGGAACTGATGGGCCCCAAACCATCCCTTCCTGACTCAACAGGGATCTTAACAGACCTCATTCATCTCAACAAGGACATGGAGAACTGGGAGAGGCTTAAAGGGCAAATCCCATCCCCTGTGACTGACTGCCCTGGGAGGATGGGCCAACAAACTCAGCTGCCCCAGGTAAGGAAAGAAATGCCAGAGATGATGGCAAAACATGTGGAGATGATGTAGTGGAAGACAAAGAAAAATGTGTTTTGCCATTTAAAAACTGGAGGTGAGAGGTGTAATCTAAAATGGAAAAGGGAGGAGGAGAGAAACAGGGAGGAAGGAGCTCCTCACTTGAATATCTGAGCTGTGGAATTCTTTGTTGATTTAAAAACCAAGAAGACCACACAAAAACCCTGTCAAGAAGACCAGGAGGCTCCTGGGCTGCAGGTCCCTGCAGAATGGGAGCATGTCAAGTTATCTGTACACATTTGTCCTGAATTGGGCTCTCACTTGGGCATTCACCACTGTCCAGTGTCTCAGGAGACACAACATCAGAACTGGAATGGACCTTCTGATATCTTCCCTTCACAAGCAGTTTGTTGAGATTGATGCTCTCCACAATTTGAAGATTGAGGCATTCATGGACTGTCTGTCACTGCCCTTGATCCTTCCAAAGTATAATATCAACAGAAAATCAATGGAACTTGGAGAGGTTGAGGATACAAATGGTGATCTTGGGAAGGGCCACTAGAACAGCTGGCACATCTGCACATCCAGATTAGCACTAGACAAACCCGAGGAGGACACCCCATGCTCCAGGAACACAAAATTCTGCACAAATTCTGCTGGTGGAAGTGTTAAGCAGCATTGTCCTGGCTCGTTTGGCCTTGCCCAGGACAAGGGCAGTGATTCCTCCACTCTGGAAGCTCAGAGGAGCCGGGTACACAAAGTAGGACACGACTATTTAGGGCACCACAGCCCCCCAGAGCTCCTCCACATGGAGCCTGTGTGCAGCATGCTCTGCAGGGAGCAGTGGAGCATGAACTGGGCTGAGGGATGGGAGCTGTTCCCAACACATGCACGTTAACTCCTTGGGAACAGCTCCCATCTGTGTGGAACTTTACAGGATCTGCATGGAACCACTGCAGTCTGCAAAGGCAGGGCATGAGTGGAATCAAGCTCTTTGTTTTAATCCAAGTTAGAAAAGCCTGGCTCAGAAGGTTCAGGCTTCCCACAGCAGTTCTGGGTGGGACTGAAGAAGAGCTCTGAGGTGCTGGGATGTCTGCAGAGATGGGAGAAAAGATAATAATTATGCTGAGAGGTTTATGGGTCAATGTTTTCAAGGCTCTATTGATTTAACTAGAAATTAGCAAGCCAGGCAGATCCATCAGCCCCTCCATAAACATTATTTACAGCAGGATTCCTTGCCTCCCTCTTAGCCTGTGCAGGCAGTTTGTGACAACGCCACCTCCTGCTGAGGAGCGCTGCAGCTGGCAATGCTGCCCTTTCATGTCTCCTTGCTGGGAGGGGACTCCCAAAGGCAAGGACTTGAGCAGATTTTATTTTTAAATGTTCATTTTATAGCCTCCCATAGCACCTCCTGAAATTCCATCCCCTTCTGCCACTGCACTAAAGGACCACCTGCTCCCTCTGTGGCAGATGTGGGAGCAAGGACAGAACAGAAACCAAACTCCTCTCTGACATCCACTGACCAGACAGCTCCAGAAACTGGACCAGGCCCCAGCATCCTGCTGCAGAGGATCCCAGACTTCATCCCACCAGTACTACCACTGCAGGAAGCAGTTTGTATTCAAACAGGAACCCAGGCCAGGCCTCACATTTATTTTGATGTGAGTTTTCTCAGAATGTTCCATGTCATTGCTCAGGCACGTGAAATCTGGGTCAAAACTGGAATCAAGCTCCCTGTCCCCCTCCCTGAGCTCAGGTACACCTGGCAGGTGTGCATCAGGTGTGCTGCAGCAAAAGGGCATTTAAGGAAAATCATTATCTGGGAGGAAAAAGTGCTTTTGGTTTACTTTCATCCTGGCCTCTCCTCAGACAGCCCCAGCCAGATCCATTGTTTATCCCAGGCCTCCCAGAGGCAGCCTTTAGCACATATCTTACACAACCAGGCTAATTTGGTACTTCTGACCTACATAAAATATTGTGCTGGGGTGGGAGGGAGCAGGGGGGACCAGCACTCTGAGCCATGCATTTTAGACAACGTTTCTGAGTAGAGACATATCAAACTAAAGGCCCTTCTTTGATTACTCCGTGTGAAAGATTCTCAAATTAATCAGGCTGGTGACCATTTTGCAATCTGCTGCCAAGTGAGGAATAAATGAAGCCTTTTAATTCGCCCATTGTAGCCCAGACAAAGGCAGGCGAGGGCCCTGGGTGCTCTGAGGTGCAGAGGGAGACGAGCACGTTCTGCAGCCAATGAGGATGAAAAAAGCCCAAATCACAGCGCTGTAATAATGCAGGAGTGTGAATAATTTCACTGTCACTATGTATTAGAGCAGCCTGGGAAGAACAACACGTGGGCCGAGCCGGCGTATCGATTGGTTCCAGATGACATCATGATATGTCAAGGCACGAGCTCAGGCTCCTTTTATCCCGGAATAAAAGGGATGAGCCACTGGATGGGCTGGAGCTCCCTCTGCCGGGCTCCTCTGCGGCTGGAGCTGCTCCGGCCTCCGCATCCCACACTCAGTCGCAGCGATTCCAACCCAGCCCTCCCTAAACCCCTTTTCCTCATTTCTATTCCTCCTCAGAACGTGGGGAAGGGACAGCAGAGACAGCAGGGTCTGCGGGTTACCTTCCTGCTGGAGAAGTGAGCGTGCTTCCCCAGTTTGCTGTTGAGGGCCTCGAGGAACATCTCATCCGTGACTTTGCCCACGTTCATGCAGGCATCATCCAGAATGGCAATGATCCCTTTGTGCTGCTGCTCCACCAGGTCCACGATAACCTGGTTGTTGAAATAATCAATCTGCAGGAAACAAAGGACAGGGGTGTTGGTGACCTTGGCTGCAGAAATGGGAGGGTACCAGTGCTGGCCATAGCAGCCAGTGTGACAGCGAGGAGCAATCAGCTCTGAATGTGCAGATCTCTGATTCCAGATAAAGCAGGCTGCTCTCCTGCACTGAACAGCACAGAAAGTGATTTTTCAAGCCTGAACAGCACAGAAAGTGATTTTTCAAGCCCCTCAGGTACATCTCAAGATCTCTACTGCAGAATGCTCTTTAAAATGTCTTTTACAATTCAGCTGTGTGCAGTCACCACAGTGACACTGCACATCCTGTCCTTGGCATTCTGAAGCGAGTATGAACAGGAAAAGTCAAGATTTTTACATATTACCATCAACAACTAGAAAAATCTATAAGCACTCAGCACAGAAACCCACAGTTACGTGTGTGGCATCACAGAGGTGCCACAATAGGTTTCATCTCAGACCTGGAGTCCTGTATTTTCCCAAGGAGACACGTGGTGAGGTGATTGGGGAGCTCCTGCCCCAGCCTGGTCCCAGCCTGGCAGGAGAGCTGGCAGGGACACAGATGTCCCATCAGCTGGAGCCTGCATGTGGAACAGCTTCAGGTCCAGCCCTTGTGCTGGTACACTGACCTCACACCACCTCTGCCTCCCCTGCCAAAGCACTCACATGCTTCCAGGGAATTCCCTCTCGCTGGTACTCCTCCTGCTCCTGCTTTAGAACCAGCTGAATGAAGAGCTGCTGCAGCTTTTCATTGCAGTAATTAATGCAGAATTGTTCAAAGCTGCAAAAACATGAGAAGAAAAGGTGATGAGTGTTCTGGGAAAGGCAAGGGCACAACCCTGGGCTTTAGAAGGTGGCTCACCTGTTATTGTCAAATATCTCAAAGCCATAGATATCCAGGACCCCAATGACTGTGTTCTTGCCATGCACTGTGGTGTCGTAGTTCTTCACCTCGATGACATCGTTGATGTGTGTCACAATCCAGCAGAAGAGACGCTCGTAAATGGCCTGCAGGAAACACAGACTGAGGGCTCCTGCCTGCACCTGCCTCAGCTCTTCCCAGGAAATTCCACACAGCTCATTCCAGGCCTTCATCAAAGCTGCAGGTCGTGCTCATGAAAGTGAGCAGCTACTGACTGAAGAAAATATTCTATGGAAGTATTTATTTTCTTTCTTCCAAAACTCATTTATACCAAGTTGAAATCCCGGTGAGGTCACTGGGTGCAGCAGTTCCCTAATTTGATTCCAGTCAGCTTTTCAGCTGCCTAATAAGCACCATTCCTGAGAATTATTTAACAATAGTGAAGAGCAAGAGAGAGGTCAGTCACAGAAACTTAACAACTGAACACAATGACAGGAGAATAATCCTGTTCACCTTTCACAAAGACAATGTGCTGCAGGCAGAGGTATCTTCAAAGTTTTCATGTTCAAAATGTGCTCTGAAGCTGGGTAAATACATTATCTCAGGAAAAGAAGTCAAGTTCATTATCAATGACCTTCATAATCTCATCCACTCCTCCCTTATAATTTGATTTCTGAGCAGAGGAGGAACAATTGTCACTCCTGCCATCAGTACTCACCTTTCCTGTGGAAGGTGTCCCTGCCCTTGGCAGGGGTCTGGAACAAGATGGTCTTTAAGGTCCCTTCAACCCAAACTATTCTACAATTCTTCATAAAAATATTTTAAAATACCACTGTGTTTCCAACATGAATTCTAGATGTTACAGTTCCACTCTTTCAATTTAACTGCAAAATGAAGTTGAGGATCCCATTTCACAGCAAATTCCTCCCTGTAGGACACATTTGCAGATCCATCCCCTCCTCGGTGTGCCTGGCACTGCTGGCTGGATCCCTGCTGGAAGGGCAGGGATGGAGAGGTGCCACAGACCCCTACAGAACTCAAGAGCACCGAGGTTCAGAGAGAAATCTGCAGGATGTTCAGCAAGCCCTGTGCTTATTGACCCACCCAGGAATCCTCCTGAAAAATGTGCAGTTCTGGCAGCAATGCCCACCTTGGGCACTGCCAGTCTGTGCTGCACACCTCAATGCAAAGGCAAAGGCAGCAGAGCTGTGTCTGGGAGTGTGACAGGAAGGGGACTGCACCCACCTTTGCAAAGGCATCCCTGCCATAGGTGGCCTCCTGCTCCGTGTGCTGTTTGTCGATGACGTCCCTGCCCGTGGCCACCGTCCGGAACAGCAGCGCCTTCTCCACCAGCTCGGCCTTGGTGGACAGGAGCTCAGCAATGACTGACACCAGCTTGCTGTTCTCAATGATGGGGGTGTCTCCATCCACATAGAACTTCAGGTTCCCCTGCAATCAGCAGCATTTCTCCATCTGCCTTTTGCTAACAGGGATCAGCACACGCCAGCTCCATCCATTTTCCACCAGGCTGGAAATCTCCTGCCACACTGGAAGGTGGGTCCTGCACATCCACACCCTCAAACTTCCAATGTCAGAGGGAGCAGCAAGGGCTTTCTCAAAGGCTCAGCTCAGTGTTCAGCTCAGCTTTTGGGACAAACAACATCAAACACCATCCCAAGATTCAGAGTTCATGGATAGGGAATGACACCATACATGCAAATGCTGGATGCAGCATTTGTCTTCACTGCAGCTCACCATGAAACCACTGCTGCAATTCCCCTGCCACAGAGGGAATGGGAATGGTGTGGGGAAGCTGAGAGCTCAATGCCAGTGGGACTGGACAAAGGCTCAGCTTTTGGGACAAACAACATCAAACATTTCCCAAGATTTAATCAAACACCATCCCAAGATTCAGAGACCAGGGATAGGGAATTACACCGTGTAGCATTTGTCTTCACTGCAGCTCACCATGAAACCACTGGCTGCAATTCCCCTGCCCCAGAGGGAATGGGAATGGCATGGCATGGAAGCTGAGAGGTCAGTGCCAGTGGGACTGGACTGGCAGCTCTGCTCCTGGGTACCTTCTGTGCCAGGATTAAGCAGTGACACCCCTTGGTGATCCACAGCAGAGGGTTGTCTCCCAGCCTGACTGCATGGCCCCACTCTGCTCTGCCTCCCTTCCTTCCCAGCACTGTCATCCTAAGAAGGAAAGGAACTGGAATAAAGTTGCTCTTTGCCACCCTCCTCCTGGCCACCTCTTTCCTCAGGAAACATGAGAGCTGAGCTACAGGGACTCCCTGCTACTGTGCAGGGGAGGAGGCTGCGGCTCCCAGGAGGACCCATGAGAAGGAAGGATCTCCTCAGTCTCAGAACACAAAGAGTTAAGAGGACTCCTGTGTTTCCTGTGCTCAGCCTTCACCATGAAGTGAAGCAGGATCACTGTGGTGAAGGTGAGTGTGAGGGCACAAAGGGACAGAAGCTCCCCATCCCCTCACTGCCAAACCCCAATAGTTCCTTTTTGAGAACATACAACAGCTCCCAGTACTTAGTGGTGTGCCTGGTTTGGGATCTGGAACATTCAGGAATACATGTGATCATCATTGCAGGGCCCTGTTCCAGCAAGGACTTTCTGTCACCACTGGAGCTGGGAGCTGGACACCTTCCCAGCCACCAAGGGCTTCTGCAGCAGCAAAATCAGAGCTGCTGGCAGTCCAAACCCTCATGGGTTCAGGGATGGTACCCATGGGCAGGGAGCTTACCAGGTGCAGAATGGCTGCCACGATTTTGTAGACAGTTTGAATCTCCTCCTGCTTGAAGCCAATCACCTTCATGGCATCAGCAACTGCCTTGAACTCAGCCCCATCGTTGATGGAACACTGAGGGGAGAGAGAAGTTTGGGATGGGGGATTTAATGGAAGTCAGCTGTGAGTGAGCAAGGATTTCACAAGCCCATGGGAAACAAGATGCACTTTGATGTTTCTCAGAGGCAAGACACTGTCATGAGGTTTCCCAGCTTATTCCAATGCCATCTTGCATGCCTGGACACTGAACCCTGCATTGCACACACGGATTCTGGCAGCAGGAGACACAGAAATCCACCACAGCACAATAAATTTACCAGTGGAATTTGCTGAGAAAGAGTTCATAAAAAATCCCAGAAGAACAGGGACAATTTGTGCACTCACAGACTCTCTGAGCAGAGGCTGCAGAGCACGAGCAGGAAATCTCTGTTCTCCACCTCTCTCAAGATTAGCCTCTCCCTCCCTCCCTGCAGCCTCCTGGGTTTGTTTTCAATACACCTTTTTAAAGAGAATCACCTGGCCTGGGAGAAGGTCTCTGGGTTTCTGTACATGTGCATCTCACAAAAGCACCCAGGAAATCAGGGAGCCTTTGGTCTGGAGCTGCTTCAAAGGGACAACACTAGGGACAGCTCCAGCTCTATCTGAAATGTTCAGGATTTTGCTGTCTAAAAACTTCATGGGTTTGTTCCCTTCTTTCATGCTCTGAGTTCCCCCTTGAGGACAAGTCAGGCATGAAGACTCAGTGCTTCAGTAACTCAAAGATCTGCTGCAAATAAAATGAGTCTTTCTGGCTTTTTGCTCCAGAAGGCACTTTAAGGTACCCATTAGAGCATGGATTGTCTGCCACTGCTAATGGGCCAAGTATCCACACCTGCATTTATTAATAAATCATTTTATTGCTGTTTATAAGCAGATGCAGGATGCACAGGTATATTTGTATATTTTAAGCAGAATAGAGGTAAATAAATCTTTTCTATGATTCTAAGTACACTTGTGCTTTATCTTGTACCAGAAACCTCATTACAAACAGCACACCAGTGTCACCTTTCCCCACTCATCCCCTCTGATCTCAACTTTTGCTAACTCAGCAGTGCTTTGAGCATTTCCAGCAGCACTTCCAATGTGAAGCTGTCCCTGGGTCCCTCAGAGCCCTCACCTTGAGCTGTGCCCCAGGGCAGATGTAGCTGTAGGCTGATGCATCCTTCTGGAGGTGCAGAGAACGCAGCAGCTGCTCAGAACCTCCCTGCAGGAGCTGCAGGAAGAGAGTTTTAAGAAATGGTGAATGAAAAATGTAAAATCCTTCTTTTTTCTGTCTCTTATTCATCTGCTTGACAAGCAAAATAATGAAAATATTAATTAGTGCTGCAGTATCTGGAGCACAATGTGCAAGATACAAGGCCTGCCACCACAAATCACTGTCCTTTAGAGTCACAACTGTATAAAAACCAGCCTGAACCCCTCCCAGACCTGTCCACAGCTGTGCCATGCCACAGCTGTGCTTTGGCAAGCACACTGCCCACACAGAGACCTTTCCTCCTGGAAATGACACATCCATAAGGAAAGTGCTAATATGCCATCATGGAGTACTGAAAAAGTGGAAAAAAAATAAACAAACCTCCCCTTCCTTCAGTGCAGAATCAAGGCTATACTAATAGGCTGACCATACCCCCCAAAGGACACACAGGGAACCAATACTCAATGTGGAAGACATTAAAGAACATCCAAAAAACCAAATTACTTCCATATGGACTAAAGGCTTCAAGACAAAATAGAGGGATTAGGCTTACTACACATAAAACAGTGACTCAAAGTCCAATATCCCACCATATTTGTTAAGTCAGCCTCCTTTAAAGTTTAGCAGTGTGTTAATATGGGACTGGAGGATAGAAAACAATCCATCTTCCCAGGCTCCCTCCCAGCCCAGGCCCCTGCAGAGAACTGAAGAACCCAAGCTCACCCAAGATGCTGCAAAAGGGAACCCTGTGCAAAACACATGAGAGGGCGAAAGCCCTGAGTGCTCTGCCCAAGGGAAGCTGGGACAGGTCACTGCTCCAGCAAAGGAACACAAACCTGGTAGAAGGAGTGGAAGCTTCGCTCCCCGGGCTGCTGCACGATCACACGGGACTGGGGAACAAAGAACAGAGCTGGGTGTTAGTGTCCCCCCAGACCAGGACATCCCATCACCAGGACACCCCAAATCCATCCCATCTCACACTCAGGCTCTTAGGAACACCATCACACACGTGTGACCCTGAGCTTGAGGGCTGCAGGCAAAAGCAGCAGTTGTGTAACAGCTGCAATGTCCTACTTCCACCCAGGAGTCCCATGTGGGAACCACAGGGTTGCTTTCATGGAAGAGTCAAATAAAAACCATCATTTCAGTTTTAGAATGATTTAATCATTGGAAATGAAAACCAGGACTCTGTGACTACAGATAAATACTCAGGGCCTGGTGCTCACCACTGCTACACCCCCAGGACAGCACCCACAGTACAAGGGGATGCTCTGCTCTGACACAAGGGCCTTGTTTTAGGAGCTGTAGCTCCATTCCAGAATCCTCATTCCAGACCAGAGTAAAACAGCACAAAAAAGGGTTAAATGCAGCAGACATTCAGTGAACCAGCAATGTGTCCTTATTTCATGCTACAAGTCTGAACTATGGAGAGTGATGGGGAACAGAGCTGTGGTGGGGACGTTCAGGTTGGAGACCAGGGCAAGGTTCTTCCCCCAGAGGGTGCTGGCACTGCCCAGGCTCCCCAGGGAATGGGCACAGCCCTGAGGCTGCCAGAACTCCAGGAGGGTTTGGGCACCATTCCCAGGGATGCCCAGGGTTTGTTGGGGGGTCTGGGCAGGGCCAGGGGTTGGACTGGATGATCCTGGCAGGTCCCTTTCAACCCAGGATATTCCATGATTTGATGTGTTCCTGCTGCAAAGCCACTGTCTGTTACTGCTTGCATTTGGGCCAGAGCCTCCACTGCTTTCAAATGGAAACAAATTTAACTTGGGAGAAGTCAGGGATATGAAATAAACAATCAGGATAAATAAATCATCAGGATTTAAGTCACTGCAGCTGTAGTCCCAGCCCTCTTCTTACA
This sequence comes from Molothrus aeneus, assembly GCF_037042795.1. Taxonomy (NCBI): domain Eukaryota; kingdom Metazoa; phylum Chordata; class Aves; order Passeriformes; family Icteridae; genus Molothrus; species Molothrus aeneus. Next base: position 1,400,017 of record NC_089673.1, read on the forward strand.
TCAAAGTAACCCAAGTTAAATGTTTGGGTTTGTTGTTTTGTTTTTTAAAATAAAGTGTTTACTCTGAAAATAGACTTCAGGGAAATAAGGGGAGAAGTAAAAAAGAAACACAAACAAAAAAGGGTGTTGGCAGATGTGGTCAAACACATAATCAAAGCCAGACGTGTCTCACACAGCAAGAACTGTTAATGGCTCACGCCTGAGCTCTCCAGTTTTGCATATTCCAATGTTTTCAGACACCACTTAATGACACGAGGAAAATAATTATGCTCATGATCACTTGGAATATATAAAAACAACACTACCAACAGCTCACCCAAGGCTGTGGCACTATTCCAAAATAACACTTCTCAAGCACACTTGCTCCCTACAGCCCTGGAAATCTCCTTCTCCAGGGGGAGATCAGTGCAGGAATTACAAAGCAGGAGCTGTGCAGAGAGTAAATTTTATCCAAAATAAAAACTGAGATTAAACTTCACACACCTACACACACAAGGTCCTTTGGGTAACACAGCCCCATTGCTGCTGAGCTCTGAAGTGCAGGAACAGGGCACTGCCAGCACTGCAGTGGCTTTTCCGACTCCTGAGGAAAACTTCAGCCCTGGATTTATTTTCTGTGCCCTCATTACTCACCTGCCACACACATCTGAACAGAAAACTTCCTACTGACAAAGCCCAGATTGCAAAAGCAACTCCAGCAAAGGCTGCAAGCCTGGAAGGAAGAGTGCCTTACCTTTTCTAGCAGGTAATTATTGATGTGCCCCCCTATGGGGTCTCCCTTGAAATCAAAGTTGATGTCCATGTACTTTCCAAAGCGGCTGGAATTGTCGTTGCGGTTTGTTTTGGCGTTGCCAAAGGCCTCCAGCACGCAGTTGGATTTCAGCAGGATGTTCTTCACTCTGCAGCAGGGATGGAGGCATGGAAAAGGGTAAGACTTCAACACTCACAGCCCGGGATTTTTTTTCCCAGCCATTTCTCCAGAAGGATTCTGTGCCAGCAGTGATGCTCTTGGATGGCAGATTTGGGCAGGGGCGGATGGCATCAGCAATCCCACGGGAAATCAGCTGGGAGCTGTCAGCAATGCTCCTCAGAGGAAGCAAATGCTCTTTGGTTCACAGACCAGACCCCCACCCTGAAATCAGCACCAGAAATTCAGCTTCTATGCACATTTGAATTCTAAAATCAATTTTCTGAACTCTTTTTCAAATCATTTTCAAAAGTTCATTTGGGGTAGGTTTAAGTCTGTTTCTGCAGAAGGGCCCATTCTTTGCTCCAAAGCTTTTACTCCAGGACAGAGAGGGACATTTTGCAATTCAGAATCATGTGAGCCTGGAAGGTCATGGAATACAGTCCTTGCATTCCACATGGTGCTCTAGCCCACCCAAATTTCAGGCAATTTGCCCCAGAAAAAGTGATTTAGAATCATTTAGGTTGGCAAAGACCCCCAAGATCATTGAGTCCTGCCATTAGATGGCTGATATTGGCTGGATAGTATTTCTAGATGCTGTTTTGATTTTGAAAGTTTGAACTTTCAAAATAAACTTTTTCAAATGTGATTTCAGCAATCACACAGCAAAATTCCCAGAGTAAAAGCAGTACCTGAAAAAGTTAAGTATAAATCAGCACGTACAAGAGACCATCTGATAACATGGTGCTACTCAGCCCACAGAAAGAGCTCTTCAAGCAGGAGAATTTCCCTTCTTTTCCAGCCCAGGCCTTACCTCTCCACCTCAGCCCTCTGCCCGGGGTTGGTGATGGCTGCTATGTACTGCATTATGTATTTACTGGCCTCAGTTTTCCCAGCCCCGCTTTCACCTGGGGGCAGAAACACCACGGTGACCAAACAGATGAAAAAAAAGCAAAACAAATCATTGGACAGAAGACCTCAATTCTACCCCAACAGTGCCTGGGTGGTTTGGTTTTTTTTTCTTTTTAAAGCAATCTTTGTGTGCACTTGGGACGTTTTCTAAACACAGCCATAACCCTGCCTGGCTGCTGCTGCTGCTGGGCTGACTTTGAGCAATTGTGCTGTGAGATTCCACAGGTCGGGAAAAGGGCTGGCACACAGAGGATCAAAGGAATATTGTTAGAGGAGAAAGCCTGGCCTGCAGCAGCACAAGGGGCCACTGTTCAGCACCCCAGCCCGGGGCTCTCTCCTTTCAGAGCTGCCTGAGCACGGGGACATCAAGGAAAAGAAGTGCCAGGATCCAGCCAGGGATCACTCTGGTACCAGCCCTGCTCCCACTGCTGCCTTTCCAGCCAGGACAGTGACAAAAACCAGCAGCTCCTGAGGAGAGACCAGCCCAGCCCTGCTGATCCTGGTTCTGTTGATCCCGGTTCTGTTGATCCCGGTTCTGCTGATCCCAGCCCTGTTGATCCGGTTCTGCTGATCCCGGTTCTGTTGATCCCAGCCCTGCTGATCCCGGTTCTGTTGATCCCAGCCCTGTTGATCCCAGCCCTGCTGATCCCGGTTCTGTTGATCCCGGTTCTGTTGATCCCAGCCCTGCTGATCCCGGTTCTGTTGATCCCAGCCCTGTTGATCCCAGCCCTGCTGATCCCAGCCCTGTTGATCCGGTTCTGTTGATCCCAGCCCTGCTGATCCCAGCCCTGCTGATCCCGGTTTTGTTAATCCCGGTTCTGCTGATCCCAGCCCTGCTGATCCCGGTTCTGCTGATCCCAGCCCTGCTGATCCCAGCCCTGCTGATCCCAGGTCACTCTCTGGAGCAGACCCAGGGCTCCTGCTCACATTATCCCTCTGCAGGCACAGATCCAGCTCCTGGCTGGCACCAGTTCTTGAATGAGATAAGAAATAATTGTGCCGATCTCCACACACGGATTCAAATGCAAATGAGCAGCTTTAAGCTTAATGAAGTTTCTTTTATAAAACGCTGTCATTAGCCAAACCATTATTCTCCTTCCGCCTGGAATTTCACAGAGATCAGATGCTCATCACCATGCAGAGCCCTCCCAGCCTACCTGAGATGACGATGCAGGTGTCCTTGGATCGTCTCTTCATGGCTTTGTAAGCAGCATCAGCGATGGCAAAGAGGTGCGGAGGCCTCTCGTAGAGCTCCCTGCCCTTGTACTGCTCGATCGTGTCCCGCCCGTAGATGTTCAGGTTCTTGTAAGGATTCATGGAAACCACCACCTCCCCGATAAAGGTGTAAATCCGGCCCTTCTCGAAGCTGCCCAGAGCAGATAAAAGGCAGGAATGAGACAAAAGCAGAGGTTCAGGACCCAATGGAAACAGGACAGGAACACCCTGGGCACTGGCACAGCAGCAGAGACCCGAGGGCACAGGGACAACAACCCAGGGCTGGCTGGGAGTTCCACCACCTCCAAAGGACATTTCTGCCTCTGCTTCACTCCCAGATCCACGAGGTGGAATTTACAGTTTCTCCAACTGACTATGAGAGTCAGAGGACTCTCACATGAGTGTAAGGAGCAAATTTAATCTGCTTCATAAAGAGGATTTACAGGCAGATTCTTGTTTCATATTCTGAGGTTGTCCATGGCCCAACTCAGGCCAGAGGAGCAGAAGTTCTGAAGCCCTCACTGAGAGGTCTGATCACACTTGAAAGTAAACAAAGACAGGAGGGAATTGCAGCCTCTCAGCTCCAGCAATGTCTTTTTTGCACTTTGGTATCATCACTGCTGCTACACCAGAGAGGAAAAATTTCAGTCTGTGTGCAAACAACCCTAAACTACACCATTCCTGTCCCTATCTGGCTCTTTGAGTCTTTCTGCAAACAAGACAGAAAATAACTTGATGTTATTTTTAAAATAATAATAATAATAATAATAATAATAATAATAATAATAATAATAATAATAATAATAATTAGAATATGTTTCCAAACAAATTCCAATTTTATTGAAAGTTACGTATAAGGAGAACTCAGAATAATTCCAGATGAACAGCTGAGGAATTTACGCAGCATTTGTTTGTCAGGAGGAGAAAGGACAGCAGGTTTAGGGATCCACACACACAAACCCTGCATTCCTAGCGCGAATCCCCGTCTGCAGCTGTATTTAATCCTCGGGACGTTAGATGGCACCAGAACCCCTCCACAGAGCCCGCGAGCCTCGAATCCTGACGGACTCCGGCACAAATTCCAGCGTTACTTTATTGAATTTATTACCACCCCCATGTGGTGACAGCCCTGACATTTTCTATTGTTCATTTGAGAATTTTCTGCAGCGTCTTGGCAGCGTCAGTTTTTAGCAGGTGTAATAAAACTCAAGAAATATCATCCAGCAACCAGCATTCCACTTTCTATGAGTGTTGGTTTCTCCCACTCCAGCTTCCTCCTGGAACACTGCACTGGGTAAGACACGAGAATTGCAAAACATCCTCTTGTTCCTACATCACTTTTAACTTAAGGTGTCCTGATATGCATTTCCCAAAATAATAATGAGCTTAAAATGCAAAGATATTTAACATTTTTGAGATAGATGCTGTTTGAAAGGTACCACTAACATTTTAGAAAAGATAAGGCCAACATAATTAGCAATACCAATACCCCTAATTTTAATTTTTTGGGAGATCCTGAACAGGTAGAAGTGCAAAGGGGTCAGACACCAGGCTGGGAGCCCATGAGGGATTGCATACACAGAGGAGAGCCTGAAAAACCAAACCCACACAACAACACTGCTGCTATTAAGGAGATCAAGTCACACTGGGACATCAATATGTAATGGAAACCACAAGGACATCACAATGAGCAGAATCATTCCCACCTCCTGGAGATGGACCCCAGAAAAAGGTGAGTTCCCCTATGGAGAACACTGAGCCTGCTCTCCCAAGCCCCTGCTCAGCAGCACAAACTGTGCCCAAGGCACTGCTGATGCTGAAAATAAAGACCCAGCAGATTGAGGGTGAGGGATTAAGCCCCATGAGCAGCTGGAGGGTTCATGGCCACAGAGAGGGTGAGTGGGGTTGTTTTAGCTGAGAGAAATAAAGAAATAAAGGCCATGCCTGCTGCAGTGCAGTGCCAGGCCACCATCACAGCACCCAATACTCTGACCTCTTCCTCAAGTAATGAATTATGTAAACTTGCATTGCCAGAGCCCAGTTTAGGTTTCCTCCCGTGACAGTTCAGCGTCCCTGAGTGAATCAGAGAATCAGGGAATGTCCTGAGTGGGAAGGGACCCCCAAGGATCATCCAGTCCCACCCCTGGCCTGCCCAGACATCCCAGCAATTCCATCCCTGGTGTCCAAAGGCTGCTGGAGCTCTGTGCCCATTCCCTGGGGAGCCTGGGCAGTGCCAGCAGCCCCTGTCTCTAAGCAGAACCCCCAGATCTGGCCCTGCAGAGCCCCCACTCCAGAGGGGCTCCAGCTGGGATGCTGGCACAGCCTCACATCCTGCCTGCCACTTCCCCACAGCTCAGCTCAGACTGCAGATCCCACACTGGGCCTCCAAGCCAAGTTCTGCAAGGTTTTACTGGGCTCTGAGGAGTTGTGTCTTCTCAGCTCTGTGGCAAAAGGCAGATGGAGATGAGGAGGAAGAAGGATCTGTCTCCAGGCACCTCTCCAGCCTGGCTTTGGGGATACAGACTTTATGAACAAGTGACGTCCCCATTTACATTTCAGTTCATTTCTCTTTCCTTCCTAGCACCAGAGTTAAAATTGCAGAGCTGTGCTCAGATGTTCCCACCAGGAGCTCCAGCTCCTCATCCCTCCTTGCTGATAAAGCCCCTTTCATGCTGAGCAGGGCTCAGCACAGCAGCAGCCCAAGAACAGCAGGGCCTCTTTTCCTGGCTGCAGGGCTCTGGTGGGAGAGCTGGGTTTGCCCTGCCCATGGAGAGCTCAGAAAAGCTTAAGAAAACAACCCACGAGGGCAGTGCAAATGGGGAGCTTTGAGCTGTGTTAAACCCATGATTCCTCTGCAGGGCAAGGTCACAAAACAAGCCCACGAATCCATTTGGTGCTTTTCACAGCCAGCACGGGCATTTTAGTGCTGAGGTGTAACATGTAGAACTGGAGTTTTGTTACTGAAAGCAACAACAGTTCCTTGATTAAAAGAAGTTCCTTAATAAAAGGAACCCCACTCCTGGGGTGACACCCCTGGGTCAAACCTTTTTTTGAATCTCATGGAAGTCACATCAGATCGTGCTACAACAAAACATTTCCCTGCAATAGTTCCATTTGAATCATTTCTGTATCAATGCCATGGAATCATGGAATATCCTGAGTGGGAAGGTGTCCCCAGGGCTCATCCAGTCCCACCCCTGGTCCTGCCCAGACCCCCAACACTCCCACCCTGGGCATCCCTGGCAGCGCTGTCCAAACCCTCCTGGAGCTCTGGGACCATTCCCTGGGCAGTGCCAGCGCCTCTGGGGCAAGAACCTTTCCCTGAGCTCCATCCCAGCTCCCCTGGCACAGCTCCAGCCATTCCCTGGCTCCTGTCCCTGTCACAGGGAGCAGAATCAGAGCTGTCCCCTGGGGAGGAGCTGCAGCCCCAGTGAGTTTCCCCTCAGCCCCCTCTCTGCAGCAGCTCAGCAGCCAAAAAGCAATTCACAGTATTTAAGCCTTGTGGGTTATTTTGAGGAGGAACATCAGCTCTTTCATGAGAAGTTTTTATTACCTCATTAAAACATCAATTGATAATGAGAAAATAAAAACCAATGAGTCACAGAAGATAAATCATTTTAAGGGAGAGAAATTCTTCTCTTGGCTAGAAGTCCACTAGGGCAAGAAAAACACTTTTACTTTGTTTTGTAGTTTTTAGTTTTAGGGAAAGGAGTTGGGAAAAAAAGGATCTTTAAGTCCAGACAAGGTATATTCACATGCAGCTGCTCCTGGAAAATACACTGCAGAAATGGGAATACTGGAGCAGAAATCTCCACCACCAGAGAGCACTCACATTTAGGATTTCCTCCACCTGACAAACACTCCAGTCAAAAATAAGACTGTTCTTACCGAGGAAATGATGCAACTTCAAATGCACTCAGTACAAATAAAGAAAAGTTAGTTGGCAAGACTTGGAACCCACACTCCCAAACAACATCTGCAGGACGGACGGGGCCGTCGCACAAAGAGCCTCCCCGAGCTCAGCACTCCCATCAGACAGGAATTCCTAATTAATCATTGCCGTGTAACTCCCCTGCTCCAGAAGCCAAAGAGCCCTCGGGGGAGCGCAGCTCCTCACTAACCCCCTTTGCCACTCCGTGCCCACCTGTCCAACAGCCCCGGGCCAGAGCAGCTGCTGGAGAAACGCGGCAGGGCACTGCTTGCTGTTCCTTTGGGAGAGCTGAAGGGCAGCTGTTGGTGTTCTGGACCATTTGCTACTGGAAAAAGCCCTTCTCTGGTCTGAACTGCTCCATTCTCAGCGCTGCTCGCAGACTGGCAGCACATCCTGCTTTACAGGCACACCAAAGCTTTACCCTCAGCAGGTGCTGCCTGAAGCTGCTTGGGCTCAGCCCTTGCTGATGCTCCACAGGTCCCCCAGGACAGACCCTGCTCAGTCACTCACAGCACAGACACCCACTGAGCTGGGCTTTCAGTTGGCTGTGCTGCAGTGCCTTAAAGGAAAGGAAATGTTGAGGAAAAGGAAATAATTCAGGACAGAATCCAGAGTGCTACAGCTCCTTCAGCTGTGCTGGGGAGCAAACCTAGCCAGCAGCAAACCTGGTCCCACTGAAGATGAAGAGATCAAAACCGGTGGTTTCAAACTATTCTCTGTTTCCAGCTTATTTGTGAACTCCAAAGCACAAAGTGCAATGCTCAGTATGGGCACACAGCTTTTTCCTCCTCCTCTGTGCATGGGAAGAATGATCCAGGAGCTGCACATCTCTACTAGGTGGAGCAGGGACAATTCCTTTTCCTGTTGTAAACATCCCACATACTTTGGGTTACTCTCCCAAATGGGGTAACAAGCCTCAGTAATTTTTTTCCATTAAATATATACATTAAAAGTCCATGACTGCAGGCTTTGAGTCCATTCTCTTTGCAAACCTGTGGGGAGACCTTTAATTAAAACTTGTGTTCATGAGGAGATGTTTGTGGACAGCCAAGGATGGGCCTTTAGGATGTGTTCAGAAGGAAGGGAATTTAAGCAGGCTTCTGGCAGTGAAACCATACTGACCTGGTTTGTAAGTGCAAGAATTGGTAGCCTGCACTCACCCAAGGGAACAGCCCCAGTGTCCTCGTGCTTTGGGAAGTGAGTGACTCTCCTACAGCAAAGTTCACTCTGTGCCTCAGACACTTGGGCCTTTTCTCTGTGATACCAGGTCTCTACTGAGAGTTCAGTGCTGCTTCAAGACTTTATTTGATGTAAATCTCAAAACAAACTCAGCTGTCAAGCAGGACTTCAAACCTTTGAGTAAATTGTTCATAAACCCTCTCACAGAGAATCAGCCTCCCACAAGAGCACTCAGATAAACAGGATTTGCGTTGGCAGAACTATGGCTAAAATATTCCTGCTGCTCTTGGAAAAACAGACCAAAAAACTGTCCAGTCAGTATAACCTCCCTGCACCAGGAAAATGATCCAAGTCTGTCCTGATCATGAATATGCATGTCTACAATATTCAAAATATGCATGTCTGCAAGGTTCTGATCCACCCTGAGGGCCAGGAAAACTGCAATTAAATTCATGTTGGGTGCAGGTGAGATTTTTGCCTGCAGCTGGCCTGCATGGACTCGGTGCTCAGATGCTGCCAGTTGAACAAAATAGGAAATGCCATTTGGAGCACGTTCTGCACCACTCCTTTCCTGTATGGAGGGAGCAGACAGGGCAGGGTGAGGAATACTCCATTCATCTGCAGCCTCCAGCCAGCTTGGAAATTAGGTTAAAAGAGTTCTTTGTAATTATCTCACTTTTTTCTAAGTAAAATCAGCATACTACAAGTGACCACTGCCACATCTTCCTCAACAAACCAAGGTTTAAGGGAATTGTCTGTAATTTGATGGGGCTGATTCAGCTCCAACCCAGCTGACCCTTGAGTCATCCACAAGCTCTGCAAACCCACTGGGTAAGGTCAGGGGAAGGAAAATGGGAATGGATGCTAAGCCAGCTCTAATGAACACTGAATAAAATCTAAAACTGGGAGATGTAGGAACAAGAATAATAAAATCCCTCTCCTTAAATGTAAAGCACTAACCTTGCACTGAAAAAATGCCAAACCACTAAACACAGGAGTCACTGAACTCTGGTTTCTATTTGCGTCAGACCAGACCGGCCGCGCTCTCCCTGCAGCAGGGGAGCCCTGCACGCTCCTTTTCCAGCTCTGGAGCACAGCAGAAGGCACAAACAGACTTGAGGTGGATAAGGAGTTAAAGGGAAGTTCTTTGAAAGGCCTGCACACAATGCTTTGTGGTTTATTCCAACAGGCACAGGAGGAAGTTGCTGCCGGCACAGGTAGAGGGAAGTAGTTTGCTCTGTGTGTGGGGGGCAGTCAAACACTCCCAGTCTCCACGTGAAAACCAGCCTGGGACATGGTCAAATGTGAGTGCAGAAACCACATAGTGCTGTGGGCAGAACAGTGCCCTGAGTGCTGTCCTGAGGGAGCTTTATCCTGGGATCCCAGATCTAACCAGGAAACAGCAGAACAGGCTTGGGATAGCAGCAAACAAGGGGCTGCCATCTGCCCACAGTCTCTAACTTGTAATCTGCCACATAAAAGCACATAGGCTCTAAAGGGACAGTAAAAAGCAAAAGAAAGCTCAGCAGTCAGGTAGGTTCTCCTCTCTGCTCCCATCACACCCTGAGCCAGCTGCAGCACTGAGCCTGTCATGCAGAGGAACTCAGTTAAATGCATGACACCCACAGAACTACAGAGGAGGAGGAAAAGGTGGAAGTGCTCACCTATAAATACCTGGGGAGATGAGAATCATCCTGCCAGGCAGCTGGAAGAAAATATTAAACAGAACACCACACAGGCCCATACAAAGGGAAAATGGCAATGGAGGACCCTGGCCAACACAGCAAAGCTACAGAGCAGTTCAGTGGTAGCTGCAAGGACCAGGGAGCCCTGCTGGATATGGCTGAGTTTGTTTTATTTATGTATTTAGAAGACTTGGCTTCCTGCACTGACCAACAACTGATCCATCATGTTCCCTTCACTCTGATGTTACAGCACTCAGGTACTTAAACAGGACATTTCACCTTCATTCACCTCCTCTTTCCAAACCCCATGCCCATATTAACTGTAAGCTGCCACATCACAATTATCCCAGCCTTCAGTTTTGGGAATTCAGCTTTGCACATTGGATTGTACCCCCTTGTGTTCAAGGATTTGCTACCTTCAGGCATTTCAGGGGACAGAACTGCAAAAACACCTGCCCAAAAGGCAAACACCAGGGCATTGCCTGGGGATGGACAGATTTGCACCATGAGGAAGATCCTGCCTCATTTCCTCACCTTGGTTCAGTGGGGTGTGAATTCTGCAGCTGTGGCTTTATCCCTGTGGTGTCCAGGCAAGCTGATGCTTCTGAATAACCTTGTGAAGGGCTATAAAATCCTTCAACCCAGCAGAAAGACCCAGAAACATGCAGAAAAACAAAGCCCATGACTGAGCCCCTGTTCCTTGCTCCCAGCTCTCCATTAATTCAAGAAACAACAACACTCACAAATAACATCACCTGAAACTGCATCAGTCCCTGCACTGATGATTTGCAACCTTATTTTCTAAGCCATGTTCTAACACACACCTGGTGAGACACTTTCCCAACTCAGTCCACACTCTGGCTGGACTGGGGAAGGAGTGTTTGCTTTTAAACTCTCTGGTTTAGAGGGGATGGAGGGGAAACCCTGACGGGTATTCAAGCTGTGGAGAAAGGGAGGGACAAGCCATGGGGGGCAGGAGAAGGAGGAATGGATTTGGGTGCTGGGAAGGGCCCTGCATAAAGCCCTGGACAGATTCAGCCCCCTCTCCTCCTGAGCCTTTGGAGTGCTGTTCAATTGTGATAACTACACCTCCTCTCACTCCACAAGCCCAATGCCAAGGTACAGTTCCAGGATTGCACAGGTTTTTATTGGAAATGCCTGGAGACTCCTTCAGCAGTCAGCTGGCTGGGAGCTGCTGATGTTCAGCTGCTTCATTGTTCTGCTGGGAAGGAATATTCTGATTTGTTAAGCTCGTGGCCACTGCTGATCTGTGGATGCTGCTGGAGCCCCTGAATGCAGCATTGTTTGGGACAGGGCTCAGAAAACCCAAGAATCATCTTGCAGCATGAAGATACAGAGCCCCATCTGCCAGCACTCCAAAGGAATGGCTCTGTGCTCTGGTAATGTTACATATAAAATAAAATCAGGTGCCTTATTTATACAAACACAGGCCACACAAAGCAGGCAAAAATAACAATGCAAAACATGCAAATAATGACTCGTGTTTCTGCATCATTAGGGCTTCCTTTGGAGTTGTTGCAGTGATCTGCACCATGGCACCCCAAAGCAAACAGTGACAGTCCTTACACAGCCTGTGTGTCACCTGGCTGTGACACTGGGCTGTGACACTCACTGTGACAGTGGGCTGAGAGTGACACTGGGCTAGGACATGGGGATGTGCCACTGACTGTGCCACTGACTGTGACACCAGACTATGACACTGGGCTGTGACATTGGGCTGTGACACTGACTGTGACACTGGGCTGAGAGTGACACTGGGCTGGGACACCAGACTGTGCCACTGGGCTGGGACACTGGGATGTGCCACTGACTGTGCCACTGACTGTGGCACTGTCCTTCTCCAGGCCCCCAGGCTTTCACAGCACGTGCTGGTGACTCAGCTCCCTGCTCTGCCCACAGGCTGTGCCAGCCAAGGGCTCTGCCACACAAACCACGGAGTCCCCAAGCAGCAGATGAGGACATCCCACCTCCAGCTGCCCATCCTGCCCCTCAGTCAACCATTGCCCTCTGCCACGTCTGCTGCGGGGACAATGAGGGACAGCTGCGAGCTCGGCCACCCCAGATTGCCACCAACTCCTTTCAGACACCAACGGCCTCAGCCAGAGCACGTGGACAAAGAGCCACAAGCAGTGGAGGGGAAAATTAAGTTTGCAAATCACAAAGCAAATCTGTTTCAATAATATGTCCGTGAACTGCTCAGGCTGAAAGGACTTTTCCTGGTGCTCCCTTGAAAGCATGGCTAGTCAGGAAAAGCTTCCCAGTTTGGACATAGATTTGGCTCAGGTTTGTTCTGGGGCTTTCTTTCAAGTATTTCAAGATTGAAAATCTTCACGTCCCTAATGGAGATCTGAACAGAACTGCACCAAAACCCCTCTTCTCCATCTCCCAGTCTCTCCCATCACCAAGAATGGAGCAGGAGGTGCTCTGGAAGACAAAACCTCAGGCTCTTTAAGGGACCAGATCATGCCAGTGTGAAAAGGCCCAGTAAACACACAAGGTTTGTTCTTCCAATTAAAGAGCAACTAATATTCCACAGAGAGTTTGGGTGGGGTCTTTACCTACAACCACGTGCAGTGAGTTCATTAAATTCATGAGCGTGACTGAGCTGGCAGATTCAGTATCAGGATTTTTCTCCCTCTCACCAAAAGTCAACTTCAAAAAGGGAAAAGGAGAAAGAACAACACAGGGAATGGTTCAAACACCCTTGTGGGTATGAAGTGCAGGGCAGAACTGACAAGATAAGCAGATGAATTTGCACAGTGGCCTGAAGTACCTCACTTAACATCCTTTGAATGGAAAAGCAGCTGAGCAGCAGCAGAACTGCTATTTATGCATTCATCATCCACTGCAAAAGGAGTGAATTCCTAAATGGCAACTGTACACAGATAACCCAGGGGAACATTAGCAAGATGGAAAAGGACTTAAAAGGTTTGATTAGTAAAACAGATTACTTGATTTACATGCTGCTTGCTTTATCGGTTTAAATCATCACCGGAAAGATTGGGTTCATTTACTTCCCTTACAGTTGAGATATTTTTTTCTGTCAAAGACAGCTCCTACTCAAAAGCTGAAAGACTATTCAAGTAATAATAATGTGAGACAGCACAAATACCACACAAATCAGAATGAACATGCAGATAACCTGAAGGCATCTTCAATTTATCTGTCACAAGCCAAGCTGGCTTTGACCACACCATCAAATTTTTAATCCTAGCCAGTGGAATTCAGAGCCCTGTGAAATGATCTAAACCAGGATCTTTTGAAGGACAAATCAGCCCAAGGATTCAGGCAGGCTTCTACTTCTGTGACATATCAATTGCCAGATGATAATCATTAGTTAATGACAATCACCAAAAGTCAGATCAGTTTATCAAAGAAGTTGATAGATAGAGCCTTTGGTGAACTTAAGAAATTCTGCTTTGAATGCAAGAATTTGAACCCACAACTCTTATAACCTGCATTTTAGATATTATATAAAATGTAATGCAACAGTCACTAATACATGGCTCTCACACATCCCAGCCCTCAAGGATTGTAGTATTTCATGGATTTTTTATTTAATGTAGCCATGGCTATAAGGTAAAGAAGGGCAGGGTTAGATGGGATATCAGGAGGAAATTCCTCCCTGGCAGGGTGGGCAGGCCCTGGCACAGGGTGCCCAGAGCAGCTGGGGCTGCCCCTGGATCCCTGGCAGTGCCCAAGGCCAGGCTGGGCAGGGTTTGGAGCAGCCTGGGACAGTGGAAGGTGTCCCTGCCATGGCAGGGGTGAAACTGGATGGGTTTAAGGTCCCTTCCAGCCCAAACCATCCTGTGATTCCATGATTCCTTATTTTATATATATATATATATATATATATATATATATATATATATATGTATATAATTAACTTTAAAGTTTTACATTTACACAAGGCTCCTGCTAAAAACTATTGCCCACAGTCTTCTGACTGAATCTGAGGAATAAAATGGTCACTTAGACAATCCAGTCAGAAAATGCATTTACAGCTTTGGATCCAATGGCATGGCCTGATGGACCTGCAGATAAGGACAGGGTTCAAGTGTTTCAGTCACGGCACTTTCATGCAGTGCCAATAAAATTACTACAAATCCTGGTTTTGTCAAAAGGAGAGTGGAATGTATTTATGAAATGACTCTTTTCCTCCTAAATATATTCAAGAGAGGCTTACAGGAAAAGAAATAAGGCTCAGTTATTTCCTGTTCACATCTCTATCCTTTGAGCAGGAGAACAAAGGAATTTGACACTTCATATCTACACTCATCCTAAACACCATTCCTTGGCCTTTAGCTGGGCACAGAGTGGCACTGACAGTTAAGGAAATGCCCCTACATATAGAAAACCAGCAGCTTTGATAAGCTGCACAGGTCATTATGCTGATAAGGACAGTTGCTATCACCTTATCTACACTTCTTTCAAAGTCCCAGGTCAGAGGGGGTAAAACTCAGCTAATTGTCCCTCCTCTCTCATGCAAGCAGGAGTCTCTTTTGAAGGTATTTGCTTGAGGAGTGAAAAGTCTGCCTCAGTCCTAAAATAATCACAGTTCAGCAGTGGAAATGCCAACAGTTCCAGGAAATGGGCCATGCAAAAACCCTCCAAAACTGTCCAGTAACCTGAGACAAGAAAAATCCTTCCCTTAGTCCAGATCTGTTGATGTAACCTCAAGCAAGACAGACCAGGGATCCAAAACAGTTTAACACCACTTGCAGAGGACTCTGGAATATCTCATCTGGGCTGTGGCTCATCCGGTTCTGGAGAGGAGAACAACAGATCCTCACTGGCCAAGGATGAAGGAACCCTGCACGGCCTCTGCAAGCACTGAGTGGAAGCCCCAGAGCCAGGGTCAGCCTGTCCACATAAGAACCCCCTGTGCACCCAGCCAGCAAGGAGAGCTCACCACCATCTCCCCTCTCCCACCCAGTGCTGCTTCACCAGTCTTAGGCCTTAAATTCTTTCTCCTTCCCCTTTTTGGTGGGGGTATGGGGAGGGAGCAGAAGTAGGGAGAAAAGGAAGGCTGGGGGAAAGGAGATAACAGAGCCAGTGTAATTCCAATAGCTCAGGTTTGGGGGTTTGCTTCCACTTTTAGTTAATTAATTCAGACTTGATTTGCTGTCCTCCACAAACCACTTGTAACTGTACATCCCATTAACCATCTCCATTTCTTCTCATTTCTCTTGTATTAAATACAGAGACACAAACCTGTTCATAGTTATTATAACAAAACCTGCATTTATCTTATGAAGTCATGCCATCATTTCCTTTGCTTTTTTGACTGCATCTCCTCCTACAGCACCCAGGCACCTCCCGCAGCTCCTGAGCTGGTGCCTGGTGTCACAGAGCTCCTGCGGTGTCCTCTCATCACCCCCGCGCTGATCCGCTGATCCGTGACCCTGCCATTCACAGCCCATTACTCGGCTGGAAATGAATGGCTCAGCGTTCTGGATAATTGGGTTGTATCCGCTGGGATCCGGCATCTTCGGCAGGGGCACCACGTCCCCCGCCGGGCACCGCTGATGGATGGTGTGAACCTTGTTTTTCCAAAACACGATTCCTGCCTCAGCTCCGTGAGCACAAGCCCGGTGTCCTCAGCAGCCCCTGCCCAGCACCTGCAGCAACCCTGGACAGGGATCTGCTGGGGAGTTCTGTTCACGGTCCCAGAGCTCTCAACACCCCCAGGGTGCCTGTGCAGGCCGGGTTCCATCTCTTCCATGAGCAGCCCTGCAGGCCAAAGCTGCTTTGCCAAACAACTGCCAGGACCCTGCACTCCCCCCTGCCAGCCCTGCCCCAGCTCACCAGGCACAGCCCTTCCCTGGGGTACCTGCATTCAGGCAGATGAAGTTTTGGGGTGATTTATCAACTGCACTGAGACTGGATAAAGAGATTTTAACACCACTAACTCCTGTATGGTGCCCATACTGCAGAAGTGGGGATCACCTCCTGACAGATCCCTGCAGCTTCTTCCCCATGGCTCCCACTCAAGGAATGTGATGGGAAAAGGCCAAAACCTCTCTGCACAGAGCCCCCTCAGCTCTGGAGCTCCACAGGCTGGGGAAGCAGCTCCCACCAGGAAGCAGCATGAGCACATTCTCCACCCTGGGCTGCTGTGCCCTGCCAGGACCCAGCCGCCTCTGAATGGAGCTCATGTGCACCTTTATCAGTGCTGTGGTTAATCTGCAACCAGATCATCCCTCCAGGGCAGCTGAGGATTACATTTACAGGAAATAAAACAGATATCACTACAACTAAACATTAACTCGCTGCTGCTGGACTATCTTGTTTTAAGCCCCTCACCTTCCTCAATAAATCAGGAAAGAAGAGGATGCTGACACCCAGGTGTTACTGAGAATCTAAAGCACCATTTAATTTCCAAACACACACAGCATAAACCATCAGCTCCATGAACCAGGGGGAGCTGCAGAAATCTGAGATCCTTTTTGATCAGTTATTGCCTCCTCACATAAACCATCACCTCCATGAACCAGGAGGACCTGAAGAAATCTGGGTTCTTTTTTGATCAGTTATTTCCTCCTCACATACTGATCATGGCTTCCAAACAGGGCAGGACTCGTATCCCTGGTTTAACTGGGTGGGTTCAGATTGTTCTGCTCCTGATCACCTGTTTGAACCCTGTTTCCAAAGAGACCTGGGAGAACAGGTACCTAGATGCTCTGGTATGAGCAACAAGGTGACACTGCCCTGGCTGTGCAACATTTGTGTCTCCAAAGGTATCAGGCAGTCCTTCCTTCTGTTCCCTGCATAGGGAACCCCCCAGAGCTGGGACAGCAGTTCACAAAGCTGAGACACGAGCCAGCACACAGCCTCTGGCACGTGCAGAACCTGCACCGAGTGCAGGACTGCTTATTTAAACACAGCCTCCTGCTGCACCTCCCCCACGGCATCGATTGTTTGGAAATGTGTAATTACAAGGCAAAGGGCACGTGGGAGGTGTTCAGCACAGGCTGCTCAGATAGAAGCAGCATGTAACAAAACAAAGGGATCAGGATTTTAAAAGCTTCCAAACTACAGCACCACATAGGCCAAGCAGTGGGGCCCATTTTCAAATTACAGCTTGTTGGGTGACAATTACATCAACAGCACTGCAATTACTGAGGCTGGGATCGTCCCAGTTTGATCAGAACAGCAGTGTGCTCTGCAGCCCAGTGTTATTACACAGGTTCTGCAACTGGAAAAGCGACCTCAAGAAAGAATCCAAAATTCACAAGGGACCAACGCCTCACAGTCAAGCTGAAAGGGCTGTCAAAACATCTACCCAGCCTAAAGAACCGTTATTAAAGCAATGGTATCAACCCAGTAACCTACATTAGCACATTGGAGCCCTTTACAAGCCATTGCTCATTCATAATAGCACTTTTATTGCTGCTTCTTGAACCCTGAATTGGTTCGTGGCCCCCTCTCTCTCACATTGTGCCCAAGCTCAATTAAAAGGAAAAGAAAAAACAAAAAGAGGGAAAATGGTGGGAGACAATTGTCTTCACACCACAGCTGAGAGCAATGAGGAGAGAAGTCCAGCTAGGCCAGGATTTCAGCCCCTGTCAGGCAGAATTTGGGCAGCTGTCTGTGCTGGTGCTCCCACCATGAACCCATGGTTTGTACCCACCCCAGCAGAGGGAACAGGCACGGGAAGGGCAGTTTGGGAGCACCAGGACAGGTTATTTATCAGCTGTGACACAGGGCTGGCCAGGCCAGCAAGAGGCATTTCTGGCAGCACCACTGGCTCTGGGATCAAGGTATTATTTCAGCTATTGAGGGATCATTCAGAGGCATCCAAACAGAGAGGTCTGAAGAGCAGCAGGACACAAGGTGCTGGCACTCCCAGGCAGAGCTGCAATTACAGCAGTGCCTCCCTCACAGCTGGCACTCACAGAATCACAGCAAAAACTAGGACGTTAAGAGCACAAGCATTCTGTGCAGATCTGAAAGAAATGAAGAGAATAAAAACAGCTGTCAACCAGATTCAGTGACTTGTGACTGCAAAACCCTACAGCAGAAAGACCTGCACCTTCCTCCACTGCAAAACAAGTGTCAGGCTGGTACCTTCAGTAAACAGATGGGACTTGGAAAATTAACCCCTCTGCCACTTTGGCCAAGGTGGTCTGTCAGCAGGCACTGGCTTGGTTCATCCCTTCAGTACCTGATAAATCAGTAGTAAATACATGACAAGTATTTAGACCACATCACACTAATCTGAGCTTCCCCAAGATGAGAGCTGATGCCACATCCCAGAGTCATAAAAGCTTTAGACAGGAAAAAGACTTTAAAGCAAGTAAATTGCTGCACTGCTGGTAACATCCCCTGCTTTGTCTTAGGACTGAGAGGCTTCAAACGCTCCCTCAGGTATTGAACAGGAATGCAGGACTGTTCTTAGCTGTTAGGACAGAGGCATCTTTGTGCCAGAGCATCCCCCAGGATTGCTCCTGCCAGGAGAGCCAGGGAGGAAGGAACAGGAGCAGGAGCTGCAGGGAGGGCAGCACTGAGCCCCAGGACCATCCCTGTTCATGGATGTGGATGCTGGAGAGCTCAGAGGAAACCACAGTTTATGCTCAACACAGTAGTGAAACACCACGAGAACAGTGCATCTAAATCATAAAATGGCACAAGAGGAGGAAAGGGAAGTGAGTTTCCAAAACAGGATTAGACTCCAAAGTGAAACTCAGAGTTGCACTGACAAGCACAGGCCAAAGCTCCTGATAAAATCAAGCTCCTGCCAAGCTCTGGTGTCCCAGAGTTCCACGTTTGAGGGAGAGGGACAGAATGACCCAACAGGGACCTGCCTCCTCCAGAGCCCGAGCAGGGCACCATTCCTGTGTCCCTGTGCTCAGGGGGGCCCTGCTCTGCCCCACACAGCTCCTCAGCCCAAGAGCTGCTGCTGCTGCTGCTGCTGCCACCTCTGAGAGCAGCCCAGTTTGGAGTACTGGTTGTGTGAACTCTTGGGTGACACGCAAGAAGGCAATTTACTATCAGAAAACAAACACTGAAAATTCTGATTCTATCTCAGCTTTCCCCCTCCACAATAATATCCAATAGCCCAAGGATTCCCTAAATGGAAATGCAACTAATACAAGGCTTAAAGGTCATCTCAAAGGAAAGCTGTGTGTGACAGAACATGGCCTGTCAACCCCACACACATTATTCCTGACTGCCTCCACTGACTCCATCTAGGGCAAAGGAAAAAAAATCCAAGGAAAATGAAGTAGCTGGTTAAAGGGAATTTAAGGAGGTTCCTAATAATTCTTTTCAATATCAGGAAAACAGATTTAAAAACACCTCAGCTGTGGCTGCTGTGCCAGCAGAACCAGAGTGCCTGATTCTGTGGGCACAGCTCTGCTCAGATCCAGACAAAAAGGGTGGCAAAGGCCCCCAAAGCCTTCCCCAGGGGCTGCTCTGGGGTCAGCCCTGGCTGTGGCACCCCTTGGAGCACGTCCAGAGAAGAAGAGTTGCATGGGAGCTCCCAGCTGCAGCCACAAAGCCCCTCAGAAAACATGGACAGAGAAGGTTTTGCTGGGTGTTTTCTGATCTGCCTCAGCCACAGGCACCTGCAGGGGAAGAGGATACAGGCACCAAGGAGCCTCTGTGGGCACACCTTACCTGTGCCACTTGGAATGAATGTGCAGCCACAACACAGCCCACAGCCAGCTTCACACTGTTCCCTTGCTGAAACCACTGCTTTGAGGCCAAATAATTATATCTTACATAATGTGGCCACCAGCCAAACTAACAAAAGCTTTCTGAGGAAACAACATGCCTGAAATTAGACTTGCCTTAAGATTTTAAGTAAACTGAATGAACTCTTAAGCCATGGCAGCCTCTGGGCTGTGTCAGACGTGTGTTGTGCCTTCAGAGCCCATTAAAAAGCAAGGAATGGTGTCTGCCAGCTGCTTCTCTGCACCAGGAGCTGTAGCCACCATGTGCAGCCATAAAATGTGACTTGGAAAATTATGTGCAGATGGGCCTACAAGTTTAGCATTTACAAGTTCTCTTGAGAGCCTGCATTTGCTATAGATAAAAGCAAATCACAATCTTTTCACAAATATCCTTGGCTTGAATTACTCAGAAATCTACCTTAGAGTCAACACCAATTCAGCACAAGAGCAGTGAGGAGCTGAAGCACAGACAGGCCAAAAGGAAATCAAACTACTCAGGAAAATGGAATTACATCCTGCCAGACTAACAGCTCGTCTGTGTGCAGAGATTCACTGTCTCAAATCTGTGCTGTTGAGTTTTTTAAAGGCAAACACCAGCTCAGGGTTTTTGGTGGTGTGCAGCTCCTGCCTACTGATGCCTTTGCTTTAGCACAGGGTTGGAGGCAAACAACACCCAGTACCTGCTGCTGGGAAAGAGAGAATTGGTTGAGGAATTAATAACCACATAACCACAGCCAGTGCAGGCCACAGACATCTCAAGCAATAGCAACATGATAGAAACAGCCATTTTTAGTCCTACCTAGCCATTGCAATCTCAAAGAGAGGTTGGAAGTTTTCTAGAGCATATAAAATTTATGTTTGGGTATGTACTTTCTGCCCTGAACAGAGCCTCAGTAAAATAAACAAACTTCCATGAAATTTATGGGTACATCAACAAAACTCGTATTGGCCAGCAAGGAGATTTAAAAAGAAAAACTCCAGCAAACGTCTCAAGTAAAAACTAAATTCCAATTCAAAATATACAGAGAAAAAAGGCTGAGAATTTGGAGCTTTTGAATAAGTAATTCACATATTGAGTGTTAGGAAAATTTTCAGAGTAATCAATCCTTCCTTATCACTGGTTTATCAAGGATCTTTTAAAGGTGGGTTATTGTCTCACTCAATCTAAAACCCAATCTTAATCCAGGGCTCTCCTAAAGAACTCTCTCAGGTGAACCCAGTTACCTATTCACCTTCAGAAAGAAGAATATTTGAAATATTCAGTCTGGCAGGCTGGTACATGAGCTCATCCTGCCCAGGCTCCCCGAGGAGATCTGGGATCATGTGCAGTGCCAGCTCCTGAGGGCTGGAAAGACAAACCTGACCCTCAGCTGTGGCTGTCCCCAAGGCACTGCACAGGGACACTCCACCCCTTAGCCACAGGTGCATTGTCTGGGCCAAGAAGCAGGGGTACTTCTGCTGTTCAGTGAGGGGCTGGGAAAATGTCACCCCATATTCTGAGCTGGGTAAGAACCAGGGCACAAAGATGTGTCAAAATGGGATTTCAGGGCCGTGGTAAAGTTTGAGACTGGAGAAAGAGTTAGGGCAAACAAAATGTGATCTGAGCACTCCAGAGCAGCACTCCCTCCGTGGCAGCAGGGACTTTCTCAGTCTCCACCTGCCAAAATAAATTTGCTGCCATTTAAGGCCGTTAGATGTTTCCCTGATTAATCACTGCCCGGAGCCCGGAGCCGGCTCTGCTGCAGGAGTTACACAACGAGCCCGCCCTGCCAGGGAAGGGAAGGGCAGAGCCGAGCTTCCAGGGGTCAGAAACGCCAATCACTTGTTTTGAAAAGTCTAAAAGTTTCATAGGAATAAAATGGTTCTAAAATAGTAATACAATTAGAGTAATAATAATTTGGACAAATTGAATTAGGACAATATGAGACAATAAATACAAAGAGTTACAGACAGTCCGGGTACCTTTTTCTGGGCAGCACCAAAAAAGGACCCCCGTTAACAAAGGATTAACCCTTAAAAGCAACAGCCTGTTGCATATTCATACACCTCATACACGATGCATAAATTCCATTCAAACACAGGATTCTCTCTGGTCATCATCAGCTTCTTCCTCTGAATCCTGACAGTGCCTTCGAGGCAGGAAGAAGTTCATTTCTTCTGATAATGGAGCAAGAAATTCTTTTTCTCTGAAAGATTCAGGTGTCCTGTGGCTGCTATCTCAGTGTGAGTCCTTTCTTTAAAAAAAGTATCCTACATAGCATCGTTTCTATTTTAACATTTTTATAACCTAAAACTATATTTAACACAGTACTTAAGAGAATTAATACAGCATCACTTTCTAACACAACACCTATAATATTCATTTGAATATTTGTGAAAAGCCAATCATAAAATACATGCATTTTTCACACGAGGGTGGAGTCAAACTCAATCCCCGGGCTGCAGAGCTCCTCCCTCCCCGGGACACCACCGCCGCTGAGACATAAACTTTAAGGAATTTAGAGATTTTAGAGAAGCTAAGATTTTAGTTAGAGATAAGCTTTATTGGAGTTAATTAAAATAAATGGGCAGGCCTTGATGAAGTTAAGAGTTAGTAGTTAACTAATAATTGATTGCTTGTCAATAAAATGTTTGGTTAGCTGGGTTCATAATGAAGAATACAGAAACTGATAAATGGCTTTTGGGAACATAAGACAATTGTGGCCTCCTCTGTTCTGAAACCAATTGAAGATGGGGAATGGCAGTTCTACCAAGGGTTCATTTGTCATGTTTGCATTGAAAAGGCAGAAAGGTCAGAACGAGGAAGACTTCAGTTACTTCCTCATGTTGGGACCCCTCCCCATGAAAGGGACCACCGACCCATGTCAAGGAATAAAGCACTCATGCTTAATGAATGGCTTTTGAACTAATTACCATGGAAATGGGATGTACCAAAGTTATGAATATGCATTTGTAATTTGGGTATTCAATACCTGCACAGATAAAAGGACTCTGTGATCACCTGTAAATCACAGTGTGTATTTGGGAGTTATCCCACAATAAACAAACACTTTCTAACTCTAAACTGTTAAACAGTTTTTGTCTGTCACAGTTGGATATCACTACTAGATCAATATCCATATGGGGAATGGGATGTACCAAAGTTATGAATGTGCATTTGCATTTTGGGTATTCAATACCTGTATAGATAAAAGGACTCTGTGATCACCTGTAAATTGCAGTGTGTATTTGGGAGTTATCCCACAATAAACAAACACTTTCTAACTTTAAACTGTTACAGAGTTTTTGTCTGTCACGGTTGGATATCAGTACTGGATCCATATCCATATTTTTTAATAAATCACCGCAATCCAGGGGAGCTGCAGCACCGCCAGGCAGGTGGGACCCTGCTAGAAACACTTCCCTGTCCAAGGAATTATTCCTGTTTCGACAGAAGGAATTTAAATTGGGAGGAATGAACCCAGTTAGGTGACCCTGTTGCTGCAGCCCTGAGGGGGCACTAAAGCATTGATAACAATCTCCTGTTAGGAAGTAATATCTGTAAATATTAGGAAGTGACTCTGTAAATGAGGGGTGGAGGGGTTTAAAGCAAAAGAAGCACCATAATCAGGACAATGTCATCCTGGGAAATGCATAGCTCACACTTCTGTTTAGATCCAAGTGTTAACTTCACTCACAGAATCCATAAGTGGAGACAACTGTCTTCCATTTAACTTGTCATTTATTTCAAAAGGAATTCTGTAAACACCCACGATACAGACACAGCAAAGCAACAGCTCCTGGCTCCTGTTTAAAAAGGACCAGAGCCCGGTGGACAAAGATGTCAGCAACAAAATGCTGGAGAATAGCAAAGAATGGGGAAAGAGTGTAAAAAAATGCAGCTCCAAATCTTTTCAAGATTCCAGTTGTGTAAAATTCATCACAGCAGCATTTGAGAGCTGCCACCCCAAGCCCAACTGCAGATGCTGCTACCCATGATGAAGTTTCTCCAAGAAGATCTTGCTTTGGATACGGCATGAGGAGCTTTGCCTCCCCTCTGTCTCTCTCAGAGGAGGTGGCAGTGCTAATTAGCTGGGGGACAGCTGTCCACCCCTGGTCAGAGCAGTTCTGTCTCTGGGGAATCCACACAGATTCCAGGCTGGGAGCGTTTCCCGTTCTCTCAGGCCCATCCCATCAGTTTACCACCCACAAGCCGCGCTGAGGTTTTGCAAGGCGAAACTCTCCCTGAAGTGGATGGAGATAAGGCGGCACTATCTAGGAAATGAACGCTCATTATCCAGCGGGACTGCCACGGGCTGCTGCCAGCACAGATCCACAGAAACCAGCCAGGAGCACAGGACTGGCAGCAGTCACTGAGTTGTCTTCTCAAAGGTGACCTTGGGCAATTTCCACTCCCAGTTACAAAACCAAGGCAGACTGGAGGGCAGGGGGGGAGCAAAACCATGAAGGGAAGACTTTGATATTCTTTGGTGGACAAATGGGGGAACAAACACAAACTAAAAACCACAGAGGCTACCAGAGAAAGTTCACTGACTTTCTAAACAACACACACTGGAATGGCCTGGTTTATTTTTGCTATAGGTGGATCTGGCAAACTGAGTCACCTTTGGAGGAAATCCCAAAGTGCTGCCCTACCACAGTGTGAAAAATGCATGTATTTTATGATTGCCTTTTCACAAATATTCAAATGAATATTATATGTGTTGTGTTAGAAAGTGATGCTGTATTAATTCTCTTAAGTACTGTGTTAAATACAGTTTTAGGTTATAAAAATGTTAAAATAGAAACGATGCTATGTAGGATACTTTTTTTAAAGAAAGGACTCGCAGTGAGATAGCAGCCACAGGACACCTGAATCTTTCAGAGAAAAAGAATTTCTTGCTCCATTATCAGAAGAAATGAACTTCTTCCTGCCTCGAAGGCGCTGTCAGGATTCAGAGGAAGAAGTGGAGGATGAGCAGACAGAATCCTGTGTTTGAATGGAATTTATGCATCATGAATGAGGTGTATGAATATGCAACAGGCTGTTGCTTTTAAGGGTTAATCCTCTGTTAAAGGGGGTCCTTTTTCGGGCTCGTGCTGCCCAGAAAAAGGTACCCAGACTGTCTTTAACTCTTTGTATTTATTGTCTCATATTGTCCTAATTCAATTTGTCCAAATTATCATTACTCTAATTGTATCACCATTTTTAGAACCATTTTATTACTATGAAACTTTTAAACTTTTAAAAACAAGTGATTGGTGTTTTTCACAACTGACTACTGGATACAATATTCAGTAGCCTAAACAACACTCACTGGAATGGCCTGGTTTATTTTTGCTGTAGGTGGATCTGGCAAACTGAGTCACCTTTGGAGGAAATCCCAAAGTGCTGCCCTACCACAGCCATATCTGTGCACAGAAAACAAGGAACTAAGCTCATAATCAAACAAAAGCCACCTTCAAGTTGCCACTGGTGTTGGCCAAATTTGCCAGGGAGTTAATTTCCAGCTGGGAAATGTTAAAGCAAATGTTGATTAAGATCACAGGATAGTTATATTTGGAATTAGAGGAACAAAGCACCCAAGGTATCTCCACAAGTGTGATCTAACAAATGAGTTTTCATGAGATCCCATGATATACTTAGCAAGAAAGCAAGGCAGAGCGAGACAAGATAATATCCACTTAATAGGAAATGGTTTTTATTGCTATTTTAACCTCTCTGTGATGTAATTTAAGGCAAATCTAACAAGAAAGAGAGGCCAGTTCCATTCTGCAAATGTGAAACCCCCAAAGCCAATGAGTGGCAAACACTGCAGAGGCATCCAGCAGCAGCAGAAAGTGATTAATTGAAAAGTGAGCATAATTAGAGAGTGAAGAGCACAGCAGGGCTGGCACTGGGGTGGGGCTGTTGGGTCTCTGTGGCTCCCAGAGGAGCTGGCTGAGAGCTGGGCCCCTCAGCCCCCAAGGAAAGGAAACTCTCCCACAATTAACAGGAGCATGGCCTGGGAAGGGACGGCTGTGGGGACCTCACAGCTCCTTCCAGGGCCTGCAGGGGCCACTGGGAACCTGGAGAGGGACTCTGCCATGAACTGCAGACACAGGGCAAGGCAGAATGGGTCAAATTGGAAAAACAGAAGGTCAGATTAGATATTAGGAAGAAATTTGAGGATAATGAGACACTGGAACAGGTTGCCCAGGGAAATTGTGGATGCCCCAACTCTGGAATTGTTCAAGGCCAGGCTGGATGAGGCCTTGGGCAACCTGGGCCGAGTGGGAAGGGCTCCTGCCCACCGTGGGACTAAATGATCCCTTCCAACCCCTAAACATTCTGGGATAAAACAGCTCACAAAAGGTGTCCATTGAAGCCTCCTGTAAGCTCTCTAACGGGACAGGCAGGAGAAGGGAGGGGATCAGTGGGAGTCGAATGCTGAGGAAGGTCTGTCCCCCCCAGGCCAGCAGGACCCCCAGTGTCACCTTGTGCCACCAGCTCCCACCCTGGAAGGCACTTGTGGCCCGTGAGCAGAGAAGCAAAAGGTCCTTTTGCCAGCCAAATCAGTTCCCAGGCATGAACAGCAGCACCTGAAAGCACCCAAGGGCAGGGACATCCCTCCTAAAACCCCTCAGCTCTTGTGTGGCAATGCAGCTCCTGTGGAAGGCAATTCTGACATTCCCCACTCATTAAAATCCATCTGCTGCCATTACTTTCTCAGTGTTCATTCAAAATTTCCATGAGACTGAATGAAAACTCCATGAAAACTACTCCACTTTTCCCCTCTGAGTGAAAGATGCAATTCCAAAGTCAAAATCCTTGGTGTGGAAACTCCATGGCAGCAGAAGTTAATCCCAGACAACCCAAGGGGACAGTGGCAGCAACACTGAGAAGGGATGGAAAAACAAGTCTGAGAAATAAATTTCACCACTTGTGGTTTATTCCACGTGTATCATAATAACTCTTGTTTTTTCTTAAAATACACCCTGTTAGAATAAAAAGAATACAACTGTCCTCACCCTTATTATGGGTTTTTAGCTTTCATCACTGTGAAGTTGGAAACAACCACAGAATATCTGAAAGGTTTAAACATCAGAGAGCAGAACAAAACCAGGGAATGCTTGCACTTGCCAGTGCTGCTCCCTCACACTGCTCCTCTCCTGTCCTCATGGATAAATGGATGGTTTGTAGCTGATATGGCATAGGATGTTTCCCCAAGTTGCTTTCTCCTCCAATGAAAAAAAGAAACTGTTTGGCACTGATGGCAGTGGAGGGTACAAAGAGTATCAAAACCCAGGTCAAAACACAAAGAAATCTCTGTCTTCAATGATAGAAACTTTTAGTTTGCAAAATATCCATTGCACTCTGCTACTCAGGGAATGAATCAAAGGCTCCCACTCTCCACGTGACACCCACAGAGGAGCAGATGCCACAATTGGGCAATTTTCCTACACACAAATTATTTGGGATCTGGCCATCAGTGCTATCAGTTTCCACATCAAGTCCCTCATTAGGATAAACAGAGGCTGCTCCTTTGTCTTAAACAAGTCCAGCCAGTGCATCCATATATGAAAGGCAGGAGGTGGGGATATTTTCCCCTGAAAGCTTTCCCAGATTGGTTCTGGGGCTTACCCTGCCCATCAAGACACGAGAGAATTTTGCACTTGAGGTGAAACATCCTTTGTCACAGCCCAAATGATGGGAAGGTGCTGTGGGAATTACTGCCAGCACAAGATTTGTGTCACATAACCAGGGACAGGTAAAGAGGAGCCTTCAAACAAGGCAGCAAAGGTGTCTTGATTAAACAAACAAACAAACAAACAAAACAAAATAAAAAAAAACAACCAAAAAATCCCAAAAAAACTCCCAAGAAATATCTGACTATGACTGCTTAACTGTTTGAGCTTTCCACATCCCTTGTACAACATAAACCTGACACTGACCAAGCCAGTCCTTCTGTAAGAACCTGTTCACTTATCCCTCCTGTGATTTATTGTGGATTAATAAATGTAACCCTAGATAATGATTCCTTTCATTTGGTCAAGGTGCCACAGAATGGCTTCAAAATCCATCAAGTTTACTGCATTTAACTTCTGTTATTCTCTCCTAGGTACAAGGATAATATGGGAAAGGCAGAAGGTTAAAATGCATCAGATGGAGTTGAACATTTTGAAATATTATGTCCCAATTTTACAGTTTCCATGATTCAACTACAAAGTTTACAACACAACACATTTTTGTTTGTCCACTAGAAGAAGTGATCTGTCCACCTGCACTGGATGTGCTCACTAACTTTGCTAAAGAGCCTCTCAGGAAAGCAGCTGAGCAGCCAATCACCAATCAGTTATGGATAGAACTCCTGCGAGAAGACCAAGATTGACACAAGATTTCTCCCTAAATTCAGTAGCAACACATCTGAGCTGGCCCTGCAGCCAATCACAGCCTGTGGTGAGAGCAGAGCCCCAAACCCACATCATCCCCTCAGAGCAGCCCTGGAACACTGAACCTCTTCCTGCTCCAACAGCTCATCCAGCGAGCAGCAGGTGCCACCTTGGCTGCTCCATGAGAGCACCCAAGATCCAGAAACCCAGGGCAAAGGCAGGACAGAAACAACCAGGCATCCTTTAGGTTCATGAAAGATTGGGGGTTTGAGGTTTCCTGCATGGCAGGACATGATCCATGTGGCATCTTTAAGGAGATGGGTGTCCCCATCACTCTTTCCTGGCTTTCTAACTCCTGGAGCCAGCTGGAGCCTGGCACTGCTCCTCAGGGCACAAGCACCCATGGTTCCAGCATTCCAGGTGACAGCCACCAGCTCCCCCACCCTGCTGCAGGGACAGCACCAAAAATCAAACCAGGCAGCCAAGATATTTGGTGAAAAACAAGACTTGTTTTGACAATAAGCAGCTCCCCTTTAAGTCTCCAAAAATGTAAGTTCTTAATGGAAAACATGTTTTCTATCGACTGATTGGGAAAATGAAGCCAAATATTCCCAATCATTTCAAAACTGTTTAGGTTTCCTTCAGTTTCCCACCAAGCCCAGCTCTCAGGGTTTCACAGCAGGTTTAGGAGCTTTACCCTTCACAAGGATCTGCTTTTCCCTGGCCTTTCCTCAGAGGGCTTTGAGTTCTGTAACCAACACGGAGTCAGAGAAGCAGCTGCCAGACCCTGGAGAGGTCTAGCTCAGGAATGTCTGCATCTTTGAAAGCCAGGATGCAGCATGGCCCAAAAAAGAAGAACAAAGAGAAGATTTCCATTGCTTGTTTTGCTGGAGACACAAATGCTGCATTTCTCAGGAACATAGGGGAAAGGGATGCTGCTGTTTCTATCCCAGCACTGCAGCACAGGCGTGGCTGGTGTTCTCCTCACCTGGAACAGGTCACAAACCACACAGAGCAAAGCTCCTTTCTGACTGTGACACAGGCAAACTCCAAAAAGGAAACGCTGATTATCAAGCAGCACTGTCCACAAAGTCAAACATCCAACCTCAGGCTTATTTTAGAAAGGCTCCCTGGTAATTTGCCTGTGCTTTTGAAAAGCAAGGAATATGTTTTGAATTATAAGAGGTTACAGGGACATTTTTGCGGTAAATTTGGACTTTCATTTGCAAAAAAAAACCCTTCAGTGCTACAGAGATCCTTTCGGAAATAACATTTTTTTGTCATTGCTAAGCACTTTTCAACAAAGTTTAACAGCTACTGTTCCAAGGAGGTGTTTACATCCAGCTTTAAAAGAATCTGGGGGTTCTTCTGGAAGCACAAGGAAAAGCAGCACAGTCTGAGAGGCAAACAAGGGAGGACATTCTCTGCAGGGTGCAGGGGCAACAATTTTTCTAAGCAAGTTCATTTGAAGACTCCAGTGCTCCAGCTCTGGAGTTCTGGGATTCTTCTGGGGCCTAAAATGGATTTACAGCTCTCTGAGCCTGTTTTCATTCGCTCCCAGGTTTTTACACCCGGGATCAAGAAGCAGCACCACACAAAGAAGCTGGTATTGAGGAGCAGTGGAAGGCACCATTTCCTGCCTTGGAAGTTTATAAACTCCATATCCAGTTCCTTTATAAACACTGCAGGGCAGGGGAAGCCTTCAAGGAACCAGAGCTGGAGTTTTCTTTTGAAGGTGAAATTCACTTTATCATTCATTCTTGTAAAATAATCTATTTAGTAATAATCTACACCCCAGTGTAGCAATCTGAAGGACAGCAGAAGTTTGAGTGTAAACATCTCAGCCATGTGCTGTGGAGAATGAATGAAAGCTTCATTGTGCCCCGATGGCCATGGTGTGAAGGCTTTCACAGCCACTGTGGTTTTTACCCCTCCAAATGCCATGGAGGAGCTCTCCCCAAAGAAAGCTGGGCTGTTCCTGCAGTGGGAAAGGGGATTTTTTGTTTCAAGTTTGTTTTTCTTTGCTATTCATGGTGAGACAGCCTTTGCTGCCATCCAGGAGCTGTTAACAGATGGGTTCTCATTCCTGCCTGGCTGTTGAGCTCCCTGGGCAGG
Organism: Molothrus aeneus; assembly: GCF_037042795.1. NCBI lineage: Eukaryota > Metazoa > Chordata > Aves > Passeriformes > Icteridae > Molothrus > Molothrus aeneus. The sequence continues at coordinate 1,430,011 of NC_089673.1, forward strand.
GAAGTGCTGGAGCTCCCTTCAGCTGCCCTGCTGTTTGTCCTGGGCACCAGAAACAAAGCCCAGGGCAATGATGAAGGCACTGATGCTGTAATGGGAGGCAGATACTGAAAGGGAACCTTTTCTGAAAGTTTCAGCTGGTGCCTCAAAGCATAATTCATGTAAGGAGTAGCTATGCACAACTGCTCTGCATCAGAATGGGACAGAAAACCTTCTTGTTAGGGGCCCCAGAATAAAGGGATTTATTCAAAGGCTGTCAGAACTTCCAGTGAAACACGGCTTGAGTTGGCTTGATGTGGATAAAGATTCAGAGGCAAGGGCAAAAATCCTTTGTGCCTGGAGATGGAGCTAAGCCAGCACCCCAAAGAGCCCCAGCAGCACATCCCACCCCACATACTGCAGAGTCCTGCCACAAATCTCCAGTTTCCATTTCCCAGGGAGATGCAATGAGCCTTCAGGCTTCCCAAGTTACATCAACCTTAAACAGGAACATATCAAGGTACTCTGATCAGAGAATTTTCTACCTGAACAACCTCCAGCAGGATAACATTGGGGCAGGCTCTGTCCAGACCCAAGAGGAAAAGAATTCCAACAGGCTGGGATCCAGATGGAGCCGGGAAATGACTTGAGCAGATGAACACAATAATCAGTGAGTGCAGCACCCCCAACCATGGCACACTTTGTGTGGGCTCCATAAATGACACAGGGAAGGAGGAGGCAGTGTCTTTGCTGGAAGTTATTTGGTGTTTCTTGCATGCCAAAAGGAGCAACTGCAGGAAAAGCACAGGAATGGTGGTCAGAAAGCTCTCAAACAGACATGGCACAGATCAGTGCTGCTGGAGAAACTGTAAACACAGGGAGGAGATGAGCTGTGCTCTGAGCTGGTGAAGGAGATGGAGCTGAGAGCAAAAGCAACCTTTGGAGATAACTCTGAACAAGCTCTGTGGGAAAGGGGGTTTGCCAAGGAGAAGGAATGAGCACAAAAATCAGCGTGAGGTGAGTCTGGGCAAGACTGGGCTCTGTGCATGGCTCAGGCTTGGGCCTGACCCACCACAGGGGTATGAATACCAACACCTGACTTGGGGTGCAAAGGCCCAGGAAGGACCAAGCCCAACAGCACAGGTGGAACAAGGGAACCGCTGTCCAAAGGAGCTCACTCAGCCCAGCCCCAGGGAACTCCACTGACAGCCAGGGCAAGGCTGGGGAGATCAGCCCAGGATCAGGGGGACACTGGGGAGCTGAAGGGACAGCAGCAGCAAGGGGGAGGCCAGCAGAGCTGCTCAGCTGCACACAGAAGGGACTGAAAGGGGAGAGAGGAGTCACCCATGGTGACCTGGAGGGTACTGCAGGTACAGAAATATGGGAAGCTGGCAGGAGAAGGGAAGGTCAGGTGGGACAGCACTTCTTGGAGGGACAGTGGGAGCCAAAGCCATGCCAGAGTAGAGCAAAAGCCATCCAAGGCTGAGAAATGACACCATGGCTGGTCCCTGGCTGCCCAGGGACACAGAACTGCTTGAATGCCATATTTTCACCCAATGGTACATTTTTCTGGAAATAAAGCTCTGGGTCAGAGCAGCCCAGCAGTCACACAGAAACTCCTCTGAAGTGTTGCTGGGTAAGTGGCAGCAGAGGGCAGATCACTGCCAACTTCTAAACCCAGAAGGGAAGGTCAGCAGCAGCCCAGCAGGAAACATGGGCTGCAAAATGCTCCAGCAGGACAGGACAGAGCTGATGAACAAACACTCCAGGACTGTTTTCAAGGAGAAATTTTGAAGTGTGCACAGAAAAATGCTCAGAAACTGTTGGGGGCAGAATGGAAAATACCACCACCACCAAGAATTAGAGCAGGAGCAGGTTTGTTATGCCCCAGTCAGTTCTGCTGCTGAACCTGAGAGGTTGAGCCCTCAGTGATGACAGAGTTGGGTCCTCTGGCTTATCAGTAACAACTCTTTTATTTAAAAGGTCTTTCAAGATATCCCCCTGCTCCTTCCTCAGCTGGGCCCTGACAGGAGAGTATCTGCTGTCCACCTGAACCACCACCAAAGGAACTGCTCTGGGTGCTGCTGTCACACACACAACTCAGAGACCAGAACAACCTCATTCCTAGCCAGAGACAGAAGGTATCTCAGGAACAGTTTAATGGCTTAGATTTGAAGAAAAGTGAAGTATTTTCAAAAAAGTTAAGTCTATCTAATGCCCCTTTCTCACTCTCAAAGACAGAACAGCCTCACAGCCAGGCTGTTCTTTCAGAACTTGAAAACACAACTGAACACTTTTACACCTGGTCTAATACAGGAACATCAGCATGTGACAGCAGCACTGGGAGCTGAGACCTCATCACATCTCACCAGAAAAGCCTTTAAAGAAACAAATCCTCTTTACAAATTGTAATTTTGTTTCAGAGAACTGGAAATGAGCATTTGCCACCAGAGGACACACAGCTCCCCATATTTCACACTTACAGGCAAAACTATGTGCAGACATCTGTGTCCCTCTCCTCCTCTCAGAATTCCTTCATTCCATTAAAAGATGCAATCATGACCCAGGGATGCAGAGAGAGATGATGTAACTCCAAACACCTCATGAGATCTGCATCTTTAAAGGAATTCAAGCAAATATCCCTAAGTTCAAGTGGTGTCAAAGCCTGCTCAGCCAGAAGAAATGCAAAGAGTCAAAGCAATGCAAGGGCTCAGTGAGTGTTAGATCAGTAAAGCACCTGGAGAGGCAGATTTTTGAACAGAACTCAATGCAAAGGGCTCTTGACTAAAGGAGGCCATGAGACTCGTGGGAAGTATTAGCAAATATTTACTGGAGCAGTTTAGCAGATCTTGGAGTCAGCCTTCAGCTGGTGATGACAAATCACTTCAGCTAAGATGATGCAGGTCACACAAACCACCTCAAACATGGGGTAGCCAAAAAACAGAACAGGATTCCACTTGACAGCATCCCAAACAGATGCCCTGCAACTCTGAGGAGCTTCAGGACACACAGCACTTCATCAGAATCTAGAAAAGCATTGCAGAATAAGGATGAAAGCCAAAAGGCTGCTGAGGAATTCCTAAATTACCAGCTGACTTTTGTAGATGTACTTTGTGTAAACAGCAGGAAAAAAGACTTTTAAAAATGCAAGAAAGAGCATTTTCTCTGGAGCTAATCCCTCATTGTTCTGGTTACTTCACTGATTCTGTCAGGTTTTTGTTTCACAGCTGATGCCACGTGCCAGGGATGTCCCTCCCCAGGTGTGGGATCTCAGCACATCGTTCCCAAATTCATTTCCAGAGATGCCAGGAGAACCCTTGGGGGGTCTCGAAAATCCTGGAATGTTGCCAGAAGTGTTTGGTGGCTTGATTTTGATCCATCCACAGAAGTAACAAGAGTTTGAGGACAAGAGAATCACTTTAGAGTAAAAGGTGTAAAAGGGACACATTTAGAGGGTGAAATATAGACTTTAAGGTTTTTGGTACAGGGGGGTTATGGAGACAAGATGGAGGGATCAGGGCGTGTCTCGTCCTTCTTCTTCTTGTCTTCCATCTCCTGTGGTGATGTTGGCACTTGGGGATTGGTTTATGGTGAAGGTGCACTTGCTAACATGGGTGAAAAGTATTGGGAAATAAAGGTAAATATCATGTACGTAGATATTAGTATAAAAAGACATGACCGCCCCGTGGGTGGGCAGAGTGCCTGTGACTGCTTGCAGATCAGACCTCTGTTGGGCAGACAGAAAATTTTGTAGATAAGAAATAATAAACAATCAGAAGACCGAAAAGCTGAAGAGTCCAGACTCGTCCTTTAAAACGCGTGCCACCCAAGAACCACCCTACCCGTGTCGGGGCAGAGACAGACAGACAGACAGACGGACCCGACACCCACGCTGCTGCTTCCTACCCACAATTAAATGTTGGTACCTGTGCTCTGGCAGGACCAGAGGCAGCAGCAGCTCTGGGGCACAGCATCAGCAGCCTCAGAGTTTAGAAGTACAAGGCACCCTGATCTCGTTGATAAATCTGACCTCGTGTTTTATTCAACTCCCAGGTGCTAAAATGATTCCACACTCCCCACCCAGCTGCTATAAAAAGACTCCTGTAAAACTTCCCTTGAGGAGGCTTTCATCAGGCAGGGAGGGCAGGTGTGCTAAGGAAGGCCCAGTGACACCAGATAAACTCAGCGCTTATGGAGGGAAAACAAAGCCCAGGCTGGACAGCACCTGATGGAAAGCCTGGGAATTCATGGGAATTGCAGCCAGGAGTGCCAGAGCACCCCTGCAGCAGCTCCAGGTGTCCATGGGCTGAAGAGTGGGGTTACTTCCCCTGTGGAGCCAGAAGCTGCCTGCATTCTCCCTGTGCTGCTCCTCTGGTTGGGATTTGCTTTTTAAGTGAGATCCATGGCCTCTTCCACCTCTGAGGATCAGCCTGGCCCCAGGCCAAGCTCAGAAGTCAAATTTTGATGGACTAAGGGGAATTTTCATTCCATTCATTCCAAACTGTGACGCGAGGCGGCTTCTGCAGGTTGAGCAACTCTGAGGAAGCCAAAAGGGCTGATGAGACTCCACTGCTGCTGGCCTGAGCAGAGGAAGGAGGGTCCTGCAGCACCCAGAGGCAGGTGCCCCTCTCCAGGGAGGGAGAAAGCAGCCTCTCCCCAGCAGCTCTTTAATCCAACACCACATGAACAATTCAAATATTCATAACTATTTAGAATGAGGAAATTAAAATGGCTTAAAGGCATGAAAAGCTTGTTTATGAAGCATGAATATTTCATTAGCAAAAACACAAATGAAACCAAGCATTCACATAATATTTCCTCTGCTGGGATTAAATACAGTTTATTACCTCATGGGAAACCAAACCTCTCCCACCACAATTTCAACCCCAAGTATGAATGTTTAAGATGGAGCTCAAAAGATAAAGAAGTCAGTGTAAAAATATCAGTGTAATACAGACAGCACCCTCCACTCCAAAGCTGCAACTGAGGCCCAGCAAGGGAAGAACAGAAAGGGTGTGGTACTGAGCAAGATCAAATGGACCCACAGCTGGGCTAAGAACTGATCCTAATGGATCATAGGGACACCCATTTCCTGAAGATGGAGACAAATTAAAGCATTTGTTCAACCCCAGAACTTGGGCTTGCTTTTCCAGACCTGAGAAAGGAAAGGAAAACAACCCAGTGTGCAGGTCTGGGGGACACTGAATGGTAGAGCAGGAGTTTGGTCTTTCAGAACTTGAAGTATTTCCCTGGAAGTGTCCTAGGCCAGGGACTTGAAGAACCTGCTCCAGTGGAAGGGACATGGGGTGGAACCCAATGAATATTAGGGTCCCTTCCAACCCCAACTATTCTGTGATTTTAGGATCCTAAAGAATGGCCTCAAGTCACCACATCCAGAAAAACAACAGGGATTTTCTGACAAGGCCCAAAAGGTACAACCTCCACACAACAACCTCAAGAAAACCCCTTTGAGATATCCCTCTGCAGCACTTAAATCCCAATTCCCCATTCAGTTTGCTCCAACCTTTTTCTAGGACTCCAGCCCTGCCTGCAAAGCAAACACTTCCCTCAGCACCAAATACTTTCAGCACATTCTCAGGAGAACCAGATTTTCAGCATTGATTCTTGATGCCAAAACTATTAATAATCATAGCAAATATTATCCATGTTTCAAATGGCCCTGCAGTAAATACAGACCTAGACCTGTTGCCTTAATCTGAAAATGCTGGGGTTTGTGACATGGTTGAGAAACATTACAAAAGCCACTTTGGTGTGTTTTAAGTGAAAACAGGACTGTGTTTTTATGAAATGCTGCTTTAAGAGGCCAGAGGTCACCACGTGCACAGGGAGACAACTGCAAGGATCATTAACCCATAGATCTTTGTACCACTCAGGCTCAGGTGGGCTGGCATGACCAGGCACTGAGTAGCAAGTACAGCTTTCCACAGCTGCTTCCATGCTGGAAGTACTGAAAAGAACAGGAAAACAACCCCAAATTCATTTTACAATCATTACACATCACCAGGTGCTCTCACTGCCTTCCCTTCACACATCCTTGAATTCTTTAATAACAGTGACACAGATCTGTTGTGTTCCAGAGGGGATCTGCACAATGCTCATGAAAAACGAGCAACTCACCAGAACTCAGTGGAGGATGAGTCAGGGAGCACCTGCTCACACAAACACCACGAGCACACAGCTCACATCAGACCGCCCCAAGCTCGGCACTAATTGTCTGCTTTTCCCTGCATTCCCGGGTGCTTTCCCACTGCCAGTGGCTCAGAGGTGCTGGGTTTGCCCCAGCAGGGTCCCCAGAGGATCCCAGGGCCTGGCACAGAGGGGCTGGGTCACACCTGCCTGTCCTGGCACACACCTGAGACCCGGGGAGGAGGAGCTGCTCTGCAGTGGCTGCCAAAGGAATCCCCAAGGCTGCACAACAGATCATTCAAGAACTCCCTCCTGGCATTCCACAGATCCCACTTTTAATGCTCTGAGGTTTGATTTGTTTGTCAAGGCAAATGCAAGCTGGACAGAACAGTGAGTGGTCTTTGCAGTGGAAGAAAATCACAAGAAATCATCTGATAAAGCAGAATATTTCACACTTCTGAAAAATAAGCTTCCTTACAAGGAAGCAAATTAAAAATGGTAACTTTCACTATGGCATGAAGAAAATGAGGTGGTGGAGTTTCCTGTTTCTCTTACTCAATAGTTTCATCTACACCACAATTTCTGCAAGAGCTGAGCAGCTCTGGCCACACCAACACTCCCTTTCCACAAGCACCATCCCAGCCCACCTGCCATGGAGCAGCCATGGTCATGCTGAATCCAAAGCAGTGAAATAGAGAGTTTTAGCAAGTCCAGAGCATTCTCCCACCAATTGCAGGTAACACTTGACTACAGATAAATACCTGAGAGTTGCCAGACACAAAAAGATTCCCTGTTTTAAGGAGTGCTTCAATTAATCTGATGTCCTAGGATTAGAATTGCCAATTACTCCTGCAGCAGTGCAGAGATGAGCAGGCACTCATTGAAGGGATGATGGGCAATGGCTGACACTCAAATCCAGCTGTTTTAATAATTCTGATTGATGAGAGTTTCAGAAACAATTGTCTGTTACAAATTTGGATGTTATTATAAAGAAACAAAGCTACTGAGTTCACACAGATCATTTCCATAGTCCTGGTTTTCTTTTTAAAAAATTATTCTGATGACTAAGAATCACAACCAGACACTGGGATACAGCACACTCAGGACTAAGGAATTCAAGGACAGGATGACTTTTATTTACAATAAAGTGTGACATGCAGTGACTGCTGGGTGTCCCAAGAAACATGCATTAAGTAGCTGTAAGACACAGCCACAAAAAGGTTCTGACACAGTGATATCCCTGCTGAGTCACCACTCAAACCTACAAATAACTGGGCATGAGCACTGGGGCTGGGAAATGAGGCAGTGAATTCACACTGCATCCACCCACCTACCCAGGCAACTCATCCAGCCCATGTCAGCACCCCTGAATTCAAAGACTACACAAATGAAAAGTGCAGCTTCACCATTCCTCTTTTTCCCACTAGAGACATCCTTGGGGAAATATCCTTGCATGCACTGAAACTGGTATGATTTCAATTCCACCCACATCTGGGCTCACTTGGGAACTAAATCCAGCACAGCCCGTCTTGGGTCAGCCAGTGACCCTGAACAAAAATAGCTCGGGCAGAAAGAAAACTGGACTGGGTGGAGCCCATCCAAGTGTAAACTGCAGGGACAGAGGAGCAGCAGCTCCTTCCCCTGCTCAGCACGAAGGGGACTCTGCCATCACCACAGTGACACAGCCAACTCCTGAGCAGGTCCTGAGCTGGGGCTCACACAGCTTCCTGTGTGTCAGAGCAAGAATCAAGCACCCTCTTGTTGGGGAAGATGGAACAGGAAAGCCTTATGATTGTCTGGCAAAAGATTTTGAGAATATGGAAACTATAAGTGAGATTGAAACGAAAGCAAACTTTGAGATCCCTCAGTTACTGAACAATTGGAAAACAATGGTGTGGCCACTGAAGGTGATCCCCTTTTGATGGAACAACACCCTCTGCTTGCAGACAGGCCCAAGGGTCAGAGCAGACCCTGCCAGCTTGGCAGAAGGGGCCCAAAGAGGAGTTTTTAGGGTTTAAAATGTAACCCAGTATGGTGATGTAATGATTCTTATAGGCTGTATGGAAATGCTGTAGGATTTGTATCTTGGACTAGATTGGTGAGTGAGAATTAGAATATTCAACACAGAAGAAGATTTATTGTATTGTAATGGGAACTTCGCTCTCTTGCCCTTTTTACTCTCTCACCCTTTTACGCTCTGACGCTTTTACTCTCTTACCTTTTTTACTCCCTTACCTTTTTTACTCCCTTACCTTTTTTACTCCCTTACTCTCTCACCCTCTCATCCTCTCTCCCCCTCTCTTCTCTCAGCCCTGCTCTGAGCTGTGCCTGGCAGCTCCCAGCAGGGCCCTGCACCCAGGCCCTTTGCAATGAACCCCAAGTTCCAGCCCTGGCTGCAGAGATCTCTCATCCCTGTCTGTCCTGACTGTCCTACCCCCAATGCTCCTACACCCTCTCCAGAGCAGGAAAATGTGAGCAGCAGGTGTTGCCTGAGTGCTGTAATTTTGTCTAATTTTGTGTAATTTTGTCTAACCCAGCAGCAGGGCTGGGGTGGCAGCCCAGGGCCACAACACAGCACCCAAAGCCCCACAGAGCTCAGCAGCTTCCCTGAAAGGCCACACTTCTGGGAAACTCACATCAGCTTCCCCAAATGTCCCAGCACAGACAGCCCTGGAGGCAGGGGATGACAGCACCAAGATTAGAAAAAACAACAGAATCAATCAGCTTTTGACAAAAGCTTGCTCTGCCCACAGCACAGACAGCAGATGACACTGAAGAGCAGGCAGAGCTCACAGCCAGGTGAGAAGAACTCAAGTCTGAACTGTTGTCAGAGGATGAGCCTGGGTTTGGGCAGGTTTGACCAAAGCACTGAAGTTAAACGAGGCCTCCAAGGTACATCACACACAGCAGGGATGTCCTGGCAACACCCTCAGGCACCATCAGCAACAGCTCAGAGAAAGAAAATAAACTAAGTTGGACATTTATTGTAAGGATCCAGGACTGCTGGCTTGTTCTTCTCATCCCTTCATACAAAATTAGCAAAGTCTGCCCCTGCAAGGCACCTCTCAATGGATTCCTAAAGGCAACCAACATGCCACGTTGGTTTTAAAGTTATAAATCCATTTCCAATGCTTCATTTAGGTTTCTAGTACACATTAACCAAAGAGTAAAACCCCAAGAACAAACTGTGACTCACAAGTTTGCTGCTAATTACAAAGATAATGCTTGCAAACCAATTTCTAATACCATTACAATGTCATGGAGTGTACAAATGAGAAACAAATTTAAACTTTTAGACACACTGCAAAATTAATTTAGATCTGAAATCACGTTCAAAGCTCAACCATTCTCATTATGATTTTCTTACATTCAAACATCAACACCCTCTCTGCCCAAACAGAAATCCAAAATATACAAGGAAAAAAGCATAAGGCATGCTGGTTGTTATTACACCCCACAGGATCTGAGCCCTCACCCTGCAGCATCTCAGGGCACAGGGAGAGCTGTGTAGCACAGAAATTCCCAAGCACTCAGTGCCTGAAGCAGTCAGGTCTCAAAATCTCCACATTTCATCCAGAGGAGGCAACAATTGTGTGAAAAAGCTTCATTTTCTCCTTCCATAATAGTTTGAAGGCTGCTGAGGGAGCTTAGCCCACCTCCCATCTATTGCCAGAGCCACTCTCAGGTGCATCCAACAACACCAGGGGCCCAACAAGTGCCTGATTCCAATACCCACCAGAACACAAGTGGCAGGACAGGAACAGGCACAAAAACCTGAGCAGAACAGGGCAGGGACACAAGCCAGCAAGTCACATCTTTATCCCAAAGGTTTCTCTTTGGCGATTATCAAATCCTTGCACAAGCAGGGGTGTAAGAGTTTATCAGGAGGAGCTCCCATGAATGTTTTATAACGGAAAGTGAAAAGCAGCCACAGACTTAGGGTCCCCTGGCTGTCCTCTATCAGTGCTGCCCAGGATTTAGTTGTGCTTGAGAGGGAACAGGCAGGAAAATGTGGATCTTTCCCATTTACAAGGGAAATAAAACCATAAAGATCACGAAATGTTAGCACAGCAAATCTACACCAGCGAGCGGCTGCAATGCCCCCATGGGATGGAGCAACCTTGGACTTGGTGACTTTTATTGCTCTTTTTCTTTCTCTCCAAAGCAACTTTGGAGCATAGGCGAGAAACCCGACAGAGGGGAGAGGGACAGGGTGCCCAGAGCAGCTGGGGCTGCCCCTGGATCCCTGGCAGTGCCCAAGGCCAGGTTGGACACTGGAGCTTGGAGCAGCCTGGGACAGTGGAAGGTGTCCCTGCCATGGCAGAGGTGACACTGGACGGGCTTTAAGGTCCCTCCCCAACCCAACCCACCCTGTGTTTCTGTGATATAGGGGAAGATCAACAACACACTGTCTAAAAGTAAAGTCCTTAAGGTCCCTTCGCTCCTAAACCATTCCACGGTCCCATGAGGGAGGTGGGCACTGAGGCAGGTGGCTCCGAGGGAGATTTTCCAGAGGGGGGACTCAGAGCCCCCGCAGCCTCCAGGGCTTGGTGCACCCTGAGCACCCTCACTTTTACCAGGCTCTTTAATTTCTTAGGAAAATCCACACTTTTGCGCGGGTTTGCTCAGTCAGGGAGGGGCAGCAGGCGGAGGAGGCTCAGGGAAGGTCTCGGTTCCCTCTCCCCCCCTCACACTCCATCCCAAGCGGGCCGGTGTGAGGGGGAGACCCGCCGAGCGCCGGGGCGGAGGGGCCGCGCCGCCCGCCCCTCACTCACCGCAGCCGGAGGTTCGCCATGAACTCGGGCATGGTGACGGCGTCCATCAGCACGAAGTCGGCTTTGCCGAACTCCAAACTCTCCTGCTCTGCCATGGCGGCCACTGGGACGGCCGGGACCGGGCCGGGGGGCCGAGCTAGGAGCGGGACGGGACGGGACAGGACAGGACGGGACCCGGTCAGAATCGCTCCCGCCGCTGCCCGGCCGGGGTGTGTGGGTGTCACCTGCGGCGGGGCGGGGCCGCGGCCCTGAGGCGGCTCCGTGAGGCGGCTCCGAGCGGCGCCCCCTGGCGGCCACAGAGGGAACGGAGCTGCCCGGGCAGGGCGGGGCGGGAGCGCCCTCTGGCGGCGAGAGCTGCGCGCTGCAGGCGGGGATCGCGGCACGGCTGGGACCGGGACCACCGGGACCACCGGGGCCACCGGGAACGGGCACCGGCACCACCGGGACCACCGGGGCCACCGGGAACGGGCACCGGCACCACCGGGACCACCGGGACCACCGGGACCACCGGGACCGGGTACTGGGAACCCCGGGAACGGGCACCGGGAACCCCGGGAACGGGCACCGGGAACGGGCACCGGGACCACCGGGACCACCGGGGCCACCGGGGCCACCGGGACCACCGGGGCCACCGGGGCCACCGGGGCCACCGGGGCCACCGGGAACGGGCACTGGGAACCCCGGGAACGGGCACCGGGAACACCGGGAACACCAAGACCACCGGGAACACCGGGAACGGGCACCGGGAACGGGCACCGGGACCACCGGGACCACCGGGAACGGGCACTGGGAACCCCGGGAACGGGCACCGGGAACACCGGGAACACCAAGACCACCGGGAACACCGGGAACGGGCACCGGGAACACCGGGCAGGGGCACCGGGACCCCCGGGACAGAGGAACCGGGACCCCCGGATGGACAATGTGGCCCCTGGAGCAGGGGCTGCGCTGCCCGGGGTGTCCCCCTCACAGCCCAGTATTGGGTTCTTCGCACCCCCTGCCAGGACAGGGGGCAGATCCTGTGCCCAGGTAACCCCACCCAGGGCCCCACCCTGCAGGGTCAGGATCTGCCCCCCCAGACCCTGCTCACTCTGGTGCTTGGTGAAACCCTGGAACCCCCCCCAAATATTGCAGAATAAAGCACACAAAATATCCCCCCGGATCCAGCACTGAGGCCAATTACATTAATGATACTAAATAAGGCAATGGGGCTGGGGGGACCTGGGAGCAAACACAGCCTCACCTAAAATAATTTTGGGCAAGAATGGCTGGTTTAAGTGTAGGAAACATGGCACAGGTGTGAGGCCATCCCTGTCCTTGTCTCCATCCCTCTCTCCATCTCCATCCCCACCCTGGAGCTCCTGGGTCCCCTCCCCTCCCAGCTGCAGGCAATGATCCCCCCTGGTTAAAGGCAGCAGATCCCAGCTCCGTCCCTGTTCCTGGGGGTGAACGAGGCTGGAGGAGCTCTCAGAGGTGAGCTGGGAAGAAAAAAAAAAAAAAAAAAAAAATCATAAAATGCTTTACTTGTGCTTTGTTTTCTGGTGTGTTTAGCTTTGCAGACGGGGTGGTTTCTGACTTTGTTTATTCAATGTGCTGAATGGCTTTGGTGTTATTATAAATGCCCAATTTGCCTGATGCTGATTCTTGCCCTGGCAAGGACAGGGTCGGGGCAGCAGTGTGTTCAGCCCCTGCCTGGCTCTCTCAGCAGAGGTTTTGCAGCCACAGGAGGTGTGTGTGAGCCCAGAACTGAGCGATGGAGCCAGCACCCCCTGCCCTCCACGGCCCCCTGGGTCCTGGTGCCCTCCCCGAGCCCCCGAGGGCAGCAGAGGGATGTGCCTGGCAGAGCCTGCGCTGCCTCCGCCGCCACACACAGAAGAAGAAAGTGGCTTATTCAGCCCATATCTGCAAGCTCCTGAACCAGGTGAGTCCCCGCTGGGCTGGGGTGCAGCTCCTGCTCCCTGAGTTCCTCCTGATAACCCCTGTGTCCCAGGCTGGGTGGTGTCTCCATCCCTAGTGCTGGGGGAATGTTTGGATTTGATCTTGATGGTGTCACCATCTCTGGAGGGGTTTAAAAGATGTGTGGATGAGGTGGGTTAGTGGTGCCCTTGGTAGTGCTGGGGGAATGTTTGGATTTGATCTTTGTGTTTTCCCACCCTGAATGATTCCATGATCCCAAGCTGGGGCTGGGCTGTGCCTGCTGTGCTGATGCTGTTGGTTGCTCTCCCCACAGACGTGTTCCACGGGGGATTCTTGCCTGGTGGCTTCCCTGCTGGCCTGGCTGGGCAGTCCCCAGCTCCTCGGGGAGGTGGCCCTGGAGGCCTCCAGGCTGTCCCGCTATGGCAGGAGGAGCTACCTCGGCCACCGTGAGGTGCTGCTGGCCACGAAGCTGGTGCTGCTGCGTGAGCTCCACAAGCCTCCCCCGGGATCCTGAGCCGTGAGCTGAGGCAGGATGGCACAGTCTTTGTAGTATTTTAATGTGGTTTTGGTAAATAAAGTGTTTTTGGCATTGTTTAATGGAGTCTCCTCCCTGGGCTGGCACTGCCAGGTGTTGGGCTGGGCACCTGTGTGCCCCAGGACTGGGTGGTCACACACACCTGCCCCAAGAAACACCCACGGCCTCTTGGCTCTGCCCTCGGGGGGCTGTTGGGCAGCTGGGTGCATCTTTGCACCCTATTTGGTCAAGAAAAGCAGAAGGAGGAAAGGTGGATGTTATTCCAAGCCCTGAGGGAGTGCCAGCCTTGGAGGCAGCAGCATCCCTGGTGATGCTGTGCCAGCACCTGGCACTGAGTGATCTGTGACCGTGTTCACAGGGGTCTGAGGATGAGGGAAGAGATGAGGATCTGACTCCATGTCTCAGAAGGCTTGACTTATTATTTTATGATATAGATTATATTAAAACTATTCTAAAAGAATAGAAGAAAGGATTTCATCAGAAGGCTGGCTAAGAATAGAAAAAGAAAGAATGAATAACAAAGGCTTGTGGCTTGGACAGTGAGTTTGAGCCAGCTGACTGTGATTGGCCATTAATTAGAAACAACCACATGAGCCCAATCCCAGCTCCACCTGTTGCATTCCACAGCAGCAGATAACCATTGGTTACATTTTGTTCCTGAGGCCTCTCAGCTTCTCAGGAGAAAAAATCCTAAGGAAAGGGTTTTTCATAAAAGATGTCTGTGACAGACCCATTTTGTTTCCAGGCCCTCCACGGAGCCCCTGCACACACCAGTCCTGGGGATGTCTCTGGGCTCTCCAGCTACCTGCCTTCAGCTCCAAATCCTGCCACGGGCAGGTACCTGGCAGTGCCCAGCTATCTGCCTTCCCAGAGAGGGTTCTCAGTGCTAGTCAAGTGCCAACAGCTCCTGGCAGCACTGGGACACCCTCCCCTGGGGCAGCTTCCTGGCTGCTGAGTGTTCCAGGCTGGGACAGGGATGGATCCTTCCACAGGGATTGGGCCTTGTAACCCTGGCATGAGCTGAAGGCTCCTTCAGAGGGAGGTGATGGCAGCTCTGCCCACCCTGCACAGGCTCCCTCCCTTGGTGGGCACCACTGGGCTTTGGGGGGACTTTCTGAACTGTGTGGTGGCACAGGGACACTCCAGTGACACCCACATGGGTACTGGGGGTCACTGGTGGGCAGTAGCTCCTGTTGGTAGCTCTGGCTGTGTCCCCAGCTGCTCCTGTTTGCTCTCTCCACTCTCCTGGGTGCACCAAGACCCGTGCAGTGCTTGGACTGTCACAGACACATTCTATGGAAAATCCTTTCCTTAGGATGTTTCCTCCTGAGAAGCTGAGAGGCCTCAGGAACAAAATGTAACCAATGGTTATCTGCTGCTGTGGAATGCACCAGGTGCATCTGGGATTGGGCTCATGTGGTTGTTTCTAATTAATGGCCAATCACAGTCAGCTGGCTCAGACTCTGTCCGAGCCACAAGCCTTTGTTATCATTCCTACTTTTTCAATTCTTAGCCAGCCTTCTGATGAAATCCTTTCTTCTATTCTTTTAGAATAGTTTTAATATAATCTATATCATAAAATAATAAATCAAGCCTTCTGAGACATGGAGTCAGATCCTCATCTCTCCCCTCATCCTCAGACCCCTGTGAACACGGTCACAGAGGAGCTTCAGCTCAGTCCCTCTTCTGGCAGCCCTGACTCTTTGAGTTGTTTAGGATTGGCTCAAATCTATGGATTAGGGGCCAAATCCTATAGGAAAGTCCAAGCCTTTGTAGAAATAAGAGCTGTGGCTGAACCTGGGGACACACCCAGGCTCCTGCCAAGGCTGTTTTTGCTTCCAGCATTCCTGGCTGGGGTCTGTTCAACCTTCCCCAAAAGCTCAGGGAGGGGAAGGGGAGGGTTCCACACCCTCTGATACATCTGGTTGGGAGCTTCATCATCCTGTTGGTGTTTTCTCTTGTGCTACAGCAAGAAAAAACCAAGAAGAGCATTCATTCAGTGCTTCTTGTCCCTGCATTCAGACTGGAGCTATTGCCATCTTCCTTTTCTCTTCTTTATTTCTTATTTGGAGCCCCAGCTGCTGCTGGGAGGGTGACATGTGGAGCTGCTCTGTCTGGCTTCTTAACCCCTGCAGTAATTGTGTGTGGGATCATTGCCTGGAAGGGAAACTGAGCCTGGAGCCATCACCAGCTCCCAGGGGAAGCAGCTGGAGCAGAGGAGATGATGGAGGAGATCACCAGGGGAGGTTCCTGCCCATGGCAGGAGATCTGGGGCTATCAATGAACCTTTTCCTACCCAAAACTTGTAGCTCAACTGGGCTCTGCAGAGGCAAAACATTGGCTGGCACAGGGTGCCCAGAGCAGCGGGGGCTGCCCTGAATCCCTGGAAGTGTCAAAGGCCAGGTGGGATGGGGCTTGGGGATGGTGGAAGATGTCCCTGCCCATGGCAGGGCTGGGACTGGGTGGGCTTTAAAGGCCCTTTCACCCCAAATCCTGCTGGGGTTCTGTGGTGCCTCAGGTGCATCTGTTTGCTCTTACTTCACCTCACCACTGACTCAGTGGACCCTGAGCTCTCTGGAATCTGTTCTTCAGGATCTTTATTTGGTCTTTTTGTCCTGTTTATCTTGTCTTTCCTTCCCCACACAACCCCTGCATCTCCCCTTTATTTTGTCCTGATAGTCCTACTGATTTTGGGATTGAGAGTTCTTGGGTAAGACACATCCTGTTCCCAGGGCAGGGGGAGTCCCCATCCTTGGGAGGATTAGGAAGCCCTGAGGATGTGGCACTTGGGGACGTGGGTCAGCAGTGGCCTTGGCAGTGCCATGGAGAAGGGTTGGACCTGATGATCTCAGAGGGGTTTTGCAATCTAAATGTTATAAATGGGGATCTGAAGCACAAGATGAATCAAGTGACCTCTCAAAAGATTTTCTAGAGTCCCATTTGGGGGAAGAGGGAAATCTGCTGCCACAGGGTTGGTGGAGCACAAATCCCATGGGCAGCCCCTGGAACAGCCAGGGACAGGCAGGGGCCCCTGTGCCAGACCCCACAAAAGTCTGTATTTATTGTTTCTTTAACACTTGCCCTTTCTGTTCACCATTTCAGCTTCCTCCTCCAACCTACGGGAACACCTGGATGCAAATCCTGGGCTAAAAAACTGAAAGTGGTGATTTATTCCCAGAGGGGAAGTGCCTGTTGAGGCAGCACACACCATGTGGATACCCTTCAAAAAACTGCTCTCATCTGTCACCCCAAAAGGCAGCTTTGGCAGGAGCAGGAGGATGAACCCACAAGCAGGGCCTGAAAGGGCTTTTCAGGATTAATTGTTGTTGTTGTTGTTCATTTCTTCTATTATCTTTTTTAGCTCTGTTGGTAGTAGAAGACAGAAGCCCAGACAGGCTGAGGAAGCCAAACCAAGCCTTCCTCTGCAGGACACAGCTGTGGGATGTACAGCTCTGGCTGGAGACTTTGTAGTACACAATCCTAAAAGCTTTTGGAAAACAAGGAGTGTGCAAAATGAAGGAAAAGCTCATTAAAAGTGAAAGCTGCTGCTTCTTGTCCCAAGGGTGAGGAGGGATGTGCAGGTGTCCTCTCTCTGGGGAGTTGCCAGTGATGAACTGAAAATGGGCTCTGGAGAAGGTCCCTGTGCCAGGGCAGGACACCAGCCAGGTGCCCAATCCTCAGAGGATTTGCTCTTAGGTCTTGCACTGAATTTTAGCTGATCCCAAAAACAGGGGGGCAGGTTGGGGCTGGGAGGTGTGTGGGCCAAGTGCCAGCTCCAGGTGTGGCACAGAGCCATGGCATGGCCAAGAGGCCACTGAGGACAGCAAAGGGTGTGACCGTGTTCACAGGGGTCTGAGGACGAGGGGAGAGATGAGGATCTGACTCCATGTTTCAGAAGGCTGATTTATTATTTTATGATATATATTATATTAAAGCGAAACTGAAAGAATAGAAGAAAAGGTTTCATCAGAAGGCTGGCTAAGAATAGAATAGAAAAAGAAAGAATGATAACAAAGGCTTGTGACTGATCAAGGCAGTCTGGACAGCTGGGCTGTGATTGGCCATTAATTAGAAACAACCACATGAGCCCAATCCCAGCTCCACCTGGTGCATTCCACAGCAGCAGATAACCATTGGGTACATTTTGTTCCTGAGGCCTCTTGGTTTCTCAGGAGGAAAAGTCCTAAGGAAAGGATTTTTCATGAAAAGATGTCTGTGACACTGCATCACACCCCAGGCTTGCACAGACATCCCTGGGATGTGGCTTCTGTCTGGGATAGGATGGAAATAAAACAGATAAACACAGAGATTTCTCTGAAAAAGGCTCTGGGGGCTGGAGCTCCTCTGCTCTGGAGACAGCTGGGGGAGATGAGGGAATTGAGCCTGCCCAGAGCAGCTGTGGCTGCCCCAGCCCTGGAAGTGTCCAAGGCCAGGCTGGACAGGGCTTGGGACAGCCTGGGATGGTGGAAGGTGGGAAAGCCTCTGGATGGGCTTTAAGGCCCCTTCCACCCCAAAACATTCTTGGATTTTATTGGGTTGTTCTCTGATGCTTTAACTGCTCATCTGCCAGGTCTCTCTTTAAAAATATGAATTTTGCTTTTGGTAATTTTTATTCATTCTTCATTTCTTCTTACTCAGCTTCCTCTGGTATTTTTTTCTATTTCATGAGGCAGGGCCTCTTCCTCCTTTCCACAATTCCCCTGCTGGTAAATGGCTCCGTGGGCCGCCCCAGCAGTAACCGTTTGTGAGGGGGTAACTGTGCCCTTTCCTCTTCCCTATTTTTTCAAAAAGGGAAGCAATAAAGAAAATTAGACAGCACATCAAAATTTCCAGCCCAACACACACACACACACACACATTGCTGCTATGGTCTTGAGCCAAGGAGGAGGATGCCAAACTGTAAACAAATGAAATATTCACTTTTGTAATTAAAGTGGATGTGGTGTTTTCTTTTATGGAGTTTTCCAGGAAGCTTTATGAAGACCAAAATGAGACTTCCCAAGACTGCAATGTGACTGTTGCACAAATACATGAACATTTATAGTGGGAAAACATTAAGATCCCCTCTAAGGTCAGTGTGTGCAGAGCCAGCCACCCAGTGAAAGAACCCAGATGAAGCAGAGTCCTCAAGGCTTTTGCTTCTCATAAGGGGAAATCTTTCCCAAAGCTGTTCCTGAGAATCCTCTTGAGGATGTTTGTGTTCCTGGCAGGGAGGGTGGAGGAGCCTGAGGCAGCAGGAGGGGCTGTGGGGCTGCCCTGTCCCTCAGCAGCATCCAACAGCTCCATTTCCTCTCCGGGAAGGAATTGCCCCATGGCAAAGCTCCACTATCAGCCACGTCTATTTACACCCAGATCTGTGATTCCCCAGGCTGAAGAGGGCTGGGAATCCAGCCAAAACCACCAGACACAGTTGAACAGAAGGGAAACATCTTGAGATGTTCACCAGCTCTGACTGCAGCTGATTCTGCAGCTTCCTGGATAAAAACCCATCCCTGCTCTCCTGGAGATGTGGCACTGAGCCATGGCCAGCCCAAACCAGCACCAAGCAGGCTGCTCAGGAGAAAAGGGCTCCAGAAACACCTTAAAAACCCCTTCCAGTGCCTAAGGGGGCTCCAAGAAAACTGGAGAGGGACTTTGGACAAGGGCTGGAGGAACAGGACTAGGGCTTCCCCCTGCCAGAGGGCAGGGTGGGTGGGATATTGGGATAAATTCCTCCCTGGGAGGGTGGGCAGGCCCTGGCACAGGTGCCCAGAGCAGCTGTGGCTGCCCCTGCATCCCTGGCAGTGCCCAAGGCCAGGCTGGATGGGGCTTGGAGCAGCCTGGGACAGTGGAAGGTGTCCCTGCACTGGATCATCTTTCAGGTCCCTTCCAACCCAAACCATTCTGGGATTCTATGACAAGGGATGGAAGCCCAGGCTGACCACTGAAATCTCAGGCTCCTGTACTCTGGCTTCACAGCACAGCTGAGAGGTGTTGAGAAGTTGTTACCCTGTTACCCCAGTGCACAACATCCATTAAAACTCCTTAAAGAAACTAAAAGGAAGTTTTTATAGTGTGAAGATCTTTGACAGCACTCACCCAGCTCCACGGTCCCTCCTCACTGTCCTCAGCATGGTTCTTCATCCTTCCACACCTGCTGTGGGCCTGAGGCAGCCCAGCAGAGCTGCTCCTGCATCCAGGCAGCTGGAAAGTCACAGGGATGGGAGCAAATCCCTTCTCCAAACATCCACTCTTGGGGAGCAGGATCCAGTTCCAGGCTGAGGGCAGTTCCCACCTGCCTGGAGCCACGAGACTGTTGGGAACAGCAGCAGAGAAGCAGAGCTGGAGGGGTGCCTGGAGCAATTGCTGCTCTCCCTGATCCGGTGCAGGGGGAGTGCAGCCTAAACCCCTCATGATGGATGTTTGTTTAATGTGTGCTCTTCCCTCCTGAATCTGCCGCTGGTGGAACCGCGGCCCAGCGGCTCTGTCCCGGCCCAGGGCCGTGTTTACACTCAGCCAGTCCCCAAAGTCTGATTAAAGCTCTCACTCTGTGATTCCTCATCCTCTCCAGGCAGACACAGAGCAGTTTATTCCCTTCTTTTCCATGGCAGCCTTTTATTTATTGGAGGAGGGTTATCCCAGCAGGGCAGGAAGTGCAGCTGCAAAGGGGAGGCTGGAGGTCAGCTCATCCCAGCTGTCCCTGCTCTGCTCCTCTGCTACAAACAACCCAATTCTTTCACTCTTCCCTCAGAGATCACATGTTCTAGATTTCCTTTCATCCTCACTGCTAGCAAAACAAGGGAGGTTTTTCAGGATGTGTTGTATGAAAGAAGGAGCAGGTTCCCATCCCAGTCCTTGGAGGTGGGATCTGCTGTGGGATCTACTGAGGAGTTCCAAACTCACCTGGCATCGTGTGAGGGTTGCAAAGGCAGCAAAGCAGTTCTGGAAGGACCAATCACCTTTGTCCAAGCTTCAAAACCCAAGAGTATTGCATCACATAAATATCCAGCTCCATCAGAATTCCTCATCCCTACCAATGTGACCTAAAGGACCCTGAACCTGGTGGTGTTCATGAAATAGGTGGTTTATTGGGTCTGCCTTGTCCATCAGCTCTCTTGCTTCTGCAGATGCCTCAGGCAATAACACAGAGCACCTTCACCTGCAGCAGCCCCCATCCCCTGCCCTCCCTGGGCCAAGGGAGGAAGTGCCAGCCCACACCATGGCCCCTGCATATGATGCTGCTTATCCTGACCATAAAAAAATCTCCTAATTTACCTATCAGAAAAAAAATCTTTGAAGAATAATTACAGACCTCTTGTATTGCTTTTTTCCCCCCTGGAAGTTTATTCTATTCTATTCTATTCTATTCTATTCTATTCTATTCTATTCTATTCTATTCTATTCTATTCTATTCTATTCTATTCTTATTCCATTCCATTTTAATTTTAATTTTACTCTTCTCTATTTCTCTTCTATTTTATTCTATCCCATCCCAGGTTAGGCCAGCTGCAGTGATGTGCCATTCCAAGTGGGAATGCTAATTTAAGGGGCAGGTTTCCAGCTATCTAAGATGCAGTGAAATGCTTGGAAGATCCCTCACAGACACCTGGGCTCCCAATGCCAAAAGAATGTCAAAAATCTACACAGGCGTTTTCTTTATCTCAAAATCTTCAAAATCCCTGGATCTAACACAAACTGGCACCTGTGTTGCATCAGCAGAGCTCAGTGTGACAACCATCCATTCATCATCCAACACTGTGTTATTTGAGCAAAAGGACTCCTGAGGGCCTGAACTTTCCCAATCAGTCATTAAAAAATTGTGTTGAAAATGTTAAAAAGCTTCTTCCCAACCACCTCAGTGCAGCAGCCAGGGCCTGGGGCTCTCCTGGCTGTGTGAGAACTGTCCCAGACAGGAGATGAACATGGCCAAGTGCACCAGAGACTGTGAGCAACAACCTTCAGTTCCTCTGTGCTCCAGTTCTTGGGAAAACTGTCAATGGCTGTGCAGAAGAGCCAAAAAAACCCCAAAAAACCAAAATCAAGGGTAGTGAGGCCCTGTCACAGGGTGCCCAGAGCAGCTGTGGCTGCCCCTGAATCTCTGGAAGTGTCCAGGGCCAGGTTGGACAGGGCTTTGACTGATCTGCTCTAGTGCAAGGTGTCCCTGCCCATGGCAGGGGTGGAACTGGTGATCCTTAAGGTCTCTTCCAGCTCAGACCATTTTGGGATTCTGTGGGCGTAGCTCAGCTGGGATTCTAAAGAAACAGAACGGCCAAGGAGAGGACCTGGATGTCCACGTGAGTGGTTTCCAACCAGCTTGGCAGGAAGGAGTTTTCTCCTGGACCCTGGAGTCCAGGACTTGTCAGATTTTACTTCTGGCTACCAGAATTCATGGACAGCAAATATTGGATGGGCCCAGGCAGAGAAGAGTTGTGTGGATTTAAAGTGATCAAGGGCAGTTGTTTGAGAGGGAGCTGGGCTCAGCCTCCCCAGGTCTCTGTGTGCATGAGGCAGCCAGAGCTTACTGAAATAAGGAAAAGCAAGGACAGCGTGGCACAGAAAAGGGCAGGGAGTCTGAGCTGGAAGAACCCAGGGGCCAGAGGAAAATAAAGGAGGTTGAACTGCACGGAGTTGCTGCCAGCTCATTTCCTCGGGCCCCTCTGGATGGCAGCACAACCCTCTGCTCCATCTGCAGCTCAGCCGGGCTCGGGCCGTGGCAGAGGCTGTGTCCCACCTCCAGATCATCAATGAAGAGAAATTCCCAGCAGGAAGCACACGGGGAAGAGCAGCAGGTCAATGTTAAGGTGGAAGGAGTCAAGAGCAGGTACTGACTCGCTGGGCTCCAAACAAAGCCAGACCCAAGAGTTTGGTGGGTGACTCCTGCCATGGCTCAGGCAGCAGCTCCTGTGACTCCCAGGGGTGTTTGGGGTCACAGGGTTGGGATCTGAGCTGTGATGGCAGGACAGACAGGATGGGCAGCAGGCCCTGCAGTGCCCTGCCACCAGTGACTGCTCCTGGTGTCCATCCCTGCTCACTGCCCTTGTCCTGCAGGCGTGCTCTCATCAGCTCAAGGCCACCCAAACAGCTCAGGAAGGCATTAACTCCCAATACAAACACACAGAAAGTTTCTCCTCAGGTTATTTCCTCCTCCTGCCCCCTTTCTCCTGGTGCCACCAGGCAGAAAAGGCTCAGTCCCCCCCAGCACACTCTGATCACTGATCATTCACAGCACTCTGATCTCCCCTCCCTGCATTATTCCATGCTTAGGGAGCCCGGGGAGCATCCTGCATGGCTGGTGGCCTTCATCCTCACTAAAAGAGTCAGGACAGGCTTGTGTAGCCTCTTCCTTGGCACCAGCTCACTCTGACACCCCTGATGCCTGCAGGGACAGAAATCAGGGATAGTGGGGCCTTCTTGGGGGATGAGCTGCTGGATGTGCCCTGGTCTGACCCAGGTCCTTGGCTTGGCCACCCCACCCTGCACTGGGGCAGGGCTGGGTTCCTGCTGTGCCCCCTGGCTCAGGATGGCACAGGATGGAGCTGCTCCATCAGGGAATGGGGCAGGGTCCTGCCCTGGGATCTCCCCAGTGAAGGGGCTGCAGCCCAGGGCGGGATGGGGGTGCCTGGGGCTGTGTTTGGATCCGTGCTAGGAGCAGCCAGAGGCTGTACATGAGACCAGTGCCAGCACTGTCACCTTGGGAGATGGATGTGAATGAAAAAAGTGATAGAGAGGGTCACACAAATGTTTAGAGAGGAGAGGAGAGGAGAGGAGAGGAGAGGAGAGGAGAGGAGAGGAGAGGAGAGGAGAGGAGAGGAGAGGAGAGGAGAGGAGAGGAGAGGAGAGGAGAGGAGAGGAGAGGAGAGGAGAGGAGAGGAGAGGAGAGGAGAGGAGAGGAGTTTGAAGGGACCTACAGTGACCATCTACTGCAACTTCCTGACCACTTCAGGGATGACAGAAGTTACAGTACATTGTTAAGGGTGCTGTCCAAACATCTCTTCAACCCTGACAGGTTTGGGGCATTGACCACCTCTCCAGGAAGCCCCTCCCAGTGCCTGACCCCCCTCTTGGTAAAGATGCTTCCCAATGTCCAGTCTAACCCTCTCCCCGTGCAGCTTTGAGCCATTCCCAGGCATCCAGGGCCTGGATCCCAAGGAGAAGAGTTCAGTGCCTCTATCTCCACATCCTCTCCTCAGGAAGCTGCACAGAGCTATGAGATCACCCCTCAGCCCCCTTCTCTCCATGTCTTCCAGCCCATTGCCATCTTGGTTCTCCTCCTCTGGACACATTCCAGGGTTTTCCCATCCTTCTTAAATCTCAGGGACCCAGAACTGCACACAGTTCCTATGTATAGCATCAGAGACTGGATAAATTTGACCTAGGATGGGAAAACCAGGATCTAGAAATGGGATGAGGGACACAGCCAGTCTGGGAGCTCATGTCAGCAGCTTGGGAAACCTGGAGCAAAACTGGGATCCCACACCTGTGGTGCCACCCACGGCTCAGGAAAGACTGGGAGCCTGGCAGCTGCCAGGGGGGAGCAGAAGTTTGACACGGGAGGGTTCTCCCATCTGGCAGGGAAGAGGAAGAGCCCACACCAAAGCTGTTGGCCAACAGAGACGTGTGGAACTGGGAAACAGCACATTCTTTACAGGGGAGGTAATTAATTGCTGGAGCCACTCATTAAGGCATTGGCAGGCTCAGTACTGACAGTCAGAGCTGGGGCTCCAGGCCTTTGCTATAAGAGGTTTTTCTTCAAATTTGAGTGATTTCAGTGCTGTCCTTGCAATGTTTTCTTCACAGTCAGACCTGCATTGGAACACTGGGCTGGAGTGTGGCCTTAGGAACTGGGCAGTTGGAGCTGGCCAGGATGGTCCTGCAGGGGTCACACCTGGGAGGGCAGGGTCCTCCAGTGGTGGCTCTGGGCAAACAGCTCACACAGCTCTTTACTCCATCTCTAAGTGAGGGAAGCCTCTGGAGCTCTCACTTAGTCCCTGTGTGGTTTTAAGCAAATCCTCACCCCATAACAGGCTGGGACAGCTGGGGGTGTCCAGCTTAGAGAAGAGAAGCATCCAGGAAGTTCTTAGAGCCCCTTCCAATGCCTAAAGGGGCTCCAGGAGAGCTGCAGAGGGACTTTGGACAAGGGCTGGAGGAAGAGGACTCAGGGACCTGTGCCAGAGGGCAGGGCTGGATGGGATATTGGGAATGAGGAATTGTTCCCTGGCAGGGTGGGCAGGCCCTGGCACAGGGTGCCCAGAGCAGCTGGGGCTGCCCCTGGATCCCTGGCAGTGCCCAAGGCCAGGTTGGAGCAGCCTGGGACAGTGGGAGGTGTCCCTGCCATGGCAGGGGTGGCACTGAGTGGAATTTAAGGCCCCTTCCCACCCAGACTGCTCTGGGATCCCATGACAGGTTAGGTGCTCTCTCACCTCCCTCTCCTGATCCTATACAGGATGAGCAGTTCCCAGTGCCTCAGCAGGAATTCTTGGCCACTCAGGCCTGCACCTACCCTTGATCACACATCAATTTCTACTGTGGTCTTTCACATTTCCTACACCTGGCACCAGCAGACTTTGTCTTTACTCCTACTGTACTTGGAATTCACAGGTATGGGAACAGCATCTCCCAGTTAACCCCTTCACTCCTCCTTGGTAAGAAAGGTGGGAAAACCAAAATATTGGCGTTGTTTCAGGGGTGGCAGCTGAAGCTGTGCTGGCCCTGCCTGGGCTGTTGGCAGTTCACAGCTCCTGTGTGAGTGTGAACACCCAAGTGGCACTCGGGAGGTGACCTGCGCTCCCCCACATGGAGCGGGTGCCAGGAGGCTGCACCTCGCCAAGTGTTTACAGTAATCCTTGGCAGGCACCCAGGGCTCCAACAAAGACATCTGCTAATCTGCAGAGAGGAGCTTTCAGGAAAGAGAAGCTTGAGGGTTTCAGGGAAACTCTGCTCCCAGCCAGGCTCTGCAGGTCACAAACTCGTCTGTCCCGGCTGGAGAAGCCCACCTGAGTCTCCCGAGACTGGGATTTGTCTCAGACAGCAGCTCCCAGTAGGTTCCCTCTCTTGGATTAATTATTCTGCAGCTCTCGTGGCCTCTGTCCTCATTCCTGGAGCCTCCTGGCTGTGCTGGGATCAAAGGGGATCCTTGTGAGACATCCACGTGGGACCTGAGCCGGGCCAGGAGCTCAGTGACCGAGCTGCTCCCCCTTCCCTCCTCAGATCACGAGGCTGAGGGAAAGTGGGACAAGGAATGAGGTGCTGGCAAGAGCCTGGCAGCAGAACAAAGCCTGGTCCTGCTGCCATGGAGCTCAGCCACACTGTCTGTCCCCAGCAGAGCCAGGTGCCAGGTGCTGTACAAAGTTTGGGGCTCACCACGGGGACATTTCCTCACATTCCCTCACCTCAGTGTGCCAAACCAGGCAGGTGCAGCCCCTCTGTCCCAATTCAAACTCCCTCTTCAGAAATATTCATCCATATTTTTACAACTCTGAGAGAAATAAACCCATTTGCCAGGAAATGAGCTCAAAATCCAGGCAGATCTGAAGTTTTAAGGTGCTCAAAATTCAGACATATTTGAAGTTTTAAGGGCTTTTCTTCTTTGAAGGGTGCAGTTTGCTTCCTGCATGGTGCCTTGGCAGTCCCATCTCCTGGGCAGAGTCCTGCTTGGACCCCATGTCCTTGGAGAGAGGATAAAGCCTTTCCTGCTGAATCCCAGCTGGCTCCTGCACAGCTCCTCTCCCTCTGGAGGAGGGAGGCTCTCAGTGCTGGGCTGGGAAATCACATGCTCCATGGCTTCAACATGAGCTCATTGTTTTTGGAAGAGACCTGGCTGCTGGTTGGGTTTGCTGCTTGGTCAGGCTGGTGGGTGCAGTGCCACTGGGGATCCCCCCCATGGAGGCCACAGGGACCTTTGGGTCCCCCCTGTGCATTTGTCCCTGTGAAAAATGCACATATTTTATGATTGGCTTTTGGCAAATATTCAAATGAATATTATATGTGTTGTGTTAGAAAGTAATGCTGTATTAATTCTCTTAAGTACTGTGTTAAATATAGTTTTAGGTTATAAAAAAATGTTAAAATAGAAACGATGCTATGTAGGATACTTTTTTTAAAGAAAGGACTCACAGTGAGATAGCAGCCACAGGACACCTGAATCTTTCAGAGAAAAAGAATTTATTGCTCCATTATCAAAAGAAACGAACTTCTTCCCACCACAAAGGCACTGTCAGGATTCAGAGGAAGAAGCTGACACTGCCCAGACAGAATCCTGAGTTTGAATGGAATTTATGCATCGTGTATGAGGTGTATGAATATGCAACAGGCTGTTGCTTTTAAGGGTTAATCCTTTGTTAACGGGGGTCCTTTTTTGGTGCTGCAGAAAAGGTACCTGGACTGTCTGTAACTCTTTGTATTTATTGTCTCATATTGTCCTAATTCAATTTGTCCAAATTATCATTACTCTAACTGTATTACTATTTTTATAACCATTTTATTACTATGAAACTTTTAAAATTTTAAAAACAAGTGATTAGTGTTTCTCACAGTACCCAAACCAGCCCCCAAACCATGGGGGCAGCAGCAGCCACAGGGAGTGGCTTCAGCTCCAGAATCTTCTTCTGGGGAGTCCTTGCTCTGATGCCAGCTGGTGCCAAAGTGCTTTGCCAGATGATCTTTGATCTACGCCATTAATGGGTCTGATTAAATCTGCCTCATTCATGAGCATTTCAGTGTCAAAGAACATGAACTGGGGCACAGCCCCCCATGCTCTGCCCACACTCCCAGGGTATTGGATGGATTTGTCCTCACCTGCTTGAGATGTGACACAGGGAAACGTGTCCAGGACAGCCCCCTGCCATCCTTCACCTCTCTCTGGCTCAGAGCCAGAGCCATTGCAGTGCCCAGAAATTCAATATCCAGCCACCAAATGAACCTGCAGTAGCTGAATTAGCCCTGCCAGCTCCAGCTGACCTGTGGTTGAGAGCTGGGGTGGACACAATCTCAGAAGCTCAGCAGATTTTCCAGCACCACCCTGCCCAAATCTTCCTTAAGGATCACAGGATCACAGAAACTTCAGAATCATAGAAATTTCACAGAATCATAGAAATTTCAGTTGGAAAAGCCCTCCAAGATTGAGTCCACCTGTTCCCCCAGCACTGCCAAGCCCACCACCAACCCATGTCCCCATTTGCCACATTCACACCCCTTTTAAGTCACTCCAGGCATGGTGACTCTGCCCCTGCCCTGGGCAGGCTGTACCAAGGCTGGACAATTTTTCCATGATTAAATTTTCCCCAACATCCAACCTGACATTCCCTGGCACAACTTGAGGCTGTTTCTTTTTGTTCTGTCCCTTTTTCCCTGGGAGCACAGCCCGGCCCCCCTGGCTGTCCCCTCCTGGCAGGAGCTGTGCAGAGCCACAGGGGCCCCCCTGCGCCTCCTTTGCTCCAGGCTGAGCCCCCCCCAGCTCCTTCAGCCCCTCCTGGGGCTCCAGACCCTTCCCAGCTCCGTTCCTTTCTCTGGAATTCTTTCCCTGGAAAGTGAACCCTCTACAGTCTTTGAGGAAAACTCAGGGTATCCCTTGGACAAGTCCTTGTGCCACGTGGAGGTTGGAATGGTCACAGCACAGGTGATTCAAGGGCTGGGCTTCCAGAGCAGTTCATGAATCCAACACCTCCTGGTGGGTGATGCTGCAGGAAGGTGGGAAGGGGATCCATGCAATGGCTGCAGCTCTTGGCAGGTATTTGCTGGACCCTTCACTCTTAACTGGACAAATACAGAGCTGGTAACAGAGATGCTGTTCCCAGTGCCCAGAAGTTGAGGGCACAGTCCTAAAATTGGGATCACTGGTAAAAGTGATCTTTGAATTTTTGAAAATCCCCTGTGCAGCTTTGGTGAGACAGGCAGTGGAATTTTGCACCCTGCTGAAGGACATAGGACAATGCATGTGGCTCCAGGTGACACAGCCCTCTCCAGGCTCCTTACCCAGCTGTCTATGAATGCCTTGGAAGGGGGGGAGAATGAGTGTCCTGTGAGCAGGAGGGGATAAAAGATTCTCCTCTCTGTTTTTTTAAGAAAGACATTGATTTCTTATTTTTTAGAAGTGATTTTTTAAAGTGTGCACTTATATTAAAAAAGAAGAACCTTTTCCTTAACCTCTCAAGGTAGGAGCTGCTTCTATCTAGCAGGAGAGTGTCTGCTCTTATCTATGACAATTCTTTGATCTGTTAAGACATGTCTGAGCCCGGTGCACAGAGAAGAGAATCAGGTCCCCGTCTAAACTTGGCAAAGCAGCAGCTTTTCCCCGTGATGTTGCAAGAGCATCTTGGGATCCCGTTGATGAATGAGCTCTTTTTGTGTCTGGTGTTACATGAGCCAAACCGGAGAGTTCGTGTCTCAGTCAAACCAGCGACAGTGAAACACGATACGGGCAGGGAGGGGACACAACCCTGAGCTCATCCCGCGCTGCAATTCCCTGCTGTGGCAGGAGCCGTTTGTTTTAATGCAGAAATTACTGTGCGAGATGGTCAGGCTGGGACAGACACTTAATTTTGGCTCACTGATGGATTTAAAGGGGATTCAATGAGCCATTTTGTGCCAGCCTGGATTTGCCTCCTTCCTCCTCCTGGCTGTTGGCACTGGTGTTTCTGTGTTAAAATAAATGTCCTCCAACATCAAAATCTCCACTGGAGAACACAATCAAGTCACTGATTAACCTTTTCTTAGTTAAGCTCAGTCTAGAATCATAGGGGGGACCTTAAAGATCCCCTTGTTCCCACTCCCCACCATGGGCAGTGACACCTTCCACTCCTGCCTTGAGCACTGCCAGGGATCCAGGGGCAGCCCCAGCTGCTCTGGGCACCCTGTGCCAGGGCCTGCCCATTCATTCCATCCCATATCCCATCTACCCTGGCATGGGAAGCCATTCTCCCTTGTCCTGTCAACCCAGGCCCTTGTCCAAAGTTCCTCTCCAGCTCTCCTGGAGGCTCTTTCAGCACTGGAAAGGGCTCTAAGGTCTCCCTGGAGCCTCCTCATCTCCAGGCTGAACATCCCCAGCTCTGCCAGCCTGGCTCCACACCTGAATGGGAAATAAAGGGAGGGATGGATGGATGGATGGATGGATGGATGGATGGATGGATGGATGGATGGATGGCTGATGGATGGATGGATGGATGGATGGATGGATGGATGGATGGATGGATGGATGGATGGATGGATGGATGGGTGGGTGGGTGGGTGGATGGATGGATGGATGGATGGATGGATGGATGGATGGATGGATGGATGGATGGATGGATGGATGGATGGATGGGTGAATGGATAGATGGATGGATGGATGGATGGGTGGATGGATGGGTGGATGGGTGGATGGATGGATGGATGGATGGATGGATGGATGGATGGATGGATGGATGGATGGATGGATGGATGGATGGCTGATGGATGGATGGATGGATGGATGGATGGATGGATGGATGGATGGATGGATGGATGATGGATGGATGGGTGAATGGATGGATGGGTGAATGGATGGATGGATTGATGGATGGATGGATGGATGATGGATGGACGGACATACAACTTTAACAGCAGGAGATCAACAGAGTTATGGGAGAGAGCATCCAGGGAGGTGTCACGATACTAAGGAGCTGTGTGGGAGGCTGGGGGATGTCAGGAGAGGGACAGGATACTCAGAGTCAACACTGAGTAAAGCTCTGGAGCTGGAATGTCTCTAGCAGGACTGTAGTTGGGAGGAAGGAAAAAGCCTTTGCTTTTCTGTTTTTCTGTTTCTCATTAGCCCTTCCCACCACAGATGAGAAACAGGAGAAAATTTGTGAGTATTTCCAACATTATCTCATATTTCCAATCAGAGAAAATGAGTGACTTGCATTAGCACTGTAAACAATGCTGGTGAGGTCCCAGGTGGTGGCAGAGGTGCTCAAGCAGGGTGACAGCCTGGAGTGGGGCAGGAATGGGATGTAGCAGCCAGGTGAAGAAACTGCTCAGAGGACACCGAGAGTGGCAGTTCCTCGTCCCCTCTGCAGCTCCGGGAGCGGCTCGGGGGAGGTGGGGCCATGGGAACACGGAGCTGCGCCGAGCTCCTCGCAGGGCAGGGGATGAGCAGCGGCAGAAGGGGGGGAAGTGCCTCAGGCAGGCAGGGAGCAGCTGGGACCACCCGAACGCCTGTAAGAGCAAAGAGCTGCTCGGGTGTGAAAAATGCCAATCACTTGCTTTTGAAATTTTAAAAGCTTCATAGTAATAAAATGGTTCTAAAAATAGTAATACAATTAGAGTAATAACAATTTGGACAAATTGAATTAGGACAATACGAGACAATAGAAACAAAGAGTTACAGACAGTCCGGGTACCTTTTCTGGGCAGCACGAGCCTGAAAAAGGACCCCCCGTTAAAAAAGGATTAACCCTTAAAAGCAACAGCCTGTTGCATATTCATACACTTCATACACGATGCATAAATTCCATTCAAACACAGGATTCTGTCTGGTCATCGTCAACTTCTTCCTCTGAATCCTGACAGCGCCTTCGAGGCAGGAAGAAGTTCGTTTCTCCTGATAATGGAGCAAGAAATTCTTTTTCTCTGAAAGATTCAGGTGTCCTGTGGCTGCTATCTCACTGTGAGTCCTTTCTTTAAAAAAAGTATCTTACACAGCATCGTTTCTATTTTAACATTTTTATAGCCTAAAACTATATTTAACACAGTACTTAAGAGAATTAATACAGCATTACTTTCTAACACAACACATATAATATTCATTTGAATATTTGTGAAAAGCCAATTATAAAATACAGGCATTTTTCACATCGGGGTTTCAGACGGTTCAGGTGGAGGCCAGAGGCTGGGATCAAAGGGGACATTCCAGAAGGGAAAACTGCACAACAGCGGAGCCCCCGCAGGGCTCCCTGGGCCGGGGCTCTCGGGATTTGCTCCTGTTCCACTCCCTGGGCGGGTCCTGCTGCCCGCCCTGAGCGAGGGAGGCCTCGGAGCACCCCAGCCTGGCAGGAGGCTGAGCAGGGATTCCAGGAAGCTGGGACAGGTTTTCCCGACACGGTGAGAGCTGTGCACAGCCAGGGGATCCCGCACACCAGACAGACAGACAGACAGACAGACAGACACGGAACTCAGGATGTTTCGCAACACGACGCCACATTCTGGCGCTCCGACTGCAGAGCTGAAAGGCCTGGAGCTGTGTGGGCTCTGTCCCACGCTGTTTGTCCCGCTGAGATTTGTTCCAAAGCCCAGATCTGCAGTGCCGGGAGCAGAGGGGTTCCTGGAGCCAGCCCTGCTGCTTCACCACGGTGTGAGCAGGGGTGAGGGCTGAGGAAGGGACCAGCAGTGGGAGGGAGATGGGCCCTGCTCACGGTGCCCAAAGCCCCAGGCCAGGGCAGCCCCTGCAGACACAGCCAGGTCTGAGCCCCAGGTCACCCCACCCTGCCCAAAGCCGCTTCCCTCAGCCCCTGTGCTGGGGCTTTGCTCCAGGGAACAGCAGCCCTGCACACCTGACCCTGGGATCCTGTAAACCACGGAATCCCACAATGGTTTGGGTGGGAAGGGGCCTAAAACACCACCCAGTGCCACCCCTGCCATGGCAGGGACACCTCCCAGTGTCCCAGGGTGTCCCAATGTCCAACCTGGCCTTGGGCACTGCCAGGGATCCAGGGGCAGCCCCAGCTGCTCTGGGCACCCTGTGCCAGGGCCTGCCCACCCTCCCAGGGAACAATTCCCAATTCCCAATATCCCATCCAGCCCTGCCCTCTGGCACTGGGAGCCATTCCCTGGGTCCTGTCCCTCCCTCCCTTGTCCCCAGTCCCTCTCCAGCTCTCCTGGAGCCCCTTTAGGCACTGGAAGGGCTCTGAGCTCTCCTCTGAGCCTTCTCCTCTTCAGGCTGAACCACAGCTCTCTCAGCCTGTCCCCATAGGAGAGGTGTTCCAGCCCTGGGCTTCATTATCCAGCAAGAATCAGTCCCAGTATGATGACATAGGTGATGTTGTTCACCTTCCTGCCCTCCCTCTGGACTGAGGAAAGAGAGAAATGGACATGAAAATGGTCATTTATTAATATACTGTGTCATTATTGGTCATATGTATTTATATAAGTAGTCATATTTGGACATATGGTCATATTATTCATATAAATGACCATTTATTAATATATTTTAGTTCTCTGGAAGGCTGGATAGGGCTTGGAGCAACCTGGGATAGTGGGAGGTGTCTCTGCCCATGGCAGGGGGGTGGAATGAGATGGTTTTTAAGGTCCCTTCCAACACAAACCATTCCATTGGTTCTGTGATTTACAGACTACAGCAATTTGGGGAAGAGGAGACTTTGAAACCCAAGTAAGCCACTTCATTTGTGTCCTCATCCGGTAGCCTTTAAAAATTGCTAAGTGGATTAATTCTTGCAATCAAACCTGCCTGTAGCCAGCCTGCCCAGTGAGGGCTCTGCTGTGGAAGGAACAAAGCAGATGTGGGGAATAACCCCAGAGCTGTCCAACACGAGAGCCCTGCAAAGCTGGGAGGCTGCAGCCAGGTGAGGATCAGCCTCTTCCCCCAGGAAACGAGTGATGGGACAGGAGGGATGGCTCAGGTTGTGCCAGGGGAGCTTTAGGCTGGATATTAGGGAAAAGCTGTTCCCAGAAAGGGTTGGCTTTGGCCAGGACAGTGGTGCAGCCACCATCCCTGGAGGTTTGACAAGTGTGTGGCTGTGGCACTGCATGCCATGGTTTAGAGGTGACCATGGTAGTGCTCTGGGCTTAGACTTGATGATCCTAAAGGTCTTTTCTGCCATGAATGATTCTGTGATTTTGTGAAGTGCTGCCACAACCCTGCAGTGGAAGCTCAGCCACCAGTTTGCTCAGCTCAAACAGAAAGCCAAATTCCTTTTTCCAGGTGTCTTGCTTGCAAGAAGTCGTGGGTTATTTTGGAATGACTTGCACACCCCAGCTTGGAATCCCAGCAAGCCTGGGAATTTTTCTACCTGCACACCTCAGCTTAGAATCCCAGCAAGCCTGGGAATTTTTCTACCTGCACACCTCAGCTTAGAATCCCAGCAAGCCTGGGAATTTTTCTACCTGCACACCCCAGCTTGGAATCCCAGCAAGCCTGGGAATTTTTCTACCTGCACACCTCAGCTTGGAATCCCAGCAAGCCTGGGAATTTTTCTACCTGCACACCCCAGCTTGGAATCCCAGCAAGCCTGGGAATTTTTCTACCTGCACACCTCAGCTTAGAATCCCAGCAAGCCTGGGAATTTTTCTACCTGCACACCTCAGCTTGGAGTCCCAGCAAGCCAGGGTGGCTTTTGGACCCTGCCTGGCACTTCTCAGCTCGGCTGTGTGTGACATTAGCAGCAAACTTTTAATCAGCTCATAGTGAAAGCACAGTGGGATGTGACCAGAGCAGCTATCTAGGGACAAAGTCCTCTTTGTACACAGAGCAGAACCTGCAGGGAATGTCAGCACTGGCCCCTCCTGCTGCTGAAACACTCCATGGAGGATGAAAACTCCATAAATGCTGTGCACAGGCATCTCCACTGACTTCCCATCCCTCATCTCTACACATCAGCAAAGTCCCTTGAGATGCTGGTCACAAAACCCAGCACACTTTTCCCTCCCTCTATCTTACATAGATCAAAGTGCTACTGAGTAAAGGTTGTACCTGGGACATGTTTTTGACAAATGGGTACAAAGAGTTGAATTAGAACAGTTCCCTGGGAGGAAAGTGTTGCTCATTTTGGATTAAGAGTCATCAGTTTAAAAAAAAAAGTATTCAATCAAATAGAAATATCAACTTCTCAGCTTCTCACAATTCATGAACCTGATCTCTACAAACTATATATTAACAATTCCTTTTCAAAAAGCAGCATTTGAATTTTTCATTTACTGCTTAATTATCAGAACTGGGGCTTAAAAAGAAAACCACCACATGCCTTTTGTAATATTCTGACAAAGATTTGGGGCTTATTCTCTAATACACTCTTAAGTATCTGAGGTGAGTGACATCTGTTTCTGGTGAACCTGTGACTCCCAGAAAAGTGAATTTTAGGGAGCTGAGTTTGGAAAGCTGTTAAGGAATCAACATAACCAGAGAAACCCTGTAATCTACAAGAAAAAGAACACTCAAATTCCTTAAATTGAGTAAGGAATTTGTACGTTTAATAATCTCAGCTTTGTCTTCCCAGTGCTCATTTCCTCTTTGATAAAGGCAGCGCCACTGCCTCTGCAGCAGAATCTGATCAAAACTCAGCTCCACGTAAGTCGGTCAGAGGAGCACTGAAATCCCCAGCTGAGCTCGCAGCAGAGAGGGAAAATCGATGTTGACTCGATCCTCGTGCCCACAAAGGAGCAGCCCGAGGAGCTGAGGCCCCGCTGGCCGTGCCCTGTGCTGCTCCCGCAGGGGAGCCCTGCCCGCCGCGTGTTTCCTGCGACAGCCCCGCACCAGAGCCCGAAGCAGAACTCGCGCAGGAGCACGGGCGCTGCAGCGGGCGTTGGCAAACACAAGAGGAAGCTGTAAGCAGAGTATTCCCTGCAGGGCCAGTTCTGATTAATTGGAACTGCTTGGCATTCAGAAGAGCTGATGAAAAACTTTGGGAAGCCATTGAGGCATTTTCACTGGCACAAGTACTCGGGAGGGATCACATCTATGTCATGGAACTGAGATTAGAATCGGAATCAAAGCCCTTCTACAAAGGCCTGAATTTGTTTGTTTTCATATTCCCCTAGCCCATTTCCAATGCCAGGATTCATTTCTCTTCTACAGCCATGAATATCCCAAGACATTCTCTCACAGGATCATGGCATACCCCACGTTGGAAGGGGCCCCCAAGGATCATCCAGTCCAACTCCTGGCCCTGCCCAGACACCCCAACAATCCCACCCTGGGCATCCCTGGGAGCGTTGTCCAAACCCTCCTGGAGCTCTGGCAGCTTTGGGGCTGTGCCCATTTTCTGGGGAGCCTGGGCAGTGCCAGCACCCTCTGGGGGGAAGAGGTTTCTCCTGATCTCCAACCTAAACGTCCTGGACACAGCTTCACATTAACCCTCTCTGCAAAGCCTTTCTAACAGCAGACAAACACTCACATGCCAACATCACACACTTTTAAAACCTTGGGCTGCATTACCCACAGAGGAGCAGCAGCAGCACTGGGCTGCTCTGATAATTGTGCTCTTGACTTGCCCTGACACACACCTTGCTTGAGGTGAGGTTATGCAAGGGGATAAAATGACCCACTCCTTGTAAAATCTACCCATCCAGGTGACTTCAGCTCTTTCTCAATAGGAAAGATACAAACATTACAAACCTACACCCATTGAGACATATGTATAGAGAGAGAGAGGGTATTTATATATTTCTATAGTATATTTATGAAACATCAGCACACCAGCACTTCAGTCAGGGCACCCAACAGAGCCTAGTGGTTGAATTTCTAGTATATGCCTTTATTCTATCTATTTATCTATCTATCTATCTATCTATCTATCTATCTATCTATCTATCTATCTATCTCATATATATATATATATATATATATATATATATATATATATATATATATATATGTGACCTTTAGGGTCCCTTCCAAGTCAAACCATTCTCTGATTCTATGGTAAGGAAGAAATTGTTCCCTGTGGGCAGGCCCTGGCACAGGGTGCCCAGAGCACAGAGCTGTGGCTGCCCCTGGATCCCTGGCAGTGCCCAAGGCCAGGCTGGACAGGACCTGGAGCAGCCTGGGACAGTGGGAGGTGTCCCTGCCCATGGCAGGGGTGGGACAGGATGGGTTTTCCGTCTCATTTTGGGCTTCCATCCCAGACTATTCCATGTCTCTATGATACCTATACACAACAGATAAAGAACAAAAGAAAAGCAGTTACCATGTGTTTTATACGGAAACGAAACCAAGGAACTAAGAAATTTGTCAAGGATCATAAATCAGTTGCAGAATCGGAAATTAAAGCAAACTAACTTAAGTACTTCTTTGCTTTGGACAGGAAAGTGCTCCGAGATCAGTTGATAAGAGTGGAATAAAGCACTAATATTCCTAAAGCAACATCTTCACTCTGTGCTGTCCAAACAGCTGGAAGAAGTGAGTTTTTCCAGTTAACTGCAGGAACTCTGTGTGAAATTCCCCTCCTGTTTCCTTTCCAGCAGCCCACAGCAGCTCGCAGGCTGCAACACGAGTCTGTCCCACAAGCTCCTTACCTTGTGTTCACTCAAGGGTTAATGAGTTTGCAAGTTGCAAAGCCTGCTGTGTCTTGTGTGGGAGTAAATGTCATATCCCACTGCACAGGGTATTTATAGCACAGCACTATTTGGGAAGTGAAACTTTTGAATGGTGAAGTTTTCAAGCAGTTGCTTCAGGATGAATTTCTGAGGAACAGAACAGCCGAGAGCCCGTTTGTCACTCTGGCTCAAGATGGCTCCAAATGTCACAGTGAGAGCAGGGGGTCTGAGTGGGACCACCTCAGGTCTGAGAGCTCCAGTGTCCACTCACAGGGGGGGTTGTGCAGCTGGCACACCGATCCCATATCCCTGCTGGAAGATGGAGTGCTGCTCTGCCATCATCCCCACAGCAGCTGCTGCAGGAGCTCTCTCATGGATAAGCACCCAATGTCCCCTGGGAGGGCCACCCTCCACACAGGTTCTGCAGTGCAGCTGCCATGGCCAGACCCCAAATCCAACACAACCTGAAGGAGGGGACACCTGGACCCAAGAATAGACTCTGGCAATGCCAGCACACAAGGCATGGTGGCCCCCACCTCTCCTGTGCCCCGAGCTCAGCAGCACCCATGAGGGCTGGACTTCAGCTTCTAGGAGGGTTTAGGACAAGACAGCGTGGGTGTCTTGTGGTCAGAATTCTCCTTTGTTAAAATGGTGACATGTCCCTGGGATTGGTGGGATGATGCTGGAGATGAGCCAAGGTGGAATGAGCTGTCTCCATCTCTGGATCCACACTGAAGCTGCCAAAGCCCTGCCTAGCTCAAGTCCTTTTATTGTAACTTGCTGCTCTTGGCTCACACACACCAAACGTGGAGTAACAGATCAGGAACTCCCAGCTAAGAGCTTTTCCTAACCACTGGTCCCAGAGTGGATCACCATCATCAATCCAGGCAGGAACAAAAGGTTTCTGTGAAGCTGTGGGTGCTCTCTGAACTGTAACTGTAATCACACAAGTAGGTCTTGACACTACTGGGGCACCCAAAAGGAGGACACAATATTTTGCAGCAATTATTAATGCAGCTATTTGTGCTGACTCTTCAAACCAAGTACAGATACGCCCTGTGCTATTTCCATAAACAGGAGCACAGCTGTATTTGCATTCTCTCCATGTGTGCTGGTGCTCAGAGCTACTTGTGGGAGAGATTGCTGCAACAGAAACCCGAGCCAGCCGTAGGAGACCCTGAACCAGGACGGAGGGGCAGGATAGAGCCGGGAGGGACAGGGCAGAGCCCGGAGAGGCAGAGCAGGGCCGGGAGGGACAGGGCAGAGCCGGGAGGGACAGGGCAGAGCCGGGAGGGGCAGGGCAGAGCCCGGGAGGGACAGGGCAGAGCCGGGAGGGACAGGGCAGAGCCCGGAGGGACAGAGCCCGGAGGGGCAGAGCCGGGAGGGGCAGGGCAGAGCCGGGAGGGGCAGAGCCGGGAGGGGCAGGGCCAGAGCCCGGAGGGGCAGAGCCCGGAGGGGCAGAGCCCGGAGGGGCAGAGCCGGGAGGGGCAGAGCCGGGAGGGGCAGGGCAGAGCCCGGAGGGGCAGAGCCCGGAGGGACAGGGCAGAGCCCGGAGGGACAGAGCAGAGCCGGCCCAGCGCCGCTGCAGCTCCGGTGGGTGGCCCAGGCGGGGCTCTCGCCGTGCCCCAGGCCCTGCTGCGGCTGCAGAGCTGTCGGGAGCTCGGGGTGGTCAGGACGTGCTCCTGCTCCTCCCATCTCCGAGCTGTACCTGTGCCGTGACCGCGGCTCGCTGACTGCAGCGTCATTGTCACACCCATCACGCTCCATCCGTGCCTTCCAGACATTCTTTACAGCTCCAAGAGTGACAAACCTCTCTGCCAGTAATACTGAGACCACTGATTCATTTCACACCATTTGACCACAAGAGAAAAGCAGAGTGCTCTGGATTTCAGTGTTGAACCTGGGCTTGTGACAAGCTCCACGTGTGCTTTTCTCAATCCTGTCCCCCCCCTTCCCTCCCTCATCCCCAACAACTACAGAACATAATTCCAATGGAAAGTGTGGCTTGTTCAAACCCACAACATGGGTATTAAGGGTCTTTTATATTTTGTCAAAAACTTTGTTTGCTCTTATTTCCACTGTGATAAAAATATCAAGGTCATAAATACCCCTAAATGCAACACCACGATCACCTCAACTACTCTGGCAAAAATAACCTCAGACTTTTAAAGGAAAATTATGTCAAATATTGTGACCAGCTATTGTCACAACTCCTGCCTCTCTTCAAAGTTTCCTTCAGCTTGAATTAGTAAGAAATGCTCCCCTAGGAGGGAGGTGAGGCCCTGGCACAGGTGCCCAGAGCTGCTGTGGCTGCCCCTGGATCCCTGGCAGTGTCCAAGGCCAGGCTGGACACTGGGGCTTGGAGCAGCCTGGGATAGTGGAAGGTGTCCCTGCCATGGCAGAGGAACTTTCAGGTCCCTTCCCACCCAAACCACTGTGGGACTCTGTAAGGATGATCCTTTACTCAGGGATGTTGGAGGTTCTGTGGATCCCAGGCTCTGTGACTCTAACATGTTCTGCCCAAGCATGAGAGCACACAGAACATGAACCCAGAACTCAACTCTCTCCATCCACCCAACCCAGAGCTGCTCCAGGGAGGACTGAAAGCCACCTTCATCTACCAGCTCTCCCCTTGGAGGGCTGAGCTGATGAGAGCAACCCCACTCCCCATATTTTCCATGCACTTTAACCAATTCCACAAGTTCTGGAGTAACCTGCAGAAAATCTCATAGACTACAACACATGAGGTGTGACAGTGACCTACTGTGATGGGTTCTTTTAACTCAGGCTTCATACCCAGAGTTAAATGGGCAACAGGGGACTGTTCTGCAACACAGAACATGCAATCATTCAGGTTGGAAACAAGCTCTAAGACCAGTGAGTGCAACCAACATCAATCAACCAACACAGTAGACTCCTCCTATGAAAGAGC
Organism: Molothrus aeneus; assembly: GCF_037042795.1. Lineage (NCBI taxonomy): Eukaryota > Metazoa > Chordata > Aves > Passeriformes > Icteridae > Molothrus > Molothrus aeneus. The sequence continues at coordinate 1,469,492 of NC_089673.1, forward strand.
TGCTGGAAGTTAAAATTTCTGCCCAAACTATGCAAGGAGTTTGAACAAGAGGCCCCTGTGCAGAGCGAGTGTATGCTGAAGGTGAGGGATGTGGGATTTTGCTCCTTCCCATTGAAAGGCTGCTCCAAGCACCATCCCTGTGGTTCTCACACACAGACTGCCAGAGCCGTGAATCATTCCTTGCTCCTGTGTCACTGGAGGAGTCCTAATCCAGAAGGAATAAACACTGGATGAAATCCTTCCCTGGGAGGGTGGGCAGGCCCTGGCACAGGGTGCCCAGAGCAGCTGGGGCTGCCCCTGGATCCCTGGCAGTGTCCAAGGCCAGGTTGGACATTGGGGCTTGGAGCAGCCTGGGACAATGGAAGGTGTCCCTGCCATGGCAGGGGGTGGCACTGGATGGGCCTTAGGGTCCCTTCCAATCACATCCAATCCATGTTTCTATGGTTCTCTAAGTTCATCAGAATCCTTTCTTGAAAGCTCTGAAACTACCTCTGAAATGCTCTATTTCCCATGGCTCCCCCATCTCATTGAGTCAAGGACCAAGTCATCACACCCACCCCTTCCTTTAGTGTCAAAGCAAAACATAACCGTACTTGGGCAAAGTATAACGCGAATAATAAAGTGTCGTTTACTGGGGAGATCGGAGTTAAGTTATAAACTAATAGCACTTGCAAATCTCCCCACAGCAGGACTGACACCTCCCACCCCTCACCGCCGGGAGGAGCGCCAGCATGGGGGCACACGCTCCTGCGGCCCTTCCCTTGTCATTTCACCAGGAAAGGGCGACAGAGTCTTAGACAAGGAAAAAAAAAATCAGTAGAATGTCTCAGCTTCCGGAGGCAAGAGCAATGTAATGGGCGACTCTCTGGAGCAGCTGCTGACAGGGAAAACGCGCTACTGCGGCACCGAGGTACCTCCGAGGGGGCTCCGAGGTGGCCTCAACACACCTTTCACCCCCTGCCCGAAGGAACCGAGGGACACGGCGGTGCCCGGGACCGGCGAGAGCCACAGCCAACATGGCGGACGATCGTGAGGGGACCGGCGGCCGCTCCCGACCCCGCCCCATCGGGGGAACGCGCATGCGCAGCGCGACGGCGCCCGGAGAATCGTGGGGCGGGGCCTACTTGGCAGAAAACCCCGCCCACTTCTGGGAAACCCAGCCGGCCTGAGCCCGGGGAGCCGGGGCAAGGACCGCGCGGTGATTGGGAGAAGGGGCGGGGTCATACGGCGAGACGGGGCGATGATTGGCTGCGAGGAGACAGGGGGCGGGACCATGGCCGGGTGCCGTCTGTCAGTGAGCGGGAGCTGGCGAAGAGGCCTGAGGGGCCGCGCCGGGCTGCGGCGGGCGGGCTGAGCAGAATCGCGCCGGGCTGGACCGGGTTGAGCCGAGCTGAGTCGAGCCGTGCCGGAGGGGTAGGTGCGGGCCCGGCTACCGCCGCGGAGACGGAATGCGGGTCCGGGGTGCGGCGTTCGGGCTGGGAGCCGCGGGGTGCATCTCCCGGTAGGGCCTGGCGGAGCTTCCGCGGCTGCCGGCGGGAGCAGCGTGTGAGGAGCCCCGGCCCGGCCGGCGGCTCCGAGCGGGTGATGGGCTCGCCGGGCCCCGCCGCCGCCGCTCCCTTCGCGGCGCTGTGTGTGGGTGTTCGGAGCTGGATGTCACTGCTGCCCCGCACCTCCTCGGGTCTGCGGTGCCCCAGGCTCCCGGTGCCCCTCAGATCCCCGAGCTCCCGGTGGCTCGGGCAGCCCGGCTTTCTGATCTCCCGGTGCCCCTCAGACTCCTGATCTCCCGGTTCCCGGGGCTCCCAGTGCAGGGACTTGGCTGATCCCGGGCCCTGGAGAAGGGAGAAGGATGCAGGGATGAGCTCAGCTCATCACAACACAACCGAGCCGGACCTTAATTCACCTGACCCACCCGGTCCTTTTCATTCCTTTTAACACAACTAAATGCCTAACTCCTTTTTCCCCCTTTTTTTCCTTTTTATTCTTTTTTTTTTTTTTTTCTGGCCAAAGGTTAATATGTTTCTTTGCTGATTAATAAGTTGCTGCTGTGGTTGATCTCAGATGCTTCCTGTCAGCTTTAGCTGGTTACATTAGAAACATGTGTTGAGCGCTCCTGCACATGGACGACACAGCGGTCTGAAACCAGCACCTATAAACAAAGTCTGAATTTCTTTTTTAACTGGCTTTCTGAATGCTTTTATGAGTAATAATTCACGCTTCTGTGCTGTGACATTAGTGATAAGAATAGCTGAATTGAGTGTGTCTGTAGTGAGCTGCTTTATTGCATTTTACCTCAGTTGATGTCTGTTAATTGGCACAGCCACCGGATTCCTTGGGAATGAGTCACTTGCTATTAACTATTAAATTTTAACTGTATTAAGAGACTGAATGTTGTAGAGCACTGTGAAGGAGCATAACAAACAAACATAACTGAAAACCTAAAGGGTTTGTGGGACCTGATCCAACACCGCTGGAGTTAATGAACTTGAAGTTAATGAGTCTGTCCTGAGTTTTCTTTCTGTGTTAAATGGGAGAGGGTAGAGCTGAACTGTTGAAGCAGTGATGAGGTGCTGAATTATTATTTTTATTATAACTGCCAAGAGGATGGAGGCAAAGTGACGGGGAATCGGCTTTCCTTCTGTGACTTTTGACCTTTGCTGGCAAGTGTCAGATGTGTTGGTGGAGACAGAGGGGTCGAGGCCTGGAGGACAGAAAGATTTCCAGCTTCTGAGATCAGCAGATGGCTGGGAATAAAAGAGCCCTGAGCTAGGAAAGGGTCTGGAGATGCTGGGAGAGGGACATGAGGATGCATGGAGGGACAGACATGAGGGAATTGCATCTGTAGGAGGGTGGGCTTTGCTGATCACTTTGCTCCTTTTTTCCTCATGTCTCATGAGAATCTGCTCAGGCTGGACAGTTAGAAATCATCCCAATCGGTTCATATTTTGATTTTATAGTCACAAGTGAATTGGCAGGACCAATCATACAAAAAGATAATGTAGAACTGCTTCTATCAATACTAAATTTAACTAGACTTTTGGTGGGTTGGTTTTGCCAGTAAGGCATCCCAGTGTCACTGCTTCCCCATGGATTTACATGGATTTTATAAATATGATTGAAATGTAAGGCTGCAAAGCAGTGTAAAGTGACAACTGGTGACAGCCTGGCTCCACCTGCTTGGGCAGAATCGATTTTCAGGTGTGTCTGTGGTGGCTGCTGGAAGTTGTCCCTTTAGGTGCTTTATTGTATCATTTTGTTGTAGTTTAGGAAATAACTCCATGAGTGGGCTGTCAAAGCCATGGTGTTGTTAAGTGGCCTGGGAGCTCTGTGAGAACAGCTGGGAAGCAAATCCTTATCAGGCTGAAGTTT